>NC_085897.1:611832-917748 GCF_034447905.1 Colletotrichum destructivum | reverse complement strand
GAAAGGCAAATCTATGTCATCTAAGAAGCGGAAGAGTTGCCAGAGAAGCCAAAGACCTGGATTGAGGCTGGTGTGCAAAGGCCCTTGCGAGCCTCGGGTGCCCTCAACCCGTGGGAAATGAACCAGCGGAAAGAGTCCGTTTCGCCAACCCGGATATAGGGTTAGCGAAAAGGAATGCGGATTCATTTGAGCTGACGAACTTCAAATGAGCTGCTTGGCAGACGACGTCATTTCAGCAATCCCCTCAGTAAAGTACAGGAGGGATCTGTTAGGCTGAGATCAGGCCTACATGAGCGTGTCCTAGTGATTTCCCCTCAATACTGTCGAAAATGATGGCTGGAGGTTAGTTACCTGTATACGGCACGACGAAGGTAGCATAAAAGCGGCAGTTGCAAGGCACGACCGAGGCGATGACGCGGACATTTTCGGCATGGACCTGGCCACTCAAAGTGGGAATTTTGATTAACCTGTAGCCCTGTAGCAAAAGGCAAGATGGTGCAACAGTCCTTTGTATCCCGCAAGTCTCTGTAGAGACTTACAGGTACTGTGGTTTCAGACGAAGATTTTGTTTTCCCGCCAAGTAGACTATTGAGTTGGAACTACCTTAGCTTAGCAGCAGTCAATTTGTCTACGCATGCAGGTTTGCTTCGCCTGTCCGTCTGAAAACGGCGATACAAGCTGGCCTAACCCGGAAGGCGACCTGGCTTGGGGGTAGAGCGTGCCGCATACCACAGCAAGTAAGACCGTGGTTGGTCGAACCAGAGTAACTCTAGGATTCCAAGCTATCTACAACGTACATGCAGAGGCAGCCGGCGAACTTTCGCGTACTTTGTACAGCCAGCCCTGTGAGCTTCCTTGACAATATCCGCGTATTCATGGCAAAAGTATGCCATAGGTACCGGCAGTCTCCGTTGGAGCTATTTGGTTTGCGATGAAAGAGTTAAATTAGTAATAACGCCGTGCAGACTGAGAAGTGTAAAAGCCGGCGAGGTTTCCCGTATTGAGATGGAAACTCAGAAAAGGAAACAGTGTCCACAATGAAGTACGCGATACTCCTACTCACTCTTGCCTTAGTCTCTCCTGCTTATGCGAAGGGGAAGGGCATTTGTTTGAGACAAAAAAGTGTGTTGTTCCATGGACAAACTTAGGTTTCACTGTGTTGCTGATGGCAGAGCAGTTTATGTTGACAGTCTGTGAACGCAGATGAATGCTGTGTCACAGGAATACCCTCGTATATCAGAGCTCACCGATTCAGTCCCCTCACGTGCCATTTCACGTGATCAGACGTATATAACTAGACCACATTTCGTTTTCTTTACATTATATAGAATAAGCATCTTTCTCCCCTATTC
The DNA here is from genome assembly GCF_034447905.1 of Colletotrichum destructivum. NCBI lineage: Eukaryota > Fungi > Ascomycota > Sordariomycetes > Glomerellales > Glomerellaceae > Colletotrichum > Colletotrichum destructivum. The sequence continues at coordinate 916,396 of NC_085897.1, read as the reverse complement.
TCCTATGCCTTACTGTGTGCTCTAACTCGTGACATGCTGCGCCGGCCTCACATGCAAAGAAGGCTCCAGCGGATATCGATGCACCTTGGCTAAAGATGCAGGTTGCATTGCAGAAAGACGTTGGTTGCCTTAATGCACCCGGCAGGCCATGTTGCTTTCCTTATAAATGTGTCCAACACAGGACCTCCTCAGGAACCTATGCATTCCAGTGTCACTAGCACAAAAACAGGCTATGATTTAGAGTGATGTAGTCAACAAAATGTATGAGCACAATTGAACGACCCTCCTCCTTAAGTCAGAACATGCATCTCCTCATGCCTACGCGACCCGACATTCACTCGCCAACGCTCACTCGCCAACATTATCATCACTACCCCTAAGCAAGTTTCATGGTTCCTATCCCCATGAAAGCTTTCGACCTTTTGAACCCTTACCCTCGTTACTGCCAATGCTTCTTAGCTGCTTCAATCCCTGTCTCGTATTCCAACAAAGGTTGATGCCAGTCTTGTAGTCACCCCACCCAAGCCCTCCATCACATACCTTGCTCTTGCCATCTGACGTGGAAGACGAGAAGCTGGAGCAGGGTGTGGTTTGCAAGGGTAGCAGAGGTGGAAAAACCAGGAAGCAGAGGCAGCAGATCATTTTTCACTAAATACAGACAAGGACTGTCATGCTGAGAGCGGTTTACAAGCCGGGACTAACATTCTAGGATTGCTCCTAACACACCAAACAGATCACACAGTAGTAAAAGGACTTTTTTCACCACGAGTCTAGACCGCAGACTTAGCGGGGAACCATGAGTTAAATAGGTCACATGGCTAGTCGGGAGCTGGCGTCTCCTTCCGGGCCGGGCCGGTACTTCCTCAATAACGGAGCCGGCCCGGTCGACCCACACCTGGATGGGTCCGGCCCGGGCACGATGAGAGAACTACTCCTACCAACGATTTGCACGATTTCAGATTGCCCATCGACAGCCGATGCCGGGGAGAACAGTTAATTACCAATGCGTCCAGGAATATGATGCCCGCGTATTGGATGTTGGGTCTCGTTCACGTGGTTGCCGTTAGCTTCAGCAGCAGAGACCAACTTTTAAAACATGTGCAAAATCCCATGTCCCATTCCCCATGGGCATCGGTGGATTCATGGTGGGCCTGCACGACCGGCACCCGGCTTCCATCAGCCCCGCAAAGCTCCGAGGCTCGGCTGGGGTCCCTGCAAGCATGGGGTGATCGACGGCTAGGTGGAAGCCGTCTTCTCTTTCGAAGAGCGGTCTTGCGCGGCCTACATAAGCTTGAGTTCCCCGGGAGTGTTGAATGCCCGGCTCAAGACCTCGGCCCACCCCACCTATCGAATCAAAGTAAAGACACAAACGAAAAAGCACAAGGACGAATAGCGAAATGGCAGACGTCTTCGTCAAGCTCCAGGACAAGAGCCTGCTGGTCACTTCCGGCCTGGTCGCCGGCGAGTGGAAAACCGGACAGGATGGCAAGACGTTCCCCGTCTACGAGCCCTCCAGCGCGACGGTGCTGCAGGAGTGCGCCAACCTGAGCCGACAGGACTTTGTCGACGCGATCGAGAGCGCAAAGAAGGGATCCGCGAATTTCCACGAGTCAACGACAGCAAAGGAATGAGGGGCGCTGCTCCGCAAGTGGTACGACCTGGTCATCGCCAACGCCGACGATTGTAAGTACACGCATGCAACAAGGGACTGGCCGAAAATGCGATTCATTCATGGCTGACACAGTCTCTAGTGGCATTGATTCTGTCCCTTGAGAACGGCAAGACTTTCGCCGAGGCCTGGGGCGAGGTGGTGTATGCCGCATCCTTCATCTCGTGGTTCGCCGAGGAGGCGACGCGGTCGTACGGCGACACGATCCCGTCGTCGTACGCCAACACGACGGTCCTGACGTTCAAGGAGCCCGTAGGCGTCTGCGGCATCATTACGCCGTGGAACTTCCCCGCGGCCATGATCACCCGCAAGATCGCGCCCGCGTTCGCCGCCGGGTGCTCCGTCATCGTCAAGCCGCCGAGCGAGACGCCCTTCAGCGCGCTGGCGCTCGCCAAGCTGGCCCTGGCCGCGGGCATTCCGTCCGACATCATCCACGTGGTGCCGACCAAGGACAGGGAGGCGTCTATGGAGCTGGCCAACAACCCCATCGTGAAGAAGCTTAGCTTCACCGGCTCGACGGGCGTCGGCAAGATGCTTACCAAGGCCGCTGCCGGCACCATGAAGCGCGTGAGCATGGAGTTGGGGGGTAATGCGCCGTTCATCGTGTTTGACGATGCAGACATTGACCAGGCCGTCGAGGGCGCGTTGATCTGCAAGTTCAGATGCTCCGGTCAGACTTGCGTGGTAAGTACACGAGTCCCCCGGGCCTGTCTAACAACACACATCCTCCAGCTAACACATGACTACAAGTGCGCCAACAGACTACTGGTCCATGAGAAGGTTCAAGAAGAGTTCATCGAAAAGCTCGTCAAGCGCGTCAAGCAATACAAGCTCGGCCGAGGCATCGACGAGGGCACCACCCAGGGACCCCTGGTCAACGCCGCCGCCGTCAAGAAGGTCGACGCCCACGTCCGAGACGCGCTCAAGAAGGGCGCCGTCCTCCACACGGGCGGCAAGGCGCCCGAGGGCCTCGAGGGGTACTTCTATGAGCCGACGGTCATCAGCGGGGTCACCGCGGAGATGGAGGTCGCGCACGACGAGACGTTCGGTCCGCTCGCGGCCATCTTCTCCTTCAAGACCGAGGCCGAGGCGGTCGAGCTAGCCAACGCCACCGAGTACGGCCTCGCCGGGTACTTCTTCAGCAAGGACATCTCCCGCGTCATGCGCGTGGCGAGGCGGCTGGAGTGCGGTATGCTGGGGGTCAACACGGGCCTCATCAGCGCCGCCGAGGCCCCGTTCGGCGGCGTCAAGGAGAGCGGGTTGGGCCGCGAGGGCAGCAAGTACGGCCTGGCGGAGTACCAGAACATCAAGTCAGTCACCATCGGCAACCTTGGCTTTCACTGAAGTGTGACGTCGTTCGGGTGGTCTGAAGGGGAGAAGGGAAGCGAGTCAAACGATTGTTTACGGGTTCGGCGTTTTCTTGAGCGGGCAGGCAATCAAAAGACAGGGTAATCAAAAGGAAAAGGGAACAAAACACTCAATGGTTTCTAAAAGTCAAGGGTTGTCCTTCAGAATGCATCCTGGACAGGCGATATGATGACGTGCGTGACGGTGTGCTCCTTCACACAACGTGCTGATCTCACCATGCAGAGACGAAGTTAAGATGTTCGATTTCCCCGTGTTGATGCCATGCGGAAGCCAGAGTTTGTTCCAACATTCGAATTAAGCTCTTCTGAAGAGCGATTAAATTGACGGGACGGAAACATATCCAAAGGCCAAAAACTCCACAGGATGATTTCATTACAGTCGCCCCCGTAAACTCTGCCCAAAACTCCAGACGTAACCCCGACTCCCAAAACCAAGTCTCCCAAGAAGGCAAACAAACCCCCATATTCCCATACCCAAGAAAGTCTATTATGCAGGAATCGCGACGCCCGTCTTTTGGGATTGCTTGTCGAGGTATCCCCGAAGCTCCGGCCGGACGACGACCATCTCCCCTTTCGTCTCCGCCGCCGTCACCGCGCCCTTGGCCAACTCCTCTTCTATCCGTTTTAGGCACTGATTTGCGGGGGAGGGCCGATGGATCGTCAGCAGCTTGACGGCGCTCGTTGCCTTCTCCAGGGACTCGATGTTTCCCCGATATGACTCGCACGGGTTGGGCATGGTGATGTCGACCTTGCCCTTCCCGAGGCACCGCACCAGCGACCCGAGGAGCATGCTGTTGCACTCCTCTGCGTCCGAGGAGCTGTGGTAGTATCCCTTCATGTATCGGCATCCCTCCTTGAGACATCTGTACAGGATGACAAAGTGGTCCAAGTGGGCAGAGATGAGGGCCTGGCGGTGCTTGGCGATGGTTTCTGCGGGGGAGCACCGTCTCAGCATACATGCAACGTCCGTCTTGAAACTGGTCGAAACTACGTGTAGAACAAACTCACCAAATACCTCTGGCGGTCGCAGATACTGGATTCTGTCAACGGGGAAGTTGTATCCTTCCGGCCCGGGCTTCCAGACTCGTGCCGAGTGCCCAAACACCAACCGCCCCTGCAAGTCGATCATGGACTCGTACGTCATCTTCTTGAACATGGTCTCGAAGACCTCGGCGTCGCCCAGCTCCCACGCGACGCAGAGCAGATGGGCGTTGTCGGTTTGGTGCCGGACTGCCTGCATCCACGAGCGAGCCCAGGGCCGGACGATGACCGTCATGTCGTACTTCTCCGTGATGGTGAGAACGTCGTAGAGGCGCATCAGCGGCAGCTTCTCCGGGACGAGGTTGAAGTGGCCATGGACGATGTTCAGCACGATCTCCATCGCCGCGGTCGAGTCCTCGGGCAGGTCCACTCTCCACTCGCCGCCATCGTCGGCCGCCGGGCGGGACTCGGCGAACCCGCCGAACAGCATCGCCTTCAGCACCGGCGAATTCCGTCCGAGGGCCCTTGAGCAGACTACAAAGTCTTGCGGGCACTCATCGACGTCGCCACCGACGCAGAGTCTCAGATCGCCGCTGTCGTCGAGGTAGATGGTTGGCGAAGAGATGAGCTCCGTGATGCGCTCTGTCACCTGCTCCGTCACAACCACCGTACAGCTGGAAGACATCTTGCTTCCACCGATGACAGTCTGGTCAATGGGCCGGTAAGGTAACGAGTCAAAGGAGAAGGTCGGGCCGCCAAAAAGGCTCTTGGAGGCGGTTGAACACATCGTGGATGGCGCTACTCTCATCCGAGATTTTCGTCGTCCAAGTTTCTGCTCACAACATGCCACGATGTCGAGCGCGCGTGAGGGTTGGTAAATAAGTCGACGCGCCCACCGGGTCCACACCAGGTTGAACGAACGAGGCGAGGATGTTTGTTTCGAGGGTCTCAAGACGCATAAAGGGCACCGCAGATCACAACGTGAGGTCTCGGAATGTCATGACTAGTCTTTGTCGGGCATCGGACCCTTTTTCTAACTTTAGGGGAAAGGATGGAGCAGTGGGGGGGGGGGGGGGGGGGGGGGGGGACTGCGAAATTGGGACGAAATGTATCTTAGAACAATGCGGTATAGCCTGTTGGTCCCATCAACAACAACCGAAAAAAGACACGAGGCATGCTAAGGGTCAAAGTGTGCATCCGTATCTATCTGTACTGAGTACACGAAGAGTAGGCAAGCAGCCGCTCGCAAACGAGAGGCTCCCTCCCCCCCGAAACCAGTGCGACCCTGGGCCTTGGAAAGCCGGCCGATGCATTGGAAATCCGGGTTCTTTGTGGGATACAAACAAGGAACACGGTGGGACGGGAGGTCGGAAGAAATCAGGGAAATCAGGGCAGAAAAAACGAACAAGAAGGGCGTTTGGACCCTTGCCGGACCAGGATGGCGGCTCTTATTTTCCCGCGACTGTAATGAATGACAACACCGGCAAACAAAACATGTGATGAAACCGCAAGGTGACGGGGCTTGACTCGAGAAAGGGAGAGAAAAGGGCTCTTCGTACCCGGCTTCTTGGGCAACAACAGGAACTGGAATAGGAATAATGGAGGGCCGAGTTGTGATTTCTGTGAGACTTGAGCTCCGACTTGCGGGATGCAAAACATTGTTGTCGTCATTTCCCGTTTCCTGGCAAACCCTAACCGTTGACTCTGTATCTTTCCCGGTTTCCAAAGCGACCCTGAATCGTCAATACAGACAGACATACACACACACACTCACACACTACGCCCACACGATTTGGACCGACTCAGAGGACCATCTACACTCCAAGATCCAGCTGAGACTCAAGGATGTCCTCGACGAGTTATTAAGACGGAAAAAAGACTTTGGAAAAGCTGGTTGGGTTGACCCCCGCAATCCCCCGCTTTCAGGGTCCTACACACACCATAACAGGAATCGTATCATGTCCTACTTTTGGACGGCAGGGCATCCCTCCGATGCCGATCCAATTCCACTTTCCCCTTTGGCGATTCCCCCCCTTCATCTCCAAGGCACACGAGAGAAACCCTTGTTAGTTCTGTAGGCCATCTTGGCTTTTAGCGGCTTGGGCAAGGATATTGGGTCTCGTTGGAGGTGATATTCTCGTGGAAACTACCGTCCCCGATGTGACCTTTGACGCAGGAACTGAGGCTGCGTCTCGCTGTTTCTTTTTGTGCGGGCTTAGACGACAAGGTCGGTGAGCCGGCCGAGGGCAACGGCAGCATCAGCCTTCCTTGTTTGTTGTGCCCGGTAAGCATGACAGAGCTTCTGCCCGTCCCCACATTCGTACCCACGACATTGTTTTTGTTTCCACACGACTAAGGCTGTGAATGCCATACTTCCTGCAGGGGGTGCTTGATATCTGTAGAGTTTTGGGGCGAATTGAGGCTGTCGTAACTTACACAACTCCACTCCCTCTCCCACGAAGCAAAAGGGGAGGAGGGCAGACCGTCTGATTCCCCTTCCTGGGGAATGTCACTACAGGATTCTGCCTTTCGTCTTTGAAAGACTCAAAGTCTGAGTTTAATAGTCTTCTCTGAAGTCCCGATGATGTCATCTACATAGACGCCTCTCTCTACCGCGCAATCCGAAGAAAAAAAGACTGGACGTCTCCTGGTCAGACGCGCGGTCGCGTCACAGGACTATTGGCTATATATTCGCGTTTTTGCTTCACTCAACGATGGCTACGAGAAAAGCTTCTGCGATGACATGCTTGGCTGTCGCAGGGACAACCCGCCGGACGCTTTGGAAGAAAGGGCATTGTTTACCCATGGTGTAACCCGACGTTGCGGGCCAGATGAGAACCCGGCGTTGCTTCCGTTAATATTCCGCAAGGGGGATCCCTAAGGTTGTACCCTGCAGCACATCTTCAGGACTTTGGCGTCACTTGATTAGCTGTGAAGGCCGCTTGCAAAAGTCGTAGCCAGGTTAACAACGCCGTTATTCATTGGGTCATAGCAGATTGCAACTTGTTCCGGAGATTGGCAACGACGATGCTTCAAAGCCTTCATTTCTATATGAAGGGTCTTATCATAGGATACTCATTTAAGGATATCTTGAGCTTTGGTCGGGGCAGTCACGCAGTCAAGTTCCTTTCTTCGCTAGCCTCGATGGGCTTGTCCAACAGACACCTGGTGGCACACAGACATCTATGTTGTCCCTGTTGAACTTGATGGTTCAGCCCATGTGCAAATGGATGTTCCTAGTCCTAAGCGTGCCGTTTGTGACAGGGTCCGGCGATGATGGTTACCCGCTCCGTGTCACGCGGATAATCGACGGCCACGGGCGGGATGCCGATTTCCACAGACGATACAACGAGAGGCTACTCGTGTGCCAGTAGATCACCCAAGCCGTTTGAAATGACGTCCACCGTGTTACGAAACTCGCGACAGCCATTGTCGGATTTCAGGCGCCGTCGCTTATGAACACTCGTTTGTCAAACTACAGGTTTCAGCCGGTCTTACTTCTCCCCCTGCTCAACTAAGTCTCTCTCATTATGTTTGCAGAGTGAGGAAAGCATAAATAGATGACGCATCAAAGACGGTGCAAGTCGTTGCTAGACAAATGAGCGGATGCATGACACCAAACGAAAATCTGTCAAGGCGCATAAAGCTTGGAGCAAATTTTGTTGATGGTCTCCGGTGACGCTGATCTAACAGTAGTAGCCGATCTTGCTATTCGACCACTTAGCGGAACGATACAATTTTTTGCTGCTGCAGACTCATATAATGTTGAACGGACTCCTTACTATGACCATTACTGGGCTTCAAACGGTCTACTATGTTTTCCTCACCTGTGTGGCTATCTTTGGTTAATGCTACTCTATTAGTGTTGACGTGTCAGATGGAATTCGCAGTGGCTCAATTCGGCGATCACGCGGATTTACAGCTGAGAAGTGTGTCAGGGTCTTGATTTTGTTGTGTTTCATAGTATAAGTAATCAGTAGCATGGATTCTATACTCTTATTATATCGTCCAAAATGGGGATTTGGAGCGTTTTACAAGCTGTGGGCAAAGTTGTTCTTAGATGATGGGTGAATAGTCCCCCCAGCTGAGCTTATTATCTGTGATCTGACTACCTAGCTCATCTCGTTAATCTCTATTGGCCTGGAGCATTGGGAAGTCAAACATGTAAAATAAGACTGTCGTTTGCAAGCACGGCGAACTGCCATGCCGAGACCAGGACAAAAACCACAGCTGTAGCTATCGGGGGATGGTATGGCGCCATGGAGCATCACAGCTGGCCAGCCGCATCGGGACTTCTTGGCAAATCAACCTTTTGATCTGCCTTGAGCCAATAGTCGAAGGGAAAGCTGGCAAAAAGTGACTACTCTCAACCAACCACGGATGCTTGCGGCTGACACTTTGAAGAGAACAGACAACATAACCTCGAGGTACGCTCTGACGATGATGCTGTTGGTTCGAGGCAGACACACATGTCCGAGCTGAGTGAGTGCCTGGCAGGCAACCGTAGGGTGGGGGGGGGGGCGCTGCAATAGGGGGTCAAGTGGAGCAACGCCAACAGGGGCTGGCTGCGCCAAAGGGCGACTGTGAGTGGTCGAATGGCTTAAGCGAGACGCTGGACGGCCCTGCCCCAATGGTCCGCGCCCCAACTAGTCCGTGCCCTATCTGGGCATGCCGGCAGTGACGTGAGGCCCCCCCCCATTCAGCCCTTTCAACCCCTGTGTCCCCTGTACCCAATCCCCCCCTATGGCCGCTATCAGGTCCCCTTGATCGATTCCATCCACTAACACAATGACAACATGGCGATGTGCATTCCTGATGCCTAAACTCACCAGCTGTTCTGTCGAGTTTGATATATCGAACGGCCATGCGGATAGAAACAGGAAGTGCTGGCCCTATTCTGATGTAGGTTTCTGGTATACTGGGAACCTAAATCATATTCAGGCCAGTTGTCACCGTGTCCAGTGACGGATCTGATCACGACCACGGTACACTTTGGTCGCCCTTGACTCACCGGCATCTGGGGCTGAGTGAGGCCTGCATCGGGAGCTAGAGTTTAGGATGATTTGGGTCAAGCCACTGGGACTAAAACTACGGACGCCTTACAAGTCGCAGCTGGCGAACCGACATGTCCTGGATGGTGAGCGCCTTATGGGAGATAGAACTTACAAGGTGTCCTACCGCTTCCGATGCATCCAATAGGCCTCAGTATTTATAACAACTTGTCTTGTCATCTCGTCTCCTGTTTTAGGCTCCTTACTTCTCGATTCAATAGAACCCAACCTCATTTACAAAGACCCTCTATTCTCCTGGTCTTGACATCCAGGACTTGGACCAACTTCCATCCATATCCCACCCATATCCCACCCATATCCCACTCATTTTAACCGCATCAGCTCCCACGATGGGCTTGGGTGACGTGTTCGACAAGGAGGCCCTCTCGGAAAAGGCCTGGCAGCTGCGTTGCAAGCTGCTGCCGCGCCCGGAGGACGTCGGCCGGCCCATCAAGGATATCGAGGGCGGCCTCTCGGACGAGGACGCCAAGAAACAGCCGCCCAAGAACCCAACCTTTGGCGTCGATGCCACCGTCAAGACGCTCTACGAGGGCAAGAACAGCTGCAACGGCATCTATGACTGGGTCGACTTCCCGCCCAAGCAGATGAGCAAGAAGGCCGCCGAGAACCAGGACCGCCCCGCCATCAAGGTCTACAAGATCAAGGACATGGAGAAGCCCGTCATCGGCGGCCGCTTCTCGCTAACCTACCACCAGATCTGCATCCAGAACCCAACCCTGGTCGCCGCGCTGGAGCCCATCCTCAAGAGGGAGAACTTCCACATCGACCCCAGCGACGCGGCCACCTTTGACGCCCCCTTCCGCCCGCTGTTCTTCTGCTACGACGACATCCTCGAGCTGTACAGGACGACCGACGACGCCGCCCCGCTCAAGGGCTATCTGCAGCTCCTCGTGCGCACCCTGGACGACATGCTGGGCGAGACGCGCGAGAAGAAGCGCAGGCTGCAGGCCAGCGGGCTCATCAGCTTCAAGATGGCCTGGACCTACCTGCCGAGGGGCTCCATCGTCTACAGCAGCGCCTGCAACACGGAGATGCTGTGCAAGGTCGAGGACACGGCGTACGAGCGGTTCGAAGGCGTCGTCGTGCTCGGCATCAACTGCAAGATCCTCGCCTTCAACGGCGAGGCCTTTGTCTGGACGGACCACAAGCTGCGGATCCCGCGGTTCGCCGGGAACAAGCCCATCCGCGAGCTGGACCACTACCCGCTGCAGTTCCACGAGAACAGGAGGGATATCCTGCAGCGGACACTCGACAGGGGCAGGAGAGTCTTGGACCTCCAGGGCTTGACGTACTGTACCTACAACGGCATCGCGGTGGGGAAGAAGGGAAAGTATAACGTCGAGGGTCGAATCCTCGTCGACGTTGTCGGGTTCAACAAGTACGAGCGGACCCAGGGGAAGCGGGAACAGGACGACGCCAATACGCGGCGGAACCGCGTCAGCCAGAGCCAAACTCATCATCATCAGCAGGACGAGAACGAAGAAGGAACTGAAGAGTCGAAACCCGAGAATACGGGGGCCGACGTCAGCAAACATCTCGGCGTCCATGAGCAGCGTAAGAACAAGGAGGAGATGCTTGCCCGGGATGGCGATTTGATGTTCATGTCGCCCATGATCGAGGGGTTCGCGTTGAAGAACAAGGTCTGGTGTACGTTGTCTCCGTCCCCCCCCCCACACCCCCTTCCTATCCCGATCAGCCGGCGGGCTTTGGTCTCTTAACTTAGTACTGAAACATCGAGCAGTGGCCTTTTACGTGGAAGACATTGAGCCTATAGTCTGGAACGACAAGGCGTACGACCACCTGGTCTATGACGAGCAGCAGAAGGACCTCGTCCTGTCCTTTGTCGAGAACCACGGCCTCGCCAACAGGAACAACGCCGTGGAGGACGTCATCGTGGGCAAGGGCCAGGGCCTCATCATCCTCCTCAGCGGCCCGCCCGGCACGGGCAAGACGCTCACGGCCGAGGCCGTCGCCGACAGGACGCACCGGCCGCTCTTCTACCTGCAGGCCGAGGACCTCGGCATCGACCCGTCGACGCTGGGCGACAAGGTCAAGCGCGTGTTCGGCATGGCGACGGAGTGGAACGCCGTCGTGCTGCTCGACGAGGCCGACGTCTTCATGGCGGAGCGGAACCCCAACGACGTGGCGCGCAACGAGCTCGTGTCCATCTTCCTGCGCGAGCTCGAGTACTTCCGCGGCATTATCTTCCTGACGACGAACCTGTACAACACCATCGACACGGCCTTCCGCAGCCGCGTGAGCCTGCACCTGCTCTTCAAATCGCTGAGCCGGGACGCGCGCGAGCTCATCTGGCGCAAGTTCCTGGGCCGCCTGCGGCGAAGGATCGGGTCTGACGGCGGTGACGACGCCGCGGACGGCGACGTTGGACTGCTGCTCTCGGACGAGGACGTCGGGGAGCTGGGCCAGTGGCAGCTCAACGGCCGCGAGATCAAGACGGCGGTCAAGATGGTGGCCAAGTGGTGCGACCACAAGGGCTACGAGATGAGCCTGGCGAGGCTGGAGAACGGCATCCGGGTGACGAGCCCGCACGCGAGCAAGGAGAAGCACACGGAGGACGATGACGACCTGTACAACTGAGGGTTGAAGGATGTGAGGTATTGCTGAAAGCCACTTACGGTTACTTGGGATGGGTTGGGGTTCTCGGCGTCGGCAGCTTGTGTGAACATTTCTCATTGTCATATGGATCAACAAATAAATAGATCATAAACCGATGTTCTGGGACTGCCGGAGGCTATTCTGAAGGATCGTGAAGCATGGTGAGGTATCGCTGATCGAACCAATGTGCGAATAGTATGCCCTGATCATCATGAGGTCAAAAGACAAACAAGCAGCCAGCCCGGGCCACTGGCCGGAACTCCGGGAACCTCCCCGGCGGCCGGCTAATGGGTGTAATCTAGCGCTTTGTTAGCTTCTTCTCCACCTGAGCGCGAGTCACCGACATCGTTCCACCGACCGACATTCCCCCAACCGACTCCAATCAGTCCTCCCCCCTCGGATGCATCTCCCATCTCCCACCCCAGATCTTGGACTCTCAACCGAGGAATTCGGACCAATCTTGGCAGTATCCGAGGAGGTGAAGACACACATACAGAGAGATAATAAGAAAGAGAAAAAGAGAGAGAGAAAGAGATATGGACGCCACAAACAGAGACACCCTTCAACCGACGAGCCCGCCCGCCACCGCAGCCGCCGCCGTCAGACGCTTCCGCTCGGCTTCTCGAGCCGAGGCCGCCCGTACCTCCAACGCGTGCCGGATCTGCCGGGACAAGAAGGTCAAGTGCTCCGGCCAGCGGCCCTGCAAGTACTGCGCCAAGCGGGGGCTCGAGTGTGTCTTTTCCGCCGCTGAGAAGAGGAAGCTCTACTCCGTCTCGTACGTCCCCCCCTTTCCCTTCCCCCCCTGTTCGGCAATATGGTTGTTGGCGGCCGCGGCTGAAGGGTGTTATCCATTTTATACAGGCAGATCCGCGAACTCGAGGGCAAGGTCGCCTATTATGAGCGCCGGCGCCGCGGCACGTCGTCGGCTCCGGACGCGGCCGCGTCTTCCCCGGTGCTGCCGCCGATATCGCCTACGTGGCAGACGCCCTTAGTTGAGCTGAATCCGGATGTAGATGCCGTTCACAATGACATGGACATCTCACAGGATGGCAGCGGTCTCGTCCTCGACGGCACCGTCGCCACCCCCTCGACCGGTCCTGGTCTGGATCAGCCTCGGACCGCCCGGTCTCAGTCAACCTTCTCCCCTATGTTAGAGAGGGTACGGACCGGGGCGGCAACTGTAAACACATCTACAACGTCTCCCGTGCGGTCCGGTAGGGGTATGTGTGTATCATTCCCCATCACATTCATCTACCTACCTACCCCTCTTCAACAACTGCTTGCTCGTTGGATGCTAACCCCGGGGATTAGCAATCGCCCCGGAATCGGCGCTATCCTCAAGCGAGACCTTTAGCTCCGAGATCAAGACCCTCCTCGTGTCCCGCTCAAACCCGGGGTCCGCCGCCAGCCCGTTCGCCGGCGCCGCCACGCCCGTCCCGCACATCGACCGGCGCGGGCTCGAGGCCCTGGCCGTCGGGCCGTGGCCCGCCGAGGAGGACGCCCACGCCATGCTAGACGTCGTCATCCTCAACGTCGGCATCTCGCAGCAGCTCTTCGACGTCCGCGTCTTCTCGGATAACCTATCGACGCTGTACCACGATTCGTCCGCCGCCGTCGCCGCCGCGGACGTACGGCTGCCGGAGATCTGGGTCGTCGAGGCCTTGCTGGTGTTTGCCGTCGGTCGTCTCCTGCAGGGTAAAGACGACGAGACCGGCGACCTCCCCGGGACGGCGTACTTCCGCGAGGCGGTGAAGCGGACGCCTTTGCTGAGCGAGCTGCGCAGACACGGTGTCATGGGGGTTGAGGTCATGGCCTTGACGGCGTTGTATCTCCAGATCACGGACCGCAAAGACGATGCGTACCTGCATGTAAGTCGGCCCAGGCTATAGGGAAAGTGATCAAATACTGACTGTGAGTACAAGTCGAATACTGCATTGCGGCTGGCCATAAGCCACGGCATGCACCGCGCCAGCAGCGGCCAGAGCCTCCGGCGGCCCGAGAATGTCCACAAGAACAGGCTCTGGTGGTCCGTTTACATGCAAGAAAGGCAGGAAACAAGCTGTTGGCTATCACGCGAGGATCATATACTGACAGATTACCAGGAGGCTATGCGCCGCCGGGGGGTATCCTATGTCCATCGAGGACTACGCCATTTCGACCAAGCCGCCATACGAGGTCCTCGGCTTCCCCTCCGCCACAGCCCTTGGGGTCAACGTCAAAGCGGCGAGGATCACGGGAAATATCACCACAAGTACGAGACAAGAAGAACCCAGTGTCTGGAAGCAGGTTACATGGACTAACCGCGGCAGCAGCAATCTACTCGCAAAAGGACGACCCAGAGGCCACCTTCATCAACAACGTCCAGGGCATCCTACACTCGCTGTACGAGGTCGAGAAGACGATGCCGGCCGAGTACTCGATGGAGATCAAGCCGTCAGGCTTGACCGTGGCCGGGCGTCCGTTCATGGAGGCGCCAACGACGACGTCAAGGACCAGCTCGAGCTTGTACGCCTCGGTGTACTCGGTAGGTCGTTCTAGTAATACCCTAGCCTGAAATGCAGCATCCTGATAATAGCAACAGGCAGTGATTCACACCGTCCGGCCTATCCTGCTCTACATGGCCCGCAACAGCCGGGACCCCGAGAGAGAAGGCTCCCAGAGCGAGGTGAGCCCGGCACTGGTCCGGCTCGCGGAGATCTGCGTCGAGGCCGCCAGCAAGAGCCTCGTCATCCTACAAGAACTACGGAAGAAGGAGATTCTCGGTACGTCAAACCCCCCCCCCCCCCCCATCTTTACCGTCCGTCCCTTTTTTCGGGCGCAAACTGCATGCAAACAATTGCCAACGACCCTTACCCCCGAACAGCAAAGAACGCCTTCCTGGACCTCGACGCCGCTTTCTCCGTCGGCTTCGTCTTCGTGCTCGTCGAGGCCGTCAGCCCTGGCAAGGGACTCGGCTTCAAGGGCGTCGAGGGGTCGAGGGCGATCCTCCGGTACCTCGTCGGCCTCGGCAACCGGGCCGCCGCGAGCCGCCTCGCCGATCTCGACCAGATGTGCGCGCACCTCTCGCTGTCTGTACGTCAACCAACGGGTCACACGCCACAGGAGGAGGCGTCGTCGTCATCGTTCATGGATCTCCTGACGCAGCCATTCTCCTTCTCGAGCGGCTATGGAAATGTCGAGGCGGGGGCTGGCGGAGTATCTCGCAGCGTCGTTGCGGGTGGGATAAGTAACCGAGAGAGCGATGCGAACGGGGGGGCGGCTGGGGGGGGGGGCTACGAGGACGCTTCACAACACGACTTCGGGCTGAGCGGTGCCGATTTGGCGAGTATACCCCTCGACGGCGAGAACAGCTTGTACTGGGTCTACCACACGCCGGGTTTCTCGTTCACCGGCGTCGAGCAGACCGACTGGGAGGCGTTGGAGAACCAGATACCGTGGGGCAGCCAGCAGTGAGTGGCGTCCTGCATTCTTCGGAGACGACGGCTGTAGAAGGGCTGGCATCCAATAGAGGGACTTTTGGGATGTTATGCCAATGAAGGGGGGATAGGAGAGGGATCCTGACGAGCTGCCCATGTTGAAGGACTGGAGTCCTTGAGCTGATGTTGGACCAGCTGGACGAGTCCGGCGCCTTGCCATAGCCATGTTTCATGCTTGAAAGAAGCCCCTGATCTGTTGGGGCTTTGACATGAGCCTCGGATATGATTGCCGAGAGGGAAGACCATGAGCTAAAATGTGTGCTGCTTCGGGTCCCGAACGCGGCACGACTCCCCTACAACCGTGATGGATCCCTATCATACTGACATCGATCAGTACCCTGTACCACGCTCCAACACAACTGTCTCTAACGTTTCCTGTCTTTGCGGAGATCCGGGGCAGACCCCGCATTCTCCAGACTCCACGGCGGATCGGGTCTCTGTGGTCTGGGGTATAAACTTGGTCCAAAATATGGGAGAGCTTGCGGAGTGAGAACAGCCAACTGTAGTACATAGTAGAGACCGAACCGGCTATATAACATGATGAGGATCCCAGGTCATCCAATGTCTAGGACCGTATCTTCTCGAGGACTCTCTTTAGCAGACATCGTCTCAGTCAGGGCAAGGAGATACCAGCAAGCTTCCAATATCATTCTTTTAGTCGTCAACCCAAGTACCGGTAACTGCAACACCTGGTTGATTCCGCAACATGACAACCAAAAAGGATGACCCCCCGGCAGCCCTGGCCGAGGAGCTCGAGATGCGAAAGAAACAAGACGAGGAGCACGTCGCCTTTGAGCAGATCGACCCCGAGGAAGAGGCCGCCCTCGTCCGCAAGCTCGACCGAGTCCTGATGCCGCTCATGGCATTTGTTTACTTCTTCCAGTGTGAGCATCAATCTCCCCCATCCATTCTTCAAGTAAACAACTTTCAGCCTGACACCATTTCCTTCTCTCCCCCTCCTAGATCTTGACAAGCAGTCCATCAACTACGCCTCCGTCTTCGGCCTCCGCCAGGACCTCCGGCTGACGGGCCAGGACTACTCGTGGGCCATCTCGCTTTTCTACTTCGGCCAGCTCTGCTCTGAGTATCCGGCCGCCTACCTCATGGGCCGGCTGCCCATCACGCTCTTCGTCGGCGTCACCATCGTCGTCTGGGGCGGCGTCGAGATGTGCCTCGGCGCGGCGCGCGACTTCCGCGGGCTCGCCGCCGCCCGCTTCTTCCTGGGCTTCGCCGAGGGCGCCGTCTCTCCCGCCTTCATCGTCATCACGTCCAACTGGTACCGCCGCCGCGAGCACCCGGTCCGCGTCGCCACCTGGGTCTCCATGTCGGGCGTCTCGCAGGTCCTGGGGGGCCTGATGATGTACGGCATCGGCGGCGCCGCGGAGCTGGCCATGGACCGGTGGCGCGTCATGTTCCTCGTCAGCGGCGGACTGACGTCGGCGTGCGGCATCGCCTTCTGCGCGCTCATGCCGCGGGACACGACGACGGCCTGGTTCCTGAGCGAGAGGGAGAGGGAGGTGGCCACGCGCCGGCTGGCGCTCGACCGCGGGACTCGGGACCGGGCCGAGTTCAACACGAAGCAGATGTTCGAGGCGCTGCGGCAGCCCGTAACGTGGATGTACATGATGATGGCGCTCTGCATCACCCTCACGACGCCTATTCTCAAGGTAAGTCCAGCCCAGTCTCTTGTTCACTTGCGCAGTAAATCGTAACGACGCGTCGCTAACACCAGCTTGCTTCTAGTTCTCCTCCCTCGTCATCAACGGCTTCGGCTACTCCCCCTTCACAACCATGCTCGTCGGCCTCCCCGGCGGCGCCATCAGCTTCGCCACCATCTGGGCCAGCGCGCTGATCCCGCGCTTCTTCCCCGGCACGCGCGTCTACACCTCCATGGGCCTCTCGCTCGTGCCGCTCCTTGGCTCCGCCATGCTCCTCGCGCTGCCCCTCAAGGGCGCCGAGTGGGCCATCGTGGCGAGCACCTGGCTCGCGGCCTGCTGCAGCGCGCTGCTCAGCTCGTCGGCGTCCATGATGGCGTCCAACGTCAAGGGCAACACGAAGAAGTCGGTCGTCAGCGCCGGCTTCTTCGTCGTCTACTGCGTCGGCTGCATCGTCTCGCCGCAGGCCTGGACCGAGGCCGACGCGCCGCGGTACACCAAGGGCTGCGTCCTCAGCATCGCGAGCTGGGCGGCGCTCGTCGTCACGTACGGCGTCTACGGGGCCGCGCTGCGGAGGGAGAACGCGCGGCGGGACGCGCTCGCGGCCGAGGGGCGCTACGAGTACGACGCCGGCGGGCACGGCGGCGGCGGCGCGGAGGCGGTGCAGATGGGCGTCGCTGTGGACTCGGACCTGACGGACGTGCAGGACAAGGCGTTTAGGTACAGCCTGTGAAGTTGCTGTCATGTACAAAGAGCCATGTTTGCGTGTAGTATTAATACATGAATTGCGGGATTCCTATACACTTGTTTTCCTTGAGGATAAAATATAGACAGCGCATGCAAAGGCATCCGGGTGAGTTGTGATGTATGTAATCAGGATAACAGATCATATTCATCAAAGCTTTCCCAGCCCAGAAGACCAAGTGCCCTAGAATATCGGTCCATGCAAGCAATGCGTCCTGCAGCTCCTGAAGTAAGTCGTGGGACAAAGACACTTGCAAGAGTGACCGAAACGATCTTAGCTTGACCGACTCGATAAAGACGACCGGTCCATGGATGCCCCTCGGGTGTTGCAGCCGAAACCCCATTTGGTTAAATGTGAGTCGACCTAGCTAGGCCCTCGACAATTGGGCAGCAGCCGGAGCTAACCAAATATATCTATCTACTGCGACTTGCTCGACCTCGACAGCGTCTTCTTGCGCTGCTTGATCATGTAGGTGTACATGGTGTACGATCCTTTGGCGCGGGGGTTGAAGATGTCAGCTCGCCGCACAAAATGACGCACAGGAGAAACGGAAATGAAGTCAATGAACTTACCCGGTACGTAAAGGCACAGGCAAAAGTAGAAGATGGGGGGCAGCACGGCGCTCACGCGGCTGGCAGGCTCGATGGCGAGATACAACAGCCAGAACTCGGAGGAGATGCCGATGGGGTAGAGGGGGTAGAACATGGTGTAGCTGTCATGGTCAGCCACTGTCATTCACAGGATCTCCGACACGAATAGACTCACCGCAGCCAGACGAGGGCGTCCGGAGCCCTGCCATGGAGGTTCAGAGCCAGATAGGCGTAGCGGACGGTGTCGGCGACGGCCCAGGACAGCAGCAGCGCGACGTAGGCGGCGGACGGGGAGGTGGACTCGGGGAAGCTGTGGCAGACCATCCAGACGATGATGGTGCGGGCGACAACCTGGATGGCGGTGGTGCTGACGGGGGACCGGACGAGTCCTGAGGGGGTGGGTCAGTCAGTCACTCAGTTATTCCTGTGTCTCTCGATCATCACATCGAGCTCCAACTCAACATGTGAGAAGGGGGATGGCGGTGATGGTAGTGGTGGTCGTCGTCGCGAGGCACTTACCGACGGCGGAGTGCACAACCTCAATGAGAGTGAGAGTCTGCACCCATCGCGCGCGGGCCTCGGCGGCGTTGTAAACGGCGAGCTTGCCGCCCGAGGCGGCGGTGGTGACAACGGTGTAAAGGATGGAGGCCCAGAGGGAGGCAAAGAGGGCGTTATAAAGCGTCAAGTAGACGGTCCTGGGGCCGGCGGCATTGGTTTGGTGCTTTTCCGCCATTGTACCGTGTGAGCTTGTGTAACTTGCGACTTTTGATCGAGCCTGTTCAACCACTCTGATGCTATGCTGGGTAGAGATCTTGAGTTCTCGATAGCCTCAACTTTTCACTTTTCTCTCTTGTCTTGTCTTGGCGGCGCATTCCTGAGCCGAGGTCCGCTGACTAACACACGCATGGGATCCTCCATCACCCCAAATGAGGAAAAGGCAGAGTCCACCGCGGACAATAGAATGGCCTCTCCACCGATGCGGATATAGATGCAGATACGGAGTACAGATACAGAGCAGCAACTAACGACTGGGACCACCAGATGTAAACAAGGGGAAGAAGCCGTCTGGCCGCCGGAACGAGCTGCGAGAAGCCGAAAACCCCTGTCCGAGAAATGCCGTAAGCAGGTACGTACCAGTCCCTCCCAGACCCGCAAACCTCGACGCAGCCCAGCCATTGACCAATAAAGGTGCTTTCTTTTGCAAGCTGAGCATGGTGTGGACCCACTCAGGCGGAGCTTGTCCGCGGCACGGAGGCGGCGCCCTTCCGGTTTCTTCCCACCCGCGTTACCGGGCTACACCGAGACCGCCGCCGCTTTAGCGAGGACTGTAAGGTCATCGTACACCGTTGTTTCTTCCAGATAAGATGTAGAAACTACCTAGAGAGCTTGGTTACATACTGTCGATAAATGCTATATTAAGTGTTTTAACCAGAAACTTGTCTTAGTTATTGATGATCTGGAAATTGCCTAACAGTTGCGACGGCCTTGATCTCAGCCTAGGTAAGGTAGTCTAATACAGACTCTAGAGACGATCATCGTTGAACAGAATCACCGGCAAGGCATGTGCACACTCTCTTAAATTATCCCCAACGATTTCTTTCCAAGAATCACTACTGTTGTATTCAATATAGCAACTCCTGGATGATGAGTATTTGCCCTGAGACAAGGTCGCTTTTACCATGACTAACTGTACGTTGTGACTGACATGATGGAATACGGAGCCTCACGACATTTCCATAACTTAAAAGTATTTTACAAACTGCCTTAAACTGTGTCCAAGCTACAAAATGAATTTGCTGAATTGACCACTTCAATAAGGTAGGTATTTTAGAGAGAAAAAGGGGGGAATCCACAACAGGTGGCACCTCCCTACCCCATACCCAACAGCATCTGGCTTAAAGCGGCGGCTGATTCTGTCACACGCACGCAGGAAGCTCCAAGCTCAATTTTCCTTCGACATTTTCCCCCGGCTCTTTTTCCACTTTCTCGTCAACACACCACCCAAGATACCGCCAGCGAAAACATCGCTGCTTCCATTCGATCTCCCCTCCTCTTCGGTTCCCTTCCCATACCGCTCTCCATCTCCTCCACAACCGCCATCATGATGCGCCCCCAGCTCCAGGCCGTCGGCCGCATGGCCAAACCCTCGACCAGACTGGCCTCTGTCGCCAACTCCCACATCGCCAACGCCGCCTCAAAAGCATCGTCCTCCCGATCCCTGGTCACCGCGACACGAAACACCACGACGACGACCAAGACGAGATCGATTCCCCGCGCGTACCCCGCCCTCGCCGCCTCCCAGTACCGCTCCTTCAGCACGACGCGCATCCAGCACGGCGAGGTCATCATCACCGTCCCGCAGATGGCCGAGTCCATCACCGAGGGCACCGTCGCCTCCATCGGCAAGCAGGTCGGCGATCGCGTCGAGGCCGACGAGGAGGTCGCCAGCATCGAGACGGACAAGATTGACGTCGCCGTCAACGCCCCGGAAGAGGGCACCATCGTCGAGCTCTTCGTCGCCGAGGGCGACACCGTCGAGGTCGGCCAGAAGCTCGCCCGCATGGAGACCGGCGCCGCTCCGGCCGACGCCAAGAAGGACGACGCGAAGCCCGAGAAGACCCAGGAGAAGAAGCCCGAGCCCGAGAGCAAGCCTGAGAGCAAACCCGAGCCCGCCGCCCCGGCGGCCCAGGAGCAGAAGAAGGAACCCGAGGCCCCCAAGCAGCAGGAGGCCAAGAAGGATACCACCACGACCACCAAGCCCGCGCCCGCTCCCCAAAAGCCCGCCGACCAGCCCGCTGTTCCCTTCGGCTCGACCGGCGCCTTCTCCCGCGGCGAGCGCACCGAGAAGCTCTCGCGCATGCGCAAGACTATCGCCTCCAAGCTCAAGCAGTCCCAGAACATGACGGCCTCGTTGACCACTATCAACGAGGTCGACATGTCGGCCCTCATGGCCTGGCGCGCCAAGAACAAGGAGGACGTCATGAAGCGCCACGGCGTGCGCCTGGGATACATGGGCGCCTTCACCAAGGCCACCTGCCTCGCCGCCCAGCAGGTGCCCCAGCTCAACGCCTCCATCGACACGGAGAAGGAGATCATCACCTACCGCGACTACGTCGACATCAGCATCGCCGTGTCGGCGCCCAAGGGCCTCATCACCCCCGTCCTGCGCAACGTCGACTCCCTCGACATTATCGGCATTGAGCGCGGCGTCGCCGAGCTTGCCGCTAAGGTGAGTTGTTGTTGAACTGTCTTCTGGGTCTCCATCTCCCACTACCCGGGGGGCAGCTATACATCCATTCACATATCGACATATACTGACAAAATCACAGGCTCGCGACAGCAAGCTCGCCATGGCCGACCTCGAGGGCGGCAACTTCTCCATCAGCAACCCCGGCATCTTCGGCTCGCTCTTCGGTACCCCCGTCATCAACTACCCCCAGGCCGCCGTCTTCAACATGAACGGCATCAAGGACCGCCCCGTCGTCGTCGACGGCAAGCTCGAGATTAGGCCCATGATGTACATCACCGTCACCTACGACCACCGCCTCATCGATGGCCGCGAAGCTGTCACCTTCCTCAACATCGTCAAGAGCTATATCGAGGACCCCGCCCGCCTTCTCCTTGCATAATTTTTCCTTTGTTCGAGACGTATTTACACCGTACACATCCCTAGGTACATATAGAGAGAGTGAGAGAGAGAGAGAGAGAGAGAGAGAGAGAGAGTGTGTGTGTGTGTGTGTGTGTGTGTGTGTGAGAGAGAGAGAGAGAGAGGCTGCGCTTAGAGAGTCTGCTGGCGAGAGACGACTAGACCGGTGGATGCGCGTAGTGCACTCACAACCAACCAACAATTATTTATTTTACTTTGTATGTGGGCGGGATCAGGCTGATGGCATCAAGCATCATCGGCATGCGGGCATTGGGGGGGCGCAAATTGCAGCATCTCGTGGATTTCGGTTGTAGATGGTACATGTAGAGATTCCAGCATTCAGCATCCTGTTCTTTCGCCGTGTCATCACTTCGGTTTTCCACTCATCGCGTGATCCTTGATCCTGCTCACTGCCGCTCATCATCGTCAGTGGGGGCTCAGGTGAGGCCGTGACATGAACGAAAGAGCCCATCCTAACCAACCCCGCGAATCAGTGGCAAGTCTTTATCCTCCCCCACCGTTAAATCATATCAAGCCTAGCTAGTCTCGTTTGGCCCCATTTCTTGTTGTTGAAGGAGCTAGCAGAAACCCTCATTGCCTTGTCGGAGTCGTGTTCCGGCAGAGGAACTAACCCATCCTCCAGGGCGGGTCACCCTTCGGCTTCGACATCCGAGGGCCAACTGCAACTCTTCCCAGAGACCACAAGTCAGTCCCCCTTTACATTCACCCAAGTAGCCGAGCTCGGGGTCGCGTCAGTTACCTCGAGCCGCCCACTCGGCTAAGAATCACAGAGCTGACATTGACGAGTGCCCAATCTGCCTCCAGCGGTTGAGTTTAGTAATAATAATGACTGGCAAAGCCAGATGCAAAATCAACACAGCTTCAGTGTGTGCCTTGTTCTCATAGTATTCGCTTGGCAAGGTAATTCTTGTATAAATCACACAGCACCATCATGGGCATTATGCATTCTTTCAAAGCATGCTTCGCCTTTAAGAACTGTCCCATGACGGCCGAGAACTTGCATAAGTTAGGCACTTGGCATTTCCGCTCGTATTTCATTGACCTACATCAGTGATGGCGACGGTGTCTACGGTTTGCCCCCCAATCCACATCCTTTCCCAAATCTTTCACCAACTCATTGAACGCTTCCAGCTCGTTACGAGTAAGAAACGGGGTCTATTTTGGCGCTGAGACTCGCCTCTTGATCGCTGGCACAACAACACATATCAAATGCTTCGTTCACTATCCACAGCCTCTCGAGGCACCGTGAGGAGGACAACCATCGCGTCGCGGACTCCGGCGCCGGCCTGCACCAGACAATGTCCCTACCTCAGCACCCTGTCAACAAGAACACAACGGGCCTCCTTCACCAGTGGCACTCGCAAATTCTCGCCACAGAATGGCAGATCGTATGCCACGGCCGCAGAGGCAGTCGACCTCCACGCTCCTCCGGTAACGTCACATACAGAAATGCACTCCTGATACTGTCCGTCACCTAATACGACATAGAGCCCAGTAGATTCCTTCCTGCATGGCGGCTCGGCTGACTATGTCGACGAGATGTACGCCGCCTGGAGAGCCGACCCCTCGAGCGTTCACGTTTCGTGGCACTCATACTTTCGCAAGATGGAAGACCCCTCGATACACTCGTCGCGCGCATTCCAGCCACCGCCCGGTCTGCTGCCGGAACGACACACCCCAGCCCTGACGCCCGCTTCCGGTATCCAGTCAAGCAGCTCAACGAACTACCTCAAAGCTCAGAATATCGTCCGAGCATTCGAACAACACGGCCACACGGCCGCCAAGATCAACCCTCTGGGTGACGTCGGCAACACAATAGTACAGCCGCACGCCGATATCCCCAGCGCGTCAAACCTGCACAAGTACGGCTTCTCCGCCGCAGACCTGGACCGCGAGATTCCCTTAGGCCCAGACCTCCTCCCTCAGCTCGCTGAAAGCCGAGGGAGCATGAAACTCCGCGACATCATCGCCGCCTACGAGGACATCTACTGTGGCTCATTCGGCGTCGAGTACCACCACATCTCCGACGCGGCGAAGCGAGACTGGATCCGCCAGCGGGTTGAGGCGTACCCCCAACTCGCCCCCTCGGTCGAGGAGAAGAGGCACATCCTCGACACGCTTATCTGGGCGACGACCCTCGAGCGTTTCCTGGCGGCCAAGTTCCCCAACGAGAAGCGCTTCGGCCTCGACGGCGCAGAGGGTCTCGCCGCCGGCCTAGCCGCCCTCATCGACCGCTCCGCCGAGGCCCACGGCGTGCGGGATATCGTCGTCGGGAGCTGCCACCGCGGCCGGATGAACCTCATGAGCACCGTCTACGGTAAAGACTTTGAGACGCTGTTCCGCCAGTTCGCCGGCACCGAGACGTTTGATGCCGCGGCCGGGCAGACGGGCGATGTCAAGTACCACTTCGGCATGGACGGACACAGGACCACGGCCGTCGAGGGCAAAAAGGTCGGCATCTCCATGCTCCCCAACCCATCTCACCTCGAGGCTGTCGACCCCGTGGCCCAGGGCAAGGCCAAGGCCGTCCAGCACGCCAGAACCGACGACGTTGACGACCAGTCCGGCGTCATGTTCCTCGCCCTCCACGGCGACGCCGCCTTCGCCGGTCAGGGCCCCGTGTACGAGACCCTCAACCTCTCGGGCCTCGCCGGATACAACGTCGGTGGCGCCGTCCGACTCGTCGTCAACAACCAGATCGGCTTCACGACGGACGCCGTCGACTCCCGCTCGACGCCTTATTGCACCGACCTGGCCAAGTACGTAGAGGCGCCCGTCGTCCACGTCAACGCCGACGACCCGGAGGCCGTGGCCTTCGTCGCCCGGCTCGCCGCCGATTGGCGCGCTGCGTTCCGCTGCGACATCGTCGTTGACGTCGTCTGCTACCGCCGCTTCGGCCACAACGAGATCGACCAGGCGAGCTTCACGCAGCCCGAGATGTACCGGAGGATCGCCGACCAGAAACCCCTGCTCGAGCTCTACGCCGAGAAGCTCGTCCGCGAGGGGGCCGTGTCCGCCGACGCCATCGAGGAGCAGAAGGCTTGGGTGTGGGAGCAGCTCGAAGAGAAGCTGGCGAGGAGCAAGCAGCCTGCAGAAGAGACTTCTTCTCTTGAAGCCACCGAAGAACCATCACAAACACCCGCCGCTGCTGCTCCGACTTCCACGGCCGTCGACGAGTCTACCATATCTTCCGTGGCACAAGCAATCACTAGCGTCCCGGATGGATTCAACCTGCACCGTAACCTCCAACGGATCCTCGCCGCTAAGCAGCAGGCCATCGACACCGGAGTCATCGACTGGGCCACCGCAGAAGCCCTCGCCTTCGGTTCGCTGCTGCTGGAAGGCAAACCCGTCCGCATCAGCGGCCAGGACGTCGAGCGCGGTACCTTTTCCCACCGCCACTCGGTCCTCCACGACCAGGTCACCCACTCCGAGCACACGCCCCTAAACAACCTGAACCCACAGTCGAGACCGGAACAGCCCCGGCAGGCGGCGTACACGGCCGTCAACTCCCCCCTCAGCGAGTTCGGCGTGCTAGGGTTCGAGTACGGCTACTCCCTCGCGGCGCTGGACGCCCTCGTCGTCTGGGAGGCGCAGTTCGGCGACTTCGTCAACAACGCGCAAGTCGTCGTCGACCAGTTCATCGCCTCGGGTGAGGCCAAGTGGCTGCTGCGGTCCGGCCTCGTCGTCTCGCTGCCGCACGGGTACGACGGCCAGGGGCCGGAGCACTCCTCCGCGAGGCTGGGCCGGTTCCTGGAGCTGGGGAGCGAGGATCCGAGGAGCTGGCCTGTTGACTTGGAGGCGGCGCAGAGGGGTTGTAATATTCGGGTCGTTTGTATGACGACGCCGGCGAACCTCTTTCACGCACTGAGGAGACAGGTTCAATCGCCCGGGAAGAAGCGTAAGTCATGCCGCTCCCTAGTACGATCATGGACATTGCTGACACAGATGTAGCCCTCATTGTCTTCTTCTCCAAGTCTCTCCTCCGCCACCCCCTCGCCCGCTCATCCGTCCAAGAGCTGATGGGCACCTCCACTTTCCAACCCGTCCTCGCGGACCCGGAGCACGAAGGCGGCTCCCTCCTCCCCAGAGACGAGATCAAGCGCGTGATCCTCTGCAGCGGACAGGTCTACGCCGCGCTGCACAAGCACCGCGAGGCCAGGAAAATCTGGGACGTCGCCATCACACGGGTTGAGGAGCTGCACCCGTTCCCCTGGGCCGCCGTCCGCAAGAACCTGGAGTCGTACCCGGCTGCCGAGACGGTCGTGTGGGCGCAGGAGGAGCCGCACAACGGCGGCGCCTGGCAGTACATGCGCGATCGGCTTGAGACCGTGACGGGAGAGTCGGATGTGTTGAGGGGCCGGAGGATATTGTACGCCGGCCGAGGGACGGGGGCGGCGGCGGCGACGGGGTCGAAGAAGGTTCACCAGCGGGAGGAGGAGAGGTTGCTCGAGGACGCGTTTGGCGTTTGAGCCAAGACGCAGTCGTAAATGCTGCTTTTTATATGGTGAAATAGGTGTGATATTTTCTCCGACTTATGGCAGACTTGAGTATAGGAGGCATGTTCTAGCCTAATTGATAGAACACGTAGTTATTGTTGAGAGGCTACCCATGTTCTAAATGTTTTACCTACGACAAATGTCTTTTATGGGATCCTAAAGAGCTGAGGACCTCCAACAGAAGTCATTGGATGTGTAAGTTTAAATTTCTTAAGCCACAGAAACATAATGAGTCTCTTGATACCGCGAAAAGACCATTGTTTTGGATCACAATGAAATGTCGTGACCGTTTGCTTAACGCATGATGCCACTAAAAATACGACCTTCGAACTTGAGGTTGTTGACACGAGCCACGCCCAGAGGAACCAACACCTCGTCTAAGCCTTGGTAATTACGTAGCGTCGCCCGACCAGTTAAGGGGTTTCGGGCTGTCGGTGACAAGTTGGCGTGGGCCTATGGCGGCTGAACGCCGAGGAGCTACGCCGCGCAGATCATCAGGACCACGCGAGAGACCCGGGCTTGGTTCACGTCACTGGACCCAGAAAACTTGGATTGATGTAGGCTTTTGCGATGATGGAAACTTCCAAGAGAAGGCAAAATGAACTGATAAAAACAACGTTCAAGAACCGGCGGTTTTCTCATCGAACTCGACAAGTCAAAGCAACTCTCATGCGACAGACCAGTCAGCTTTCCAAAGCCAGGTTCACGTGAAACCTTTGGTAGCATTATCAGTCTTACACAGCAAATCTTTCACCATGCTGGTTTTTCGGCGACTCATCCCATATGCCTTGATGGCTAGCCTCGGCGTGCAAGCCGAGGCTGGCGAAGACTCCCCTCCCGGCTTGCCACGCCTCCCCGATCGCACCAACAGAACGTCAAACAACGTACGGGACGCCGTGGTCCACGCGAATGCGACGGGAAGCTGGCCATTTCGCGGAATCGACATAACGAAGCCCATGGATCATCCTCCAGACGACGAGGTCGGCCAGGGAAACGGCTGGAGCATCAACATCGCCGTTGCGACAAACACCACGAGCAACACAGGGAGCTCCTCCCAGCCCAGGGGCAACCCGCAGTACATCTACATCAACGCACCCGACGACGCGTTCGAGAACCCCGACTCGGCCTCAACGTCTCCTGAGGACTGGTCAACGTGCGCAGTCGTGTGGCTAGGGAATCGGTGGTCAGTAGAGGAAATCGAGCAGCTGCACCAAGACCCCGACGGATCTTGTAACGAAGTCATATCCGAGGAGTGTATCTCGGGCTTGAGGCAAAAGCTTTTGGAGACGGGGTGCTGGCTTTGGAGCGGCGAATTACCCGAAGGCTGCATCGGAGCTGTATCCAACGTCATGGTCATGACACGTAAGCTCTACTCATACATACAACAATTGGCAGCGCGGCAGCTGTTGCCGAGCCTGAGCTAACACACGCGTGAAAGGAACCTTGGATTTCTCGGCCGATAAGCATAGTTACGAAGTATCAGCGAGCCCGGGTCCCCACTCGAACCTGACCGAGGTAGGCCTGCGGGCGGCTTACGACGAGGCCCTTACCAAAGTCTTCCCCATGATGCTCCTGTACCAGTATGACGATGGCGAAGTAAAGGCGGATTATACCGTCTTCCGCTGCATCCTCGCTAGCAACGTCACCGAAGGCAGTCGTGAACCGGAATCCTTTGGGGAGATTCGAGACGGTCCTTTCGGAATCGGCGAGAGTTCGGCGCGCCGTAACCCATTTTCAGCATCCTGGCTCATCACGGGGTTGGCTGTGTGTCTTGCGGTGTCGTTTTTCGCTCATCTGTCTGTATGATACCATTGGTAGATTTCTTTTTCACAGCGGCTATTGTCAACTTACTACAAATTCCTCTTCTCAGAACCTAGACTGTGCATTTGGGTGTTTGAAGCTTTGCCAGACGGGGAATATTGGTACTCTGCGTTGCGCAATACTTTATGTGATCTGCAAACCAAGCTGTCCATAATGGCTTCAGTCTAATTTCAGTCAGCATTTAATGCTTTTTATGGTCTGGAGCGAACTGTCCCAATCTCATCTACCGTCGTGGCCGCTAAAACGTGATATCTTGGCTTAAGTTACCGTGTCATACATCGCGGCATAATTATAATACACAGTATCTATGAAGTAAAACTTAAGACATTAAGTCAATGTTAGAGGGCTGGCTTAGACAGGTGTGGCTTGGAGCGAATCAAGGTTGTCCTGTCGACGGTTACTGTTTGCACACAACATCCTCGAGGGTCAGTCACTTTGGACTTTTGTGTTCCATGTGCAACAGCCACAATCACCACTGCAGAGTATGATGTCGTGCTTAAGAACATGATTCACTACATAAAGGGACTCGTATTGGCAATTCATGTGTGTTTTTCTCCATCAAGCTCCTCCATTGCGACTGAGCTAGAGCATGCGCGTGGAAACATTTTTCATCATGAGACCTTGTCCACGAGCAACGTATCTGAAAAGCCGATGGGCCTTGTATGTACGTCCTCGAATTCCCTCTCTCCCCTAAATCAATATGTTTCCCCAACAATGAAAGCAATTTCCAGACTCGCGGCAGCCTAGTTGCGAACGGTTTGGTGGTTGTGTTCGCCACTAGCTATGCCCCCCAATGGACGAGACCTGGTGATATGCTGAGAGCGAAGGTGCTTTGGTTAGGTTAGTAAGCAGCTCCTTCTCCCAGCCGTCCGCTGCCATCCCTTGCTTTTCGTAGCGAATCGAATCATCATGGGAATGAGCCTCGAACCACTCTGTTGACATGCAGTTCCCTCTTCTATTTGCAAACCACCCGGTCCTTGACCAGCAGTTTGCTCTTGTCGTAATCAACCCCGTTTGCGGTGCCAAACTTCAACAGGCCCGGCGAAATACCGAAATAGACGACGGAATTTTCATTGAGTTCGACCTCCCACGCCTCCGCATCCATCGACTCTGCTCTGTAGAAGAGTTTCTTGTTCTTTGATCTGCTGAGATCATGAACCCATCGAATCTCGAAATGAGCTCTGGAACACATGAAAATTGAGTGGAGCTGAACAGCCAGATCAAAAATCTTTTCGAGGTCTTCACAGAGTCCTTTCACTGCCAACAAATCCTTCTGCTTGTCTCGGGGCATGAAAACGGAGAAGGCGTGGGTTTGCTCCTGGGCCAGACGACCGAGGGCTTTCTTGTCGACACCTGTGATCTTCTCAATCATACCGGAGCCTTCAGCTTTCCAGCGAAGAAGTGCCTCAGCATCTTTGTTTTGAGAGCCTGACAGTTCGCACTATTAGTATTGTGAAGATCCGTTTCAGTCAGGCTTTCTGTGGGTACTTACCGAGCAAGGCGCGGAACGCCAACTGAAGATGGGTTCCTGCAAGGCCTCCCCAGACATCCATAGATTGGTCACAGCTGTCACCGTCAATTACATCGGACACTGCGAGCCACAGATGTCTCTCCACAATTGACGATCTGATGTCGTCATTTTGGACGAGGGCGAAGTCGGCTTTGATTAATTTGGAAACCCTGCAGGGGACAAGCCTTACAACCCTTACCACCTCTTCTTTTGAGGGACAGTGTGTGAGAAGAGACGCAACGATGCTTCGGACGTTGTACGCCATTTGGTTCCAAATAGCGAGGATTGCGTCGTCAGAGACCTTGCTGGCGTTGGCGATGCGCTGACTTCCGGCGTTGACAACATCCCTAGCAGCCACTTGCTCCTTCAAGACCTTGATCTTGTGTTGGAGTTTGTTGATGTAGTTGGCGTGCTGTTTAATATCATTCTCGTAGTCTTTCTGACCCTTCTCGACTTGGCGTTTCAACTGCGAATTGTTCTCCTCCAGCTCGCACACTCCGGCTTGAACCTTCTTAACTTGGCGTCCCAAGCTCGAGTTCTTCTTTTCAAGCTCGCTCACTCTGGTCTTGGCTTGCTCTTGACCCTTTATGTAGGCATCGATGGACGAGGTTTGTTTTTCGAGCTGCTGGCGAAGACGGAAGTTCTCAGCCTGCATCTCCCCAATACCGGCGGTTTGGTTGTCTGCCTGCTGGTCGATTCTGCCGAAAGGCCATAAATAGAAACCTCCCGTGCGAGTCATTTCGAGACGCTCACGCAGCAGGCAATTGTCAGCCTCCAAACCATCGGCTCTTTTTTGTTCTCGTTTTATAGCTTTCTCGTGCTCAATCACCGGAATCCAAAGGCGAATCGCTTGGGCGGAACGTCCCGATGGGGAATCGGCGGTCTGGGATGCATGATTGGTCATGTTGTCTAGTGGGGACGGATCGTGGATTTGGGGCCCTCGGTAAGCTTGTGTGACGACAGAGGAGATTATAGTGCCAAAAACTGCAAGCATCTGTCAAATGATTCAATAATTGTCAGTAAGAGCTTATAGAACACTTTGGGCTTTTGAGAGCCTCTGACGAACCTGGTAAATGTAGCGTGGCAAAGGCTTCCGATAGCGTAGAGGATTGCTGGTGGAAAAAGATTTCAGTTCATGACGAAGACCTCTCTCAGGTGGAGAAGGTTGAGTGCTCAGCCAAGAAAACGAGGAAGAGGAAGAGAGGTTTAACGTGAGGTCTGATGAGAGAGCATTCCTAAGATACTTAAACCAGGCAAAGGAAGGTGCCAGGTAGCTCTTGAGAGCTGTCCAGTCCTGCCAAGTGAGACGAGTTTGCAGTTTGTTGACTGTCTTGAAAAAGATGGAAGGAAGGAAAGCGAGAAAGAAAAAAAAGGAAGAGGTCTCTTAACCTGCTGAGGTAGTTAGGTACTTCAATGCTTCTCTGTAGAACCCAGCTGTGTAGGAACTGTTGGTATACCTATCAGGCAGCAATTAAAGCTATGTAGTCCAAAAGTCTCTGAATTGTAGAATAATGGAGTAAGTTGTACTTGCCTGCAGCGCTGGCCCCTACCTGTTCTTTGTTCTCTCTTAAAGATAACGCCCCAATAGAAGAATACTCTTTTGCAACTAACCCTTCTTTCCCAAGGTGCGTTAGGTATCCAATACCTCGAATCGCTTCTTTCCCTCTCTACCGACCACACAAGTAGTTTCTAAGTAGGTAGGTAAGCCCCAGGTGAGATTTCGACCAAGCAACCCTTATTTATCAGTGGGAAAGCCCTCTCGCTTCTCTCCAGAGTCACTCCTCTTCATCATTCCCTGCCAGAGGCTCACGAATCACCAAGCAAACACGCCGTCACACTAATACAGGTCTCTCTCTTCCCCTCTCAACGTTTGCTGGCGCAAGATTTCATCTTCTCCGTGGCGCTTTACACACTCCAGGCGTCTCCAGGTCGCTGACACAATCTCCCCAGTGCTGGATTGCAAGATGAGCGGCTTCGCTGATGGTTACCTGAGCGTCAGCCCCGATGAGCACGCAATCATCATCGGTATCGACTTCGGAACGACGTGAGTTTCTGAATCTTTTTACGCCGAATCAAGTACTGACTAGCCAATTTCTCAGGTTTTCTGGAGTGAGCTGGGCATTCTCAGGTCAGCCGAACGACATCGAAGTCATCACAAGATGGGAAGCAGAGCTCAACTACAACTCCGACACTGAGAAAACCCCTTCCACCCTTCTCTACCATGGCCCATACGGAGAGCCCAGTTGGGGATATGGAATTCCGGCTGCGACGTCTGCGGAGCCACTCAAGTGGTTTAAGCTTCTGCTCATCGACCATCAAGACCTTCCGAGAGAGCCGCAGAGTTCTGCACAGATCGCCACAGCCAGAAGGCTCATGTCTGAGGCGAACATGGAACCAGTCGACGTTATTGCCGGCTATCTGCGTCGACTTTGGAACCACTCCATTGAGTGCATCACTCTCTCAACCGGAAAGGAGCTGGTCAAGATGTGCAGGTTCCACGTGATTATCACTCTACCTGCCATTTGGCCGGCTTATGCCAAAGCACGTATGAGACGTGCTGCTCAAGAGGCTGGCATTTTGGAAAACCGTTCAGCTGGAGAGACTGCTGGAGAGACTGTTCTGTCTTTCATCTCGGAGCCTGAGGCTGCAGCTCTGGCCACAATGCGTGATCTCTCCAACAGACCCAACATCAAGGTATGCAAAGAACAATAATTTTGATGCTCATGTTTGAGACAAAGGCAAACTGACGGACTGTAGCCCGGCGATCATTTCGTCGTCTGCGATGCGGGTGGCGGTACTGTTGACCTCATCTCCTACGAAATCACCGATACAAAGCCGATGGTTGTCCGTGAGGCCGTCAAGGGTAATGGCGGCCTGTGCGGAGGTGTCTTTCTTGATGAGGGGTTCGTCAACTTGATGAAATCGAAGATTGGCTTGGAGTCCTGGGCCAGTATGTCCATTGAAGACATCAAGAAACTGATGAACGGCGACTGGGAGCACGGTATCAAACAACAGTTTGATGCCCGGCCCCGTGACTGGCCCGTGACGCTGCCGGCAGGGTGCTTCAAGCCTGGTCCTTCTCGTCGCATGATGAAGAAGGAAACGATTACACTCAATCACTCTGACTTGCTTCCGGTCTTCGAGACGATCTCTCAGCAGATCATCAAATTGATCCAAGAACAGATTGATGGCATTCGTGCTACCTCTGGCAAGCTTCCCAAGGTAACACGGCCAAGCCCTTTGACTATTGCTTCTGATTCCTGGCTCACCACAAGTAGTACGTCATACTGGTAGGAGGCTTCGGTAGATGCCGTTACCTTTCCAGACGTATTCAATTAGCCCTTAGCGGTGCTGTGGAGCTTCTCCAGTCACAAGGCACTCGGCCGTGAGTATTATTGCCCCTTAGAAGAACAAGAAACGCTGACGTATCTCAAGGTGGACTGCCATTTGTCGCGGTGCCGTCATCCAAGGACTCACTCGCAATAATCTGGCTTTAGGTCTTTCGGTGCGAGTGAAGTCGAGAATCGCCCGTATGAACTATGGCACTACTTTCGACCCGAAATTCGACCCGAAGCTTCACCACTTCAAAGACAAGCTCTGGGACGAGATTGAGCAGGACTGGAAGGCCAAAGACCAGATGGAGTGGTACATGAAAAAGGTGAGAGTTGCGACGTATTCATGTTCCAGGTGTTTTCAGTCTTGCTGACCATTGGACTTTCACAACTAAAAGGGAGACGACATCACCGACAAGAGGACTGTTCGCCATCGATTTTACGAAAGATACCTCACAGCCCCATCGGAAATCATTCAAGAACTGTTCCACAGTGCAGCAACCCCTGCACCTAAGCGCGCGGATTCCACGACAAAGCGCCTTTGCACAATCACCTGGAACAGAAAGGTCAACTTCGACACTCTCCCGACCTTCACCAACATCCTTGGGAAGGTCTACCACGAGCTTATTTTTGATATCGAGATGATAAGCGATGGAGCAAGCCTCGATTTCACTATTTTCCATGGCGGAAAGCGTGTTGGGGGCAAGAACGTCATAGTTGAGTTTGAGCCGGAGGGAGGTGAAGCTTTTGGTCGAGCTTTTAACGCCTGGTTGTGAACAACAACCACAAGCGCACCGATCTGGAGTTCAGGATAAAGGATAAGAACTATCAGCAGCAAAGGCTCATTCTCGTAATTAGGTTCAGAAAGCGACGGGAGAGACTGAGGAACGTTTGACTGGAATGATCGAGTTTCTCCATGGCCGCGTGAAGTTCTGGTTGAACATAGGAATTCCAAAAAACACAACTTATCGTTGATCTATGAAATCACCAGGAGGCGCTTTTAAGCCGACCACATATGCAAATTAATTTGTGAAGCCGACGAAATAATTTGAAGTGTGTTGTCCCGCAAACGCACGAATCCGAGAAAACCATCATTGCAAAAGGTATGACGTGCGGGTTTCTGTGTCCCAGGCTCCCGAAACGATTCACACACTCCGATATGCTGTAACCGGCAGTGTTTTCGGCATACGCCGTCCTTGAGCCTTATCTACTCTGGTTCTCATCTCAGCCTTCAACGATTGCGTCATCGTCATTGGATCACGGCATTGAGTTGTCCAGGTGAGCAGGTAAAAGAAGCACATCGCGGCGGCGAGACTTCCAGGGCAGGGCGGCATTCGGGGATTTGATGGTTCAACGTCCCTCTACTTGCAGATCATTGTCAATTTATCCCCCACTCCTCTTTGTAACCCCTGAGATGTACATCTTGATTGCTCGTGACACTGCTGGACATGGAGCCGTTGTAGCCATCGTTGCGCATCGATTGACGATCTGCACCCAAAGTCGTCGATGGCCTTGTTGAATGCACATCTGAATCAGTCATCAAACTTTTAGTATTGCCTCCGTCAACCGCAGCAGCCATCCTAATCTAGATTATTATTTCAAGACTTAGACCAAGAATTGTAAACTCTAGTTAAAGCTGTCTTTAACGTTATTTGTCCATATTGTCGTTAGCGTTTAATGATTCCTAGAATCTAAATCAAATTGTTCTAATTTGATTCCCTGTGATGGCTGCTAAGACATGATTCTTTTGAATAAAAGAGTTCGCCTAGATCAACCGTAGCATAATTGGAATACAGACCGTTAACTTTAAGGTCCGATGTTCTGATACGCATAAGAGTATTATAGTCAGTCAGCTAGTTAAGAATAGTTGCATGAACAAACATTGCTATTGCCTATGAACATAAATTGTGTTTCTAGATTTCCAGTACGTTGGATTCAAAATTTGGGACGTTTGTCAAACTCTAGATGGCGTCCGAGTTCAAAGACCTACGCATGCGGTCCTTGAACTGCTTTCTGTTGGAAATCAAATCACTTCTCCTATGCTGTTTTGGACCCCCTTTAGTTAACTAACAGCCAGGATTCTGTTTCATGACTGTCGTTGTACAGTCATAACATCGTTGGTGCCCACAATTAGCGCAATGCGCATCTGAATAAGGATTCAGGGGTCCATAGCGACAGGCATCCTAACGCCAGTTGCTGGTAATTAGCGTAGTAGTAAAAAGAATAGAAGGTCTGCTTACACAGTACCACACATTTACGTATACCGGTGCGCGTTTTGAACTACTTTTGGAAGAACTGGTCTTGCTATGGTTTTTCTCCACACGCAATTTCCCTGGAACTTTTCCTGTAGCCTTGTGCTCCGTGGGAACGCGTTGTGATTTGTTCTTTTGCTGTGGCTTTATCTTTGTGCGCTCTTCTTTAGCTACCGACAGTGGCTGATCTAGGACCGATGGAAGGCTAGTTAGTTCAGTTTCCGCTCCAACGCTGAATGTTCCAACCGTGGAGATGCCAAGAGAGCTTTCTGTTTCATCTAGCACGAAAGTAAGCTAGCTTTCGGTTTGGGAATCAGTTTGAAAAGCTGTCCTACCCGCATGTTTTGTCGAACGCTCTGAATTGCCCCATTGCCTGTTTTTGGTGCCAGAGAGGGATGCTACTTGTCTCCAGTACGCTGCTTCTTGGACTTGTGGAAACGATTCAGCGATACTCTGCAGGATGTCTTCGGCTGTCATAAACATCGCCAATGGTTGACCCGGATATGCTGCGACGACCATTCCGACAAGCGATGTACCCTTCACTATCCAAGTGCCTGAAGTACCAGGTGCTGAATAACAAGTCAGTATCTGGCCTTTAAGTATGTCGACTGTTGGGATTCTGTTACCTAGGGGTGCCGGCAGCTGCACTTTTCGCACCGGTAAATCTCCTCTCTCAGAGGGCATTGTCGCTGACTCGGGGAGTAAAACTACTTCCAACAAGTTGTCAGCCCCGAAAACCATTGTCAACGGTCCTTCCAGCAACTCCTCCTTCTTCGTGTTCAAGACTATCTCAATGTTTTCAGGTACTGAGAGAAGATTTCGAAGGTCTTGCAGAGTGTTTGATCTTAGCAAGGCATAATCGCCTGGTCTAGACACACCAGGATCATCTTCTCGGCCGGGAAATTGCTGCCCAATGAACTTGATCCCAACTATTTCGTCGAGGGAAATCCATTTGTCTACCTTTGAGGCATCTTTTCTCCCCAAAAGAGACCGATGCTCGCACGATCCGCGAACAGCCTTATCTTTGCCACTCCCAAGGTTGACTGTACCATCGTCTGTGTCGATTTCAGAGTCAGAATCAGACTCAGAGATTGACGCGTATGTAAAGTCGTCATCGTTGTTTAATAAAAGCGTATCGGCAAGAGGACTCCCTGGGCGTGCTGGCATTTCGATTTCTTGTTTGTCGAGCCAGAGACAGTCGAAGATGCCATGTGAGGTCGTCATCGCAATGGGACACTCAATATTGTCAAGGGCCAATAGCCCTCCAACTCTTGATACACGTTGCTTCAAGACTTTGCCGTTGTTCAAAAACGTAGCACAGCACAGCAAGCCACATGCAGATTGGTGCTTGCCAGGCCCCCCTGCTGCTTCCATATGGTGTAGGATGACGCCTCCAAGATGTCTCAATCCCATGTCCATGTCAAGGTCGCGCTGTAATTGAGACAAGGGAATGGAGGCTCGAGTTGCATTGAACTCAGGGGCGCCGTCGTGGACTTCTACCGGTTGCTGAACGAAGTTGATTGGGAGGGTCAAAGTCTTAACGATGCGTCGTACCTTGTCCCGGCATGATTTGCTCCCGCACAAGATCCAGACACAGGGAGAGATCGTAACCGAATCCGAAAAGAGATTGTTCCGGCGTCCAGACATCCTCATCTCTGGAACGATGTGTCGCCTTTTTGGCTCTCTTTTGCAACGACGTCTTTCTCTGGCTTGCTCTGCCATCATCTCCGTTCTGACGTCTTGGAGATCGACTACCAATCGTTCTTTGATCTCAGGCCACTTGGAAATCAAGTTTGAGGGCACAGGAATCTCGTGCGGGTGAGCTACCCAGGTGTTGGTACCAAAATACCAGAGCTTGGGAGACTCTATTGATACGCAATGACCGTCGTTCTCCGTAGTCGTAATGTGTATGCTTGTAAGGTTTTGTGTGGTGGCGTGGGCGCTCTCAATGCTTTGGCTGGTGTATGATGCAGAAGAATCATTGTTGATGGACGTCTTAGAAGTTATAGTAGACAAACTCGTCGACGACAGGGGTGTTTCCTGTGAACTGGTTTTCGCATTCTGCTTCTGCTTCATGCCTATTGCCATTGCGAGACTTCGTCAAACTGGTGGCAGATGGAAATTGCTGGATTGGAGAAGTTGTAGGAGGGGTGGAATAAACACTATGCCCGCAGCTGCAATGCTGCAGTTGCAGGTTATGTATCAAAACCAACGGATAACAGGCTGCTTGAAGATGACGGTGTGGCTATGGTTCGCCCACAAGGCAGACTCTTTGTTATCTGGCCACACCCATGCTCCAGTCCTGTCGATGCGGTAGGGGCAGAAGATCCCACCAATCACTTTTCCAGACATGGAGCCAGTCAAGAACAAGAACGTGGCCTTGCAGATAAAGGTGTGTTGCACCAAGTCTGCCTCGGAGAACCGGGTTGCAGGCTTCAAATTTTATTAAATTTAGTGATAGCAGGTTCGGCTTGTCCCTCGTTTGTATCTTGAAAGTCGTCTATTTCCTCTCTCTTTCCAAAGAAAAAGCTGCTGTTCATTTACCCGACGTCATCGCAAGCACCAAAATGAACGGGTTCGCAGGAGCAAAAAACGCAGGAACAGCGCAAGATATCACGATCTGCACGAGTATCTGGCCATCTACGTCGTACGAGCTTTTTGGCTCTGAACAATATGCCACATTAGCAGCACATGCAAGGAAAGAGATAGCGGCATCCTCACGCTCACATTGCCAGGTGTTACCTGAGACAGAGTACATAGAGGAGCTGGGAAGGATAATGAGATTTGTTCAAGAATCAACACACAAGCCTCTCGAAACGGTTCTTGACGGGCTCCTCACACACGGCCCTTCGTCATCCAGAAATCAACATGAGCGGTATTCTGCGATTGTATGCGTTGCAGCTTCACTCTGCACAATGACAAGAATCCGACCACATGTGATTACAGACATGGAACCGGAGACGACAAAAGTCTGGAGGACAGAAGAGTCTCTGAATAATATTATTACGCAACTTTTCGAAACGACATCACCCACTGAGTCAAACAGCCGATCCATTGACCAGAAGTTGACAATAGGGCATCTGGCTCAATATCACAACTGCAGAGTTGTCTGGACAGATCGGTTGGACAAGCACCTCAGTATTCAAAGACACCACAGCGACAGGATCGTTCTCATCTTTCAGCACAAAATCTGGCTCTCTGCCCATCTCGGTCAAAACGAACGATGTCTCGTACCCCCGGAGCTCATTTGTGAGACCCTTGACACTCTCAATCTCTTATTCCCACACAACGACCAGCAGACCAAATCATTTCTTCACAAACAAGGTCAGAAGTTCTATAGCCTAGGCTACTGTGGAAGAGATAGAAAGCTGAACTTAAGTGACTATCCTCATTGGGGCAACAAGATTGAGGAACTCTTGGACATGCTCGAGGGGCCGAGGAGCGGAATATGGCATTTCCTTCCAAGACCAGACAAGCGAAACCTGCTCGAGTCAGCCAACTTCTGGATTGCAACAGCGGCTGCCCTTCTCGCCTTTGTGGGGTTC
This sequence comes from Colletotrichum destructivum, assembly GCF_034447905.1. NCBI lineage: Eukaryota > Fungi > Ascomycota > Sordariomycetes > Glomerellales > Glomerellaceae > Colletotrichum > Colletotrichum destructivum. The sequence goes on along the minus strand of NC_085897.1, from coordinate 877,599 downwards.
ATACTTGGTCTTATGTCCATCGTCTACGCAAAGTGGTCATACGACATCAGCAGAGAGTCCTTGGTTGTTTCCCGGGACTCGCTAGAGCTCACAAGGATACAATACCTACTTTCGCTGGCTCAGGCATGCTCGGATGCCAATGAAGCCCGACTGCTGCCAGATTTTTGCTCAGCCGAGGAGTAAAAGACGACGCCCCAGGTTGTTGAGGCGTCAAGACGGCACGATACAGGAAAATTACGCATGAGCGGCAGTAGTGTTATGGGCTGTTCTCTGTCATCAACAAGCTTGGTTATGTATATATGAGATGATAGGCACCTCTGTTGTACTAGATATGGTTGTGCAAAAGGTTGAAAGCAATCAGTTGTTTCCTTACGCAACTCCGAACTTGTTTTCAATAATTAAAAAATACAGATACATTACTTGATTTTGTCAACCCCAGTGGCTATTTGCTTTTCATTATTTCGTTAGAATTAGCAATTTTACCTGTCAATGAAAGCCGTTGATCCAACCCACCGATGTGGAGACATGCCGGCGGCCGATCGACGCCCGGATCCGCATCCCCGGCACTCCTATCTTTGCATCGTCAGGGTTTGACTCCGAATGACCGCGGCTATTCCAGCTTCTGCTATTCATTAGCAGCTGTAGAGTTTTGTTCTCATAAACCTGCCATCGTGAGTAGTGAGCAGCCTGAGCTGACAATCCTCCATTTCAGAGTCTCCTTGCTGCTGCTTCTGCATCAAGCTAGATAGAGATGGAGTCAGCATCATCTTTCGATACCAGCCCACCGGCCCAAGCCATGACGCCTGACATAGTTTTGATAACGATTTAGTTAGGTGGTACCGGAAATCCTGGATTCCGGATTCTTGGGTTCATCTCGTATTCATCAGGACCCATACAAATAGATTAAACAGCACTATATTCGTATCCATAGTTAGAACCGCACTAGTATCCTCCCCCGTCCTCGCTTGAGACCTCCCAGGACACGATCTCTCATCATAAGAACGGCTCCAAGCCACTGGCCGACAAACCAGTTTGGAGACCTTACCTTAACCCGTCCCACCTCCACAACCAAACCTTAACCACCCAATTCAGAGGGGCCTTTTGCGAGATGAAGGCCGCAAAGAACGTCTTGCTGGCAGGAGCAACGTTACTAGCTACCACAGTAACTGGTTCGAGTGCGTTGATCAATAGCAGAGCCGATAGCTCGGCCTGCAAACTCCCAGCAAACCAAAGCACCTACTTCAGTTCTGGGTTCGGATATGAGTTCGACTGTGTGCCCAGCACCGGCACGCTGAACGCCTTGATTCTCTTCGTCGACTTCCCCGACCAGACAGCGACCGAAGTGTCTCCCCAGGAGCTCTACGACCGCCTGATACCCCAAGCCGAGGCATGGTTCAACACGTCCTCGTATGGCCAGCTTTCGCTGAATATCACGACGGACACCACCCGTTTCTACCGTATGCCGAAGAACGTCGCCGAGTACAGGATGGTGAGGCCGCTGCAGTATCAAGATCACTATCGGTACGTCCAAGACGCGTTGGCCGAGTGGCTCGCTGCCACCAACACGCCGGTCCCGGAGGTCAACAGCACCGACGGCCCATTGACGGACGTTCTATACGTCATCCCGACCGCGAACGCTACGGGCATCGAGCTTTCCGCGGCGCTCACCTCGGGAGCGTACACGTATGATGTCAACCACATTGCCAGGAAGGCCGTCACGATGGGCTTCGACACGTACGACTATTGGGGTTACAAGGCGCTCAACCACGAGACCGGTCACACTTTCTGCTTGCCGGATCTGTATCCCATCCCGGAAGGCTACTCGACCCAATACACCGGCAACTTTGACATGATGGCCAATGTTGCTGCGTCCAGCCCGGATTATTTCGCCTGGAACAAGTGGAGGCTGGGTTGGCTCTCGGATGACCAAATCGAGTGCGTCGTTCCGCAGGCTGTCGACAGCGCTTCCAGCAACGGCTCTACATCGACGACGCACAAGCTCTCGCCGCTCGAGACCGTCGGCGGCGTCAAGGCAGTGGTCGTGAAGAAGAACGAAAGGGCGGCACTGGTGGCCGAGGTGCGCTCGAAGAACGGCAACAACGCCAGCGGCTGCGTGACGGGCGTTCTGCTCTACACCGTGGCGACGGACCTGGCCACGGGCGAGGGCCCGATACGGGTGCTGGATACCAACCCCAGCTGGGGCGCATCGACTTGCACATTTGACGACCTTGACAACGCGCCTCTGAACTTTGATGCCGAGGGCGTCACGTCGTACACGGCGGCAGACTGGGGCGTAACAGTGACGCTGGTCGGGCGAGACGGCGAAGACTACACGATCCGTATAGACACAGTATAATCCAGCAGCATTGAATGCAGTCTATGCGAAGGGCATGATAGAGTCGAGACTACGCCTGCCGGAGAATGATTTTACAATGTAAACTCATATTGTCAAGTGCTGTCAAACGGCAGGGATGCAACTGAAAGCAGAGAAAACATGCTGAGCGCCAGAAGTTACTGCGTACAGCGTGGTTCATCTCGGCGACTCGCGCACGCCACAAAGCATGAACGGAGGTTCATCACACGATTTCGGCGGACAAGCGTTTCGTATACTCGGACACAAAACTCTAGATGTGTGGCATGAGACGAGCATCGTGGCCTGAGCAAAGAAACAAGACTGAGTTTTTTTCTCGGTTATGGCCCGGCTTTTTAACAGTCACTGAATTTTGACCAACATGATGCGGCGAAAACAGGGGAGAATCGGGAACATCTCGACGTACAACGACACATACGTTGAAACATCACACCGACTGAACGTTGTGAGTGCTGCCAGTTGGACCTCGGCTCCCCATGTAATAGTCATGCTTGGAACTGACAGGCTATCCAAGCTCGACCTGTATTGCCTCATCACCCCCAATGTCCTAGCATATCAAGTTACTATCGCGTTTGTCTCCTGCGAGGCTGGACCTGAAGCTGCAAGAAGATCTCGACTGAAAACCTCTACATCACGGTAATGCCGCAACAAATTCGATTGCAACTGATGATATATCGGTAATTGCGATACTTGCACACGCATGATCTTTGGCGTGAGATATGGTGTATGCCAACGCCCACCAGGAGAGGGTAGGCTTCATAATACCTAGAGTTCCGTCCATCACTGGTATATGGTCATTCCCCATAACGAATTTGACGTGGGACGCTCAATCGTCCAGTCATCCGATCCGGTGGTCCCGCCGTCTGAACTCTGCTTGACGTGTTTGTACTCGTCCGTACAAGACGGTCATTAGGCCACAGCGTAAGAACCCCTCGCCGAAGAAGACGCTGTGTGCCGAACTCCGAGAGTCGAAGTAGATCAAACCACAGAACACTCGAGGAGGTGATCTGGCTGCCTGCTAATGCGCGTATACCCCTCGCGCGCTCCGTCTGACGTACCCAGCGGCGATTGCTTGTCAATGCAACCTAGAGGTGACGTACGAGGGTGGCTAGGACCGCATGGTGATGGCGTCTGTATTCCCCCCCCCCTTAAGCACTGGTGCGTCTGAAGTCTCTGATCTTCTGAAACAGCAGATCCCAAAAAGTTGGAGATCCACCACCGGTGTCGCATGAGTCTGGACAGAGTCATTGTCTCTTGGAATCGCACGGATCCCGCGCGTGACAGTGGGATGCCGCCCTCCCATCACCTCGAGGAGGAAAAACACATTGGGGACCATGTTGTTTTGGCTGAGTCGACGGAATGGGGTTTGAGGTCTATTGATACTTGAAAGTGACTGATAACCCCCTCTTAGATGCTGCATCTCGTCCGTCCAATTCCACCCTGCAACCAGCTGAATGCTGCTGCTTATTGACATCGTCCTGCAATTGTGAAGACACACACTGATGAATGTAACATCCTCTGGACTCACTGCCTGAACCAGACTTGTGTTCATCCATGGAATGCCGCCACAGCCTCCGTAACCCGAGATCAGTCATTCCACAGGCATCGTTCGGTACGAACTGCCGAACAGGACACCCCTGTGCCGGACAACTCTCCTCGGGGTAGTGGAACCCATGGGAAAAGGTGTTCGCAGAGGCCACCATGCAGGCAACTAATCGGTCCCTTGAGACATCTGAAGCGCCTGTCAGACCCCTACGCTAAGCCTTAAATGAAGATAAGCATGCTCTCAAACCCACCATCACCAGACAGCCTCCTTGAAGACGGAGACTCTCGAGATATTTCATTGGCCTCTAGAGGAGTCAAGCATTCTGTCGTGGAGCTTAGGTCGGCCTCGATAGGCAATAAGTTGTCAGCGAACAGGGGAGGACCCCTCCCCCACACCTTCGTCTACCCCGACCCCAGACACAACCGCCATCATCCTGGGCGAAACTCGCTCCATGACAACCTGCGGCTGAGTTTGTCTGATCTTCCGCTTCATCTTTCCTTCCACGTCGTCGAAGTGAGTCTAGCCTCTCTGATCTGCTTGCCGGATTCGGCCATGACCGGTTATGACGCTGGTAATTTTCCACACATGCCGCGATCTACACGCGCATGTCGGCACACGCGATTGATACGCTACGGTGTAGTTGGCTGGAAGCCTTCCAGCGGCGTAGATGGTCCGCTGATGAACGTGTCTCCATGGATAAGCCCCTGCTTGACGTGCCTCGAGAGAAGCTTGATTGCCAACGGCGCGGTGAGTTGCGCCAGACACTTGACCCAGGCCGGCGATTTCGGGTCGAGCAACATCCTGTCCCTGGCAATGTCTTCTTGCCGACCTAACCGATTCAGCTCGTCTCATGTCGTCTCGTGCGCTTCGGTTCCCTGAGAGGACGACCCCCACCTGCGGAGGCGACTGAATTCAACTCCTCAGGTCTCAAGGACGTCGGAGCGCCACGCCAGCCAATGCCAGCCAAGGATGAGGCTCTCTGCTCTGCACCGTCTGATGTCTTCTGATGTGCCAGGGATTGCTCTGATCATGTTTTCCGTCCAAAGTCTTCTTTATAAACCAAGACTGGTCTCCCGTCGGCACCAGACATCTCTCCTCTTGGCAGCATCTTCTCATTTCCACGACACTCTCTACGTCCGTTTCGTTTCGCTCTTTATCCTGAGTTCTGTGAGCTCTTCCATTCTTTGCACCGCCTTGAAAGTGCCCTATTTCCAACTTACAACTTTGTAACCGCTATTTCCGTACACCACTTCAGCAGACAGAAGGCCGGTCTTTTCTGTTCGAATTACTCTATCTAGACTTCAACAATCGCTCTCAGCCAAGATGAAGTACCAATCAGTCGCTTTCGCCACTTCGACCCTCCTCGGCTTGGCGGTCGCTGGGCCTCACCAACGTCACCCCCATGCCCGACGTGTCGTCAAGCGTGAGGTTCCCCAGGAACACTCGCATGAAATCTTCCTCAACATCACCCGCGAGTTTCTCAACAAAGAGAACCCCAAGGCCATAGCCGACCCGGTGTTCGGTCTCCTCGGCGACGGAGCGGCCAAGCAAGGTGCCGGCCAAGTCACCAACCTCGCTTGCCTGCAGCAGGAGACCGCAGACCAGGCCTTCACCAACGCCAAGGCGGCCAACGATATCCGCGGTATGTCGGCTGCTCTCGTCTACCAGACCCTCGAGCGGAACACAGGGGGTGTCGGCAAGGCCAGCGCAGCCTGTACCGACAAGGCTGTCAACCCTGAAATCGCGGCGTTGAGCAAGAAGCACCAGGATCCTGCCGCAGACGACGCGGCCGCGAACAACAAGGCCGTCACGCTCGAGTTGGCCAAGCAGTTGGCTTCAGTCGGGGGTGATCCGATGCTCGCCCTCGAGAGCGGTACTTTCGCCCCCGGCGACAAGGCCGATACTACCGCTAAGGGCAACAGCTGCGACGACCAGAATGACCCAACTGGCTGCATCTTCACCCAGAAGAAGCTTGTTCTTGACGCCACCCCTGAGGAGATCACTGCTGCCGTTCAGGGTGTCACCCCAACCATCACCGGAGGCACAGGCGAGCTCAAGGCCACTCACATTGATCTGACTGGCCTTCCGGTCGCCGGACAAGCTGGCGGCGCTGCTGGCTCTTCCAATGCTGCCGCTCCCAAGGTTGCTGCCGGTTCCAAAGCCGTTGCCTCTGCCGCCGACAACAGCGACGCCAAGAAGGACAACAGCAACGCCGGCAAGGAAGCTTCTTGCAAGGCTGGCAACAAAGACGCAGCAGGCCAAGCCGCGGCGAAGAACGGGACTGCCGACGGGAACACCGGAAACGGCGGCAACAAGAACGGCGGCAACAAGAACGGCGACAAGAACGGCGCGAACGGCAAGGGAGATGCCAACGCCAGCGCCGGCGGCGGCACAAACGTCCAGACCTTCACCGGTTCCCTCGGCGGCGCCCCTCCTCCGGTCATTCAGAGCTCCGGCGACCGTCCCTTCTCCGTCAACGGCGACACCTTCGTCGGTAAGGGCGCCGCCCTCGGCCGGTCCTGCGACGTGCAGCACAACGCCTGCTCCCGCGCCGTCAACAGCGGCCAGCTCGATGGCGAGGTCTCCCAGTGCGACGAGCAGAACAACAAGTGCCGCGCCCAGGCGAGCCTGCGCCGGCGCCGCTTCGCCAAGCGCCAGGCCGGTGGCGGTGGCGCTGCCACTGACTTCGGCTCGTGCAGCGACCCCTCCATCGCCTTCAAGGACGTCCCCGGCCGCCAGACGGCCGCCTTCGTCCCCAACAACCGGGGCGACTTCGACCACGGCTCCGCGCTCAAGATTGGCGTCATCTCCGGCTTCATCTGCCAGCGTCTGCAGGACAGCTGCAAGGCCCCGCAGGCCACTATCGATAGATGCAAGCAGGCCGACACGGCGGCTGTCGCTGCCACTCAGGACCAGAGTGCTGCGGATGTGTTCAACAGCATGCTCATCGGCGGCGGTGCGTCTGGCGTCAACGTCACTGCTAGGTCGATGTAAGTTGAGACACTTGTCTTTCAGAACGGATAGGAAGTCGTTTGCTTTGGACATGAGTTAGGTGTTCTGGGTTCGGGTTTGGGTGGCAATGTGCTCTTAGAGATATCCTAGATATGATCAATGTCAAGGAGCTTCGAGGAGTTCTCATCTCGAGGTCTCTAGTCTTCAAAATACATGCATGTCTATCTACCTTGAAGGTTTGAGAACTGTTCGCGGAAAATGGCCCGGCGATTTGGAACTCTTGTAGATTCATCAAAGTCTTTAACTGCTATGATTTTTGGAAAAGCTCTTGATTCGCACCAAGCTAAGTTACCGGACATAACATTCGAGACAAGAATGGAAGTAAATTGCAAATCATTACTGGTTTTACATTTCTACCAGGACATTTCTACTAGGTGATGATAAGTCATGGGGATTGTGACAATATTAATGGGCTGGTTCTTGTCTTAAAACTCTCATGGCGCGTTGTACTTGAGGTACTCCCCCGTAGTCGTATCATGCGTCAAGTTCGTCTGGGCAACCCTCCCGTTCTTCAAGCTTCCGCTCTCAGCAACGCCCCCGACGGCCGTAGAGCCGTTCCACCGATGCAACTTGTTCTCGCCGGCCAGGACGGTAAAGTTGGCCAGAGAGATCTCGTGCCCCTGCTTGATGCGCGTGGTGGGGATGCCAAAGAAGGACGCGTTGACGGCGTCGTAGTCGATGCTGAGCTCGTAGTAGCCCCTGTAGTACAGGTCCTGCCACTGCAGCTCGCGGTTCGCGCCCGTGAGCCAGGCCGAGCCCGCGTTGGCTTTGTCCAGGGTGATGTTCTGGCCGGCCGGGCACGGCGAGCTGACGGCGGAGCCGGCGAACTCGACGCCGACGGAGCCGGAGCCCGTGTTCTGGTCGTACTCGTGCTCGCCGAGCCAGACGAGGTCCGAGACCCACGAGGCGTGCGAGTCGCCGGCGAGGAAGATGTTGTTGTCGACCTCGTCCTCGTACAGGACCTGGAAGGTGCGGTTGCGGTTGGCCTGGTACCCGTCCCACTGGTCGTAGTTGAGCGGGTTCTCGGCCCCAAGCGACAGGCTCTCGTTCATGCGGCTGAAGATGATCTGGTTGCCGATGACTCTCCAGGTGGCGCCCCGGGATGAGCTCTCGCGGAGCGTCTTGTAGAACCAGGCTTCTTGGCGGGGGCCCATCAAAGAGCGGCTAGCGTCGTTGGAGATGGCGTGGATGTAGTCGGTGTTGGTGTAGACATCCGTGATCTGGAAGCAGGACAGGTTAGATTGGATGTCTAAAAAAGAGCCGGTGTGTGAAATGTTCAGCTTACAGCGCGGTCGTACTGCCGAGTGTCGAGCATGACGAGGTCAAAAAGGTTGCCAAAGTTGAACTCTCTCCAGATCCGGAGGTTGTCGTCCATGTCGACTTGGCGGATAGGCACTGGATCTCGTCAACATCTGAGGACACAGAATCCAAGAGTCAGAACTCACTCCACTCAAAGTAGGCGCGTACAGCGTTCATCTTTCGCTGGTCCACCGAAACTCCACCGTCGGCGATGAAGGATGCCTCGGTGTTGTTCAGCTCGGAAGCGCCATCTCTCCATGTGTTGTCAGACACCTCTGTTGCCAGTCAGTATAAAATATGAGGTTTGATCAGAGGGAGAAAACCCACCGTGGTCGTCCCACACAGGAATCCACGGGAAGTTTTGATGGCTTGCAACCAGGTCCAAGTCGGTCCTGTAAGTTGCGAGACGCTTTCGGTAGTCGTACAAGCTGGCAAATGTCTTAGTACCATGTGGACGCGGATTGAAAGAAGGAATCGCTTACGTATAGATCTGACGGTCTGGAAGGGGGATGCGACCAAGAGAGTTGCCCCAGCCATACTCGCCGTTGCCGTACTCGTAAATGTAGTCACCAAGGTGAATCACGTAATCCACCGAGTCTTTCCTGACGGTATTTCCGTAGGCATTGAAAAAGCCGAAAGCTTATTTGAGTGTTAGTTCGACTCTGGAGCACGCCGTAGACGGGAAGAAAACCATACGGTAGTTGCTGCAAGAGTACACGGCGAGCTTGATGGGCGTGTCAACCTTGGCGTTCTTTGCGGGAATCGTCTTGGTGCGGCCGACGGGGGACGTGTTGTTGGAGTTGCAGACGCCGAATTGATAGTCTATTTTCACGCGTAAACATTCAAGACGCTTTTTTTACCCGGGAGGGGGGGGGGGGGGGGGGGGACGAAGGCAGAATGACTTACAGTACACGGTAAATGGTGCCAGCTTTCTGGCCTCGACCTTGACGGTGTAATCGACATCGGAGCTGGTGTAAACCGTGCCAGAATCCACAACAGGGTCGAGGGTCTTGCTCGTGCTGATTTTCCAGTCCACACAGACCGGAGAGTCGCTCTTCTTGACGTAGTCCTCGGTGCTGTGGTCATACAAGGGCACGTAACCGGTGACAGTCACGTTGCTCTTGTCGTTGTCGGCACTCGGCGCCGCCCGCGTCCAGAGGATGACGCTGTCCTCGAAGGGATCGCCGGAAGCCACGCCGTGGGTGAAGTTGAGCTTGGCCGGGTCCCAGTGCGAGCTGGCGTACGTGCGCTTGGCCACCTTGTTGATGGAGACGCCGAGCGAGGCATGGTGCTTGGACGGCGAGAAGTAGTTGAGGTTGCCGGTAAAAGCAGCCGATGCCGAGGCAGCAAGAGCCAGAACGGCCAAAACGGGCTGAACCATGATGATTGACAGTCAATTGCTCGAGGGGGACAGGCGCAAATGAGCTGAAACTGGCGTGTTGTCAGTTTGTCGAGAAGGCGAGCTGCGCTGCACTGCACTGCACGCTCTTGGAGAACAATGGGCAGAAGGTCCCCCCTCTTTATGGATGCATTTTCGCATGGCATAGCGATGCGCCAAAGCTTGTAAGGGTTCCCGAGACGCGAGCATCCCAGGTCGTTTCTCTACAAACAGATAGCCAGCACGTGCGTCCTTTCAGATGGCCGAGCTCGTGGGTAATCATCAGGGTCATGATTGGCCGCGGGGGCGCCGGCAAGGGAACAAGAATACGAATTCCGTTTTTTCGATGACGAAACGGTCAAGGATTATGGCAGAGGGATGTGCGTGAGCCCCTCGTCTTATCGTTTGTTAACTTCCAGATAGGCGTTAGCCTTGGAAAAACACGTTGTGAAGTTCAAATTTCCCATCGGCATCTTTCGCGTCGGCCTTCACACGTGTGCGGGATGCCCATGGTAATTGGCGGCCTTGGCGAGGTGGCGACCGCCGGGTCCGGTTCCTCGGCACCGCTCTTCGGCGGGGGTTCATGTTATTTTCCACCCGGGAATTAGGAACAATAGATCGGGATACCTGCTTGGCCGGGCTGAACTCTTGGCGGGTTTGTTTGCACCTCATTTCTCTCGTAAGCTTATAACTGGATTGTTTCAATAATATCAGTGGTTTACCGAGAAGTTACGCAGACGGGGTTGTTTACATCCACAATCGTCGGGCCCAGTTCTTAGGTAACATCCTGGTAAAGCTTATCAGAAATCTTTTCAAGGTCGGGAAATCTCGAAAGTAGAGTGTAAATCTATACTGTGGATCATTTACCAAAATTGCAATCACAAATCAAACTCAATCGTTGGTGAATAAACGCGTTCTAGGAGGGGGGGAGACATCAGGTGAGGACTCAGAACTAAACGACGGCGCAGTTTTGATCTTATATCCGCGAGACAGGACCATCATCCATCAGCTGGTATTAGAATCTCTTTAATGGACCTTCTTGTTGGCAAGGTAAAGAAGAAGAAGAAGGGCTCATTCTGTCTCTTGACTACATACCTACTGAAAAGGCCAAACTGACACTGCAGAATGCCCATCGTCTTGACTGACACCGACCAAGGCGTCACTCAATGCGTCACATTTCCTATGTTTGTTGTATTCTTGTATTTCTTGTGGCCTTTGTGCTTTTTCTGATATTATCGTAAATGCGATATAAAAAAATAGTGTTTTTACATCAATGGGGAAACACAACCCTCGACGACGCATTCACTGACCACCAATCTCCTTGACGACCCTCGCGACAACCTCGTCCAACTTTTCCTCCGCAACCCCGAGCTTGCCCATATCGGCCACCTTCTCAATGTAATCACCGCCCCATCCCTCGCGCATGTGGTTGACGTAAAACCCAACCAGAAACGCGAATTGGTCGCCCTGCTTCGCCTTCTCCTCGCAGTCGGCAACAACGGCCGCGGCATCCAGGACCTCGACCTTCCAATCCTTCTCTTCGGTGCCCGTCGCGCGCAGGATGCTGCCGAGCATGTCCCGCTGGCTGATGTGGAACGACTTGAGATACACCGGCCTGTTGCGGAACGCCTCGAACTCCGGCTCGGGCAGGCTGAGGACGCCCGCGGTGGCCTTGGTGGTGGCCCCGATCGTGGTCGTGACGAACTTGGTCTCGCCGCCGTCGAACAGGCGCGCGGACCGCTTCGCGACGTCGATGCCCCAAAAGCCCTGCCCGAGAGACCAGTCAAACCAAGGGTTGTTGACGACGGCGATCCAGCTCATGCCCAGCTCCTCGACCAAGTCGCGGAACTGCTTCTTGCCCGAGACCATAGGGCTGGCGTCGAGCAGCTTGGACGGCGCCGGGTCGGAGCCGAACTCCGTGGGCAGCACCCACTTAACGCCGGCCTTGGCCGCCGCGCGGATGAGCGGCGCCTGGCCGGTCATGAAGCTGTCGAAGCCGAGCTGGAGCACGACGACATCCTGGCCCCGGAAGGCCGAGACGAGGAAGGAGTCGTCCGAGTAGTCGCCCTTCTTGACGATCACGTCCGAGGGGAACGTGGCGGAGGACCCCGCGCGGGTGAGGACGGTGATGGTGTGGATGCCCTTCTCGCGGAGGGCGTTGAGGGTGAGACCGCCGATGTTGCCGCTGGCGCCGACGATGGCGATCTTGCGTCCTTGTTGTCCAGACATTGTGCTGTTGTCCCGGTTGGTTCTGCTTTTCGTGTCTTAAGTTCGGTAGTGGTACTAGTTGTATGCTTGCAGGTGTGTGTCTGCGGTGATCGTCAAACGAGGAAGTTTGAGTTTTGTTGCTGATGAATGTGCTGGATTGGTTGAAGCTGATATGTCTGCTGTCAGGCTCTTCTCTTAATCCAAAGGCGGTGCTCTGTGTCCTCTTTAATACACATCGCGTGAGTCTCAGGTCGAAGTGGACCTGTAGGGTTTCGCACACGGTTTTCTTCTCAGTGTCAGCAAATGCAGACTGGCAGATGGTGGTGTAGGAAGGCTTCTAGCAGCAAAAGAAGCATTTGGGCCCTGATCTGCATCCGGCGCAAGGAACAACGCTGGTAGGACGATGCGAAATGACAAATGGGGGGCTCGATTTCTAATCGTTCAATGGTCTGTAAAGCATAAAGGATCCGAGACCTGTTCAAATGTGGGTGTCTAGCTGCCGTTGTGGCATTTCGGAGGTAAAAGTAGCCGCTTTGGGAGTCTTAGTTCTGAAGCATCGGACCTTGAGTTGCCCCATTCAGTAATTCATGGCTTTTCCCTCCGATACCTAGCTGACCTCTGAGTAATCATGCTGGCCAAAAGTGACTTCTAATCAGTCTAAACCCCACCTGCTACAGCCACTTGCACTAGGGAATCCTCATCCTCTTCATTGGATGTTTTGTAAAGCAAAGCAAATAGCTGCGCGGGTTCCTTGGGATACGAAAAAGAAACATGGTTGCTTCCTATTCTAGTACCTGAAAGTAAACACTTCTACACTCTATTGTCCCAATTTGCGATCAAACATTGAGAGAGTGGATCACGGAGCGAAAGACAGGAAAACCAGGAATTCCTGTTCATGTCTGTTTGCAAGGGTCTTGGCATTCAACGGCCTTTCCAACGGCGGTTCAAACTTCATGGCACTTCTTCTGCCATTGTCCTTCTCTCCCAATCGTCTTGCCCTCCACATATTGGCCTTTCCCCCTCTTATTTTCTTCTATAAGGCACAGCATAGGGTGGGAGCAACACAGACGGCCTGTTCAACATAAACAGCTGGTAGAAAGGGCCGTGTAGAGGAACGAACGGGCTGCAACGGCCCTCGCGTTACTTTGCAGAAGACGAAAAAACTTTCTCCTCCTCCCCGTCAAAGATGTCGACCTCGGTACTCTCGAACTCTCTGGTAGGTATTTCGTTATGGAAGAGATAGTCCAATTCTTCGTACGTGCGCCCTTTGGTCTCTGGCAATCGGAAGAAGGCCCAGACAAACGTCGCAAACGCCGAGCTGCCCCAGACAAACCCCGTGGTCCCCTTGAGGTTCCACGCATTCGGGTTGATGAAGTACGGCTGGATGGTGCTGGCCAGCAGGCTCATGACGTAGTACGTGAACCGCGCAACGCAGATTGTCTTCTGTCGCAGGCGCGTCGAGCCGACCTCCGCGGGTATCGCCCACCCCAGCTGGCCGACGGAGAGCTGGAAGATGAAGGTCCAGACGAGGGTGAGGCTGGCCTGCACCCAGCCGATCGGCTCGGTGGCGGCGTTCGGCATGCGTCCGACCCTGTCGAGGATACCGATGACGAACAGGATCGTGGCCATGCTGAACATGCCCCAGAGGTAGATGCGACGGCGACCAAAGTACGGCATGAACGCCACCCAGTTGACGACGGTTCCGATCAGGGCCAACGCCGTCCCGCCCACGTTGAGGTCGTAGTTGTCCTGCGGCTTCAGACCCGCTTGCTGGAAGAAGTAGACCGAGTTGTAAGCGAAGCTCGAGCCCGAGAGGACCTGTCCGGCAAAGGCGAGGCACGCGATCTCCGTCCGGCGCCTCTCCACGCCCCGGAAACAGTCCCAGTAGCTGGTTCCCGTCTGATGCCTCTGCTCCATGCGGTCGGTCTCGATGATTTCTTTCAACCGGACCTTGGCGTCCATGTTGTTGACCTTCCGTCTCTGGAGGCGGGACAATGCCTTTTCGGCTTTGTCGAGCTGGCCATTGCGGACGAGATGCCACGGAGACTCCGGGGCGAAGACAAGTAACGGGATGAGGAGCACCGGCCAGGACCACTGCAGGGCGAACGGGATGCGGAAAGACCATTCGTCTCTCCGGGGGAGCAGGCCGGCGAGGACGGCGGCGGACATCAACTGGCCGATGATGAAGCACATGTTGGTCCACGTGGTCAGGTAGACGCGCAGCGCCAGGGGCAGCACCTCGGACGCGTAGGCCGGCGCCGACGAGGCGAAGACACCCCACGGCAGGCCGCAGGCGATCTGGCCGAGCATGAGCATGACCTTGTTGGTGGCGAAGAAGGTGACGAAGATGCAGCCGGAGAGGACGAACAGGGAGCTGATGAGGGCGAACTTCTGGCCGAACCTCTCGACGATGAAGCCGTTGGCGACGACGCCAAAGATGCAGCCGACTGTGCTGCTGTTGCCCAGGATCGCTTGCCATAAAGCAGACAGCTGGTCCCGACCTTCGCTGTCTTGCCCGTCGCCGTATTTCTTGGCGAACTCGGGATGGGCGAAGAAGCTACCTATCAGAATCGTGTCGTAGCCTAAAGGAGGGATGATCAGTATGGGAGTGATTGTATTTCTAGATTGTTTTTTTAGGCGTTGCGAGCGATAAGTAGGTGCCTCCATCCTTTATCAGAAAATGATACACATCTGGCAAATTGTCCATGAGACGTCGAAGAGGAGATGCGAGCAGAAGCCAAGGCGGAAAGCAAAGTAGCGATTGATATCAAGCATGAGAAACAAGCAATGGGCATACCTTCCATAATGACACACAGAGACACCACCAGGCTCCAGAAAACGGCCATGGGATACGCGCGAATGGCCTCTCGAGGCGTGAGGCTCCGTTCAGCATCGATCGCATCCTGGATCTGTGGATCGATGTCGGATAGTCCTCGGACATGACCCGGTCGGCTGGGCCCCGGAGCGGATGAACCACAGTCGTCATCGTCGTCGTCGTCGTCAACGGATTTAAGATTCTCCATCTCGATATCGTCGTCCGACATCAGAGACGCATCGGCCGACAGGAGGGCGAAGGCCTCGTCATCGGCGTCGTGAGGGTCGGGCGCCGCCGAGTGAGAGTCGAAGGACGATCTCGGCGTGCTCCGACCAGAGGCGAGCTGCTGGAAGCGAACGCCATCGTGCGAAGGGGACGCCATCGTTTTCCCTCAAGCCTCCATCACCCGAGATGAGATGGGAATTGAGTGCTTTGTGGAAGCCTGTCGAAGAGCGGAATGCGGTGTGTTCACGAGTTGGTAGGTGGCTTTCTCTTTCTCTCAGGCTGCTGTGCGGAAATGCTTAAAGTGTGTCCCGGATGAGCTGGAAGTGCGAATCGCGTTTCAGAAACACGCCGGTCAGTAAGGCCTGGTGCCAGCTGGTGGCAGATGCAAGCATTGATGTCTTTCCGGTCCGGGCACCACTGCCAGACCCGCCCGGTGGACCGGGCGAGATGGCGGATCCGAAAGAGCACTAAGCCAAGTTAGGTAATCAGTCTCTCATTGGTCAATGGGTCATATCCTTGGTGGCTGATGCAGAATGGCCGCCTAGCATGGGAGAGTGGTGATATGATGAGCATGGACGAAGGTGTGTTGATCGAACGACTTTGGTAAGCATTTTCTGCTCAAGAAACCTATGAGAAGCATGATGCTAATTTGATTGTGAAAGCGATCTGGGATAACCGCACTTTCTACCATTCAGCTACTTATGACTTCTGGGGAAATGGGTGATCGGCATGGATGCAGAGGATCTGGAGTTGGAGAGAGGCCGTACCTTGACCCGAAGAGCAAGTCGAGAAGACAAGATCTTGCAGACCTCAGTGGCTACTAGACTACAGAGTATAGTACTTCTTGGTACAGAAATAATATTCATTGGAAGCGAGTTGAGTCTCAGAATCTGAAAGTTATTAATTTTATTTACGCTTAGTGAGCTCGCGATCTGATCCCTGTCTGCTCTGCTCGATTATCGCGTCAATGGCCGACTTCCTTGCGAAGCTCTTCATCAACAACACCAAGACCTGTACATTCAACAGAAGCACATTTTCAATAGTATGTGGCGAGATACCAACTAGTGAAGAACCTTATTGGACATTGTTCCGGGTTTTATTAATAATCTTGCCGTGGAAACAAATACAGCGAAATTATTACGCAATGACCATCTATCTCACTGAAGTGTTTGGCGGATGACGTCAGCTGCTGAGGTCCCCTTTGAGTCGCTGTATTTGAGTGGATATTCATTCACCACTTCCCGATCCCTCACCCAACAACCACCTACCAACCGCAACCCGCGATCTTGCGAAAATGTTCAAAAAGAAGCCCACGGTGAAGTCGCTCTCACCCCTGCGGTCCTCTGACCGTAGGAAGCTCGCAGATCAGGTCATCAAGGACTACGGCCTTGACTCTAAGCTCGTGGCGACCACGGACGAGCAAACACCTGAGCAAAAGGCGGAAGCGCTCGCCGTGCAGACCAATCTCCGAAAATCTCTGTTCCCCGACAACCTCCAGTCTGCCCGCTTCACCACCACCTACGGCCCCGATCTGAAGCCGACCTCCGGCACCTACTACGTCGGCAGCCACGATGGCGAGGAGCCCCGCGTTCTGTGGTTCCAGATGGAAGGCATCGTCTACCCCACGGTGTACACCCTCTGGGCCAATCCGGATATCCTCCCGCTTCTCCACACCCCGGGCATCGTCGTAAAAAAGCTTCAGGGGGGCGCCGATCTGATGACTCCTGGCTTGTTCGGCGGGCCCCCGTTCCCCGAGAAGGCGAAGAAGGGTGCCGTCGTCGCCATTGCGAGCTTGGAGAACCCGTCGGTGCCCGTGGCTGTGGGAGCATGTGAGATCGACGTCAGCGCACTGCAGAACGTGCGGGGTGCGAAGGGACATGCTGTCAGGAATTTGCACTGGGCTGGCGACGAGATGTGGGGGTTCAGCACCGACAACAAGTCGGGCAGGAAGGCTCCGGAGGAGATTGCGGGATGGTTGAAGGTTCTGGAAGCGCGAGGACTGGTTGAGAGCTTGAGCGGGCTGTCTTTGGATGGTCCGGATGAGGATGGAGGAGTTTCTCTTGAAGATGACGACGCTACCGCCCAAGATGCCGGCCCAGCAGCAGCAGCAACCGAAGACGATATTATTCCCGACTTCACACAACCCGAGATCGATGAGGCATTCCGCAAGTCATTCCTTTTCGGCATCCACCAACACAAGTCGTCAAACTCGCCGCCCAACTACGGTCTCGTCTTCCCACTGTCCCAGTCTTATGTCATGTCGACCCTGATTCAGCCCTTTTTGCCCGCGCACACACCACAGCAGGCACAGCAATTGCAAATCAAGAAGACGTCGTGGAAGAACATCAAGAAATTCATCAAGAGCCTCGACAAAGAGGGGCTACTCAAGAGCAAGGAGAAAGGCCAGGAGACGGTTGTTACGGAAGTCAAGTTCGAGAACCCCGCGATTGTTGATTTCAAACCGTATCGCCTACCCAAGAAGGAGACGACGGCTGGTGGCACATCACTTGGTAGGGGCGAAACTGCTACGGGCAAGGTCGATGTTGGTGACGACGCAGTTGGACAGAAGCTGAAGATTGTCTCATACTTCAAGCCCACCTCCAAGCTGCAACCCATCTTCGACTCCGCTTCCAAGTCGCTGTTCACTCAGTCAGAAGTACGCGATGCGGTGACCGCCTACATCGAAGGCGAGAACTTGGTGTCTGAGACAAACAAGCGCATCGTTAAGCTCGACCCGATACTCGCCAACGGCGTATTCACTGGCTCTGGATCAGCTGACAAGGACGCCCTCGCCAAGGGCACTGTGGCCCGAGATACTCTCATCGAAAGGGTCTTGAGCGGCATGTCCACATCATACGCGATCGTCCGGGATGGGACAGACCCCAGCAGCGTCAAGGCCAGAAGCGGGTCGCCGCCAAAGATTCACATCACCCTCGAGACAAGGAGCGGAAACAAGACTGTCACTAAAGTGTCCGGGCTGGAACCATACCACATCAGTCCGAAGCCGCTGGCTGACGAGTTGAGAAAGGTTTGCGCTGGGTCCACAAGCGTTGAGCCGCTGGCTGGTGCGGCGAAGAAGACTGAGGCGCAGGTCATGGAGATCATGGTACAGGGACCGCAACAGGCTGCGGTGGTCAAGGCCCTGCAGAAGAGAGGTGTTGAGAAGGGGTGGATGGACCTCGTGGATAAGACTAAGGGGAAGAAGCGGTAGAGCCTGGCTAGCGGCGGCATCCTGCCGAAAGAAAGAGATTCTATCGCCATATAACCAGTGTCAATGACATGACAAGCAATCCAAAAAGCCAGAACGCCACATCAAAAGGCATTGAAAACGCCGTGACGGATACGACATCGATTCCGAATAGAGCCCAGAGTCATATGGGCATTCCCAAAACCTCCCACCCGATTTCACGCCCCTTTTTTCCCTGCGAAGCCCAGAAATATTGCACAAAAGCAGTTTAATAGCTGGATGATGGCGACGTTCGCCAAAAAAGAGTAGGATATTCTCTGAATTCAGATCGGAATAGGCCGCAAATATTCCGATCATGCCTACTTTTACGCCATGAAACGCAAGAAAGAATGCGACAGTCACAGGAATTACCAGGGCACAGGCAAGCACGATAACTTGTTCCGTGGACTTGGACTTGGTATAGCAGTCCTTGAAAAGGCTTCTCAGGTTCTCAGCATCGATCATGCCTGTTTCTAATGATTCGTTGCAGTGACTCCTACTGTTGTTACATCACGAAATGTACAAGATAAAATCATCCAGCCGCCCCTCCTTACTCAGCACTGCTATCTTGCTGACTTCCTTCCCATCCAACGACTGCCATTCATTACACATCTTGCTTACTGTGTAGTAAAACTCTGCCTTGATCAAATCGCTCCAGCCAGTGTCGTTCTCTTCCACCGTGAAGTCGGTCGGGGCTTGAATCCCAGTGGACACCCGAGCGTCCTTAATGGCATCCATCGTGCCCTGGTTTGACACGTCCCTGATCTGGACCGATGTCAGCTCCGACAGGGACATGTCGGCCCGAACCCAAACATTTACCATGATGTCACGCAGCTTGAGTCTCGGCGGCGAGTCGTACCACGCATTATAGGCCTCCTCGATAATGATGCGCCCGCGGGCCTTGTCGATGACGAAGCTGTTGAGGCGCTGATTGTTGCGGTAGACTTCCCATGTGTCATCGTATTGTTCAACTGTGTAGTCGTAGTCGTCGAGCTCGTCACACCAGGCGAGGGAGAATAAGCTCAAGAGGATGATGAGACGATGATACAAAGACCGCATATTGGCAACCCACGTAATATGAATGGGAGTTCGGTATTGAGTAGTGAATAGTGAATCTTGTTCTTCTTTGGGGGGGTTGGTGGAAGGGAGGAAATATTATACTGCAACCAGGTTCAAAAAAGAGGCAGGTGACGGCTTTTAAGGTAAGGAGATAGACCTTCGGCGGATAGACCGAATAGGCTGATCGCAATCGTTCTGCCGAAGCTGTCGTAAACAAGACTTTCACACGACACTATCATCGAATTGGTTAGAAAGCTTTAATTCCAGTGGATTCTTTTATTCACCGCAATTTGAAAGTTTCAGTGGAATTTTACAGCCCTGTCGTTGACGCTACGTAGTCCGAGACTTTGAAGGCTGAGATACCTTTGCAGAAACAAGTTACCTATCAATCCTATTGAAGACTTAATAAAGTAAGCTCTATAGTGGACAGTAGTGCCCCGAATATCTTTGAACTGGTTTTGTATAGTAAATTTTTAATTAGCTTAACTTTACTAACTACTATACTAATCATTGCGACATTGTAGCAGAAATTACCGACGCATCGCGGCAAGCCGCGGGATAGCGAAATACTCTTTTAATTTACTTCTAACTTTATTTTAGACGCTTCTCGCCCTCAGCCGCCAATCTACCAGGAATGATATCGCAAACCTCACCCAGCGTCCTCGCCTTCAGCAGCTGCTCCTTGCGGAGCTCTTAGCCCCCGAGGAGCCATCTGTGTTGGCGCGGCTCTTGGGAACCTCTAGGTTTCCGAACTGCGGGTCGTCAGGTCGTCGTAAAACTTAACAGTGTCTTTGCGTCAGGCGCTAAACTCAGGAATACCAGTGATTACACTAAGGTCGGATATATCGGTAATGACGAGCAGTCGAGAGCCTGTTCAGTCTTCCACGTTGTACACATGTCTGATTTATCCCTCGTACCTTTAGTTTTTGTTCATTGATAACGGAATAGCCCTGGAGGCCCGCCAGAGGTTGCAAAAGGCTCTGCTTGAGCAAGATGGCGGATCCGAAAAGGCACTAAGCCAAATCAGGTAAGTGGTCTCTCATTGGTCAATGGGTCATATTCTCGGTGGCTGACGCAGAACGCCTGGCATGGGAGAGTGTGATGTGATGAGCACTGGCGATGGTGTGTTGGTCCGGAGATTAGAACCAGTGTTGTCCGTGACGTAGATAATCTTTCTAACTCCGTGCCATCTTGGAGTTGTAGCTTGGCTTCGTCCAAGTATATAATGGCAGTCTGGTTCTCCGAACCTGGGAGAAAGGGAAGAGGTAGACAACAAATGCACTGATATCAGATTTTAATACAATAAATTACTATCACACTTTCAAAAACAACAATGGATGCCCTTGAGTTTATCAAAGCTCAACTTCGGACTCTTCCGATCGTTCCAACGAGGGAAAACTGCACAGGGGGCACCTACATTGTCACCGGCTCCAACAGCGGCATCGGCCTTGAAGCCGTCAAGCACCTCGTCGCTCTCGGCGCGAGTCGTGTCATCATCGCAGTCAGGTCCGTCCAGAAGGGAGAGGCTGCGAAGCGCGAGATCGAGAAGACAACCGGTATCACAGGAGTCGCCGACGTGTGGCAGCTGGACATGGCCTCCATCGCTTCCATCAGGGCCTTTGCTGAGAGAGCCAAGAGAGACCTGGCAAGGATCGATGCCCTCGTCGAGAACGCGACGGCTGCTCTCGATTCGTGGACAGTCTCCGAGGGAATGGAGACATCCGTCATGGTCAATGTCGTCGGCACCGCTCTGCTCACCTTGCTTCTCATGCCCAAGATGAAGGAAAGCGCCAAGGCCACCCAAACCGCTCCTCACATTGTCGTTGTCACCTCTGGCCTCGCTTTCTCCCACCCGGATGTGCTGAGACTCGTGGACGATGATGTCTTCGACGCGTTAAACGAGGAAGGAAGGTCAGATATTAGAGTCAGGTACGCAGGACCACCGTCCACCGCTCAAATGTGACACGAGCTAACCAGCGAACATTCCTTTAGATATGCTGTATCGAAGCTCGTCCAGATTTTCGCGATACGCCAGTTGGCCTCTCTCGCTCCAGTGTCTCAGACGGGGGTTGTTGTCAACCTCCTCAGCCCTGGACTTTGCAACACGGGCTTAGCCAAACACGCGCGCTTGTTCTTCCGAATTCAGGTTCGCCTCTTGAACTTGGCGCTCGGGAGAACCCCAGAGATGGGTAGTCGTACCATCTTGCATGCGCTTGCGGCCGGCACCGCCAGCCATGGCGAGTACATCTCCGATTGCGAGATCAAGGAGTAGGCATCTATGCCCTTGGTAGTCTTGAACCCCTGCTAATACCGGTACAGCCATTGGGTGCCGGAATGGTCCAAAGACTCTAGCGGTCAGAGGTATCAGAAGCAGATATGGGATCAACTTGTCGCGAGGCTGGAGAAGATTGAGCCGGGTCTGGTTCAAAGAGCTCTTTCAACTTGATGGCCAGGAAAACGGTGAATCAGTTCAAGAAGGCCCATGGTAGTTTCTTCAACCTTGAAATGCTTATCCTTTATACCATTTTATCTCCTCGATATCTTAGGATCTTGTCCCATACCCGTCTGCCTTGTCCATTGTGAATCGAGCCAACCCATGGATATCTCTTCAATTCACAGTGAGTTTCCTCCCAGCCCTTGAGCGTCAATAGTTCAGAGACACGGGCAAGTTCGGGTAGAAGCCAAGGATCGTCGTCCTTCTCAAACACCGAGATAGCTCCCAGCATCAGTAACCACATCAGTGTGGGCAAAAACTGCGAATGTGCCGAGTCGAGATCAAGCACGTGAACAGAGGACTTCAGTCTTCGGGAAATCTTTTCGTAAAGCAAATGTCGCTGACGACCAAACTGAAGCAGAAGACTGGTGTAAAAGCTCATGACTCCCAGAAGGCAGGCTCCTTGGAGGTCCCCAGGACAAGTGTACCCTTGATCTCGGATGCGCAGCAGGCGATAGCCGAGAGATGAAAGAATGGACTGGAATTCATCGGCCGTAAGCTTGGAGTGCAGGCCGCAGTTGCTCAAAAAGACACTGATACCGTCGATTTCCTGCACAAGGTCTCTTATTGTTGGTTCGGCGGTACTGAAGATGTCCGCCAGCGGCCTGTCTGGGTGACATGGATTTCTGCAGATTTCTTGCATGATACGCTGTGGCATGGCGTCGTGGTGGTAGAACGCAGGGCAGTCTGTGTGAAGGGCGTACTGGATGTCGGATCTTGACATAGTTGTCGGATTTAGCTCGATGTTTTCTCTCATTATTCAACGCGAGAGCTCTCACCTGCATATTTTGTGAAACAGCTCCATGTTTTGTTCAAAAGCGTGTAAGCCGCCTCGCAACCGGACCATTCGATCGAGACCAGCCAGGTGAATTTTGTACTTTTTGAGGTCTCCTCTTATCGATTCTTGGCAACTCAACATGGATACCAATGCGATGGTCGCATCCGACAGGGACTCCGGTCCCGAAAGTTTCTGGTTCACAAGAGCAAAGGCCGTTGTCATGTGGGCGATGGCTTGCGGCGATTCGTGGTCCTTGTACTCGAAGAAGTCGAGGCACGTTGCGGTCATCGAGAGAGAGACATGAAAGTCTGGGTGGGACCTTCAGCATTTTGGCTACGCCGGCAGTCCTGGGGCACTCACAGGCTTTATCGTTAAGGAGATAATCGAACCACACTGTCTTCATGGGGTTCTGAACCTGGCAGAACTCTGGAGGAAACAAGGCCTCGCTGAGTATATAGAAGTCTACAACGGGTCAGTCAGGTAAACGTAGGGGGACGACGCTCTTGCTGCTGGGGCACTTCTTACACTGGTGGAACAAGAGTCGTGTGTGAGGCGACATCTCAGTGCCTGGAGAGTATGTAGAGAGATCGTCCCCCACCATTCGACGCAGTGTAGAGATCATGTCCCGAGGCGGCGAGGCGGGCTCATTTCCAGTCGCAATTCTTGTCCTTTTTTGACCCCGAGCAACGTGCTTTTTGCCCGAGTTCTTTCCCTTCATGACGTGGCTACGGATAACCTTGCGGCTTTTCGACCCAACAGAGCCATGGTTGACGAAGTGGAATTCCATTTCAAGCACCGGGGTGGATTTGATTTCTTGCAAGAGCCACACAAGCCGTCAAAAGAGTGAAAATCTTGGAAAAACCATTCATACGGTTTCCATAGTGAAGATATCGAGGACGAAGATGCGACATGAGAATAAGCTGACATCGTCAAAGGAAGGACGAGGGCGGGGTGACGCCACATCATCTCGTCCAGCACCTGGAGTTAGATTGTCTCGGCTGCATTGCTATCCCCCTTCTTATAGGTTCGGAGTCATGTGTTGTTGCGTTATCCGAGGACGAATCACACGCACTTCCTTGGAAATGTAAGCTGAGCATGGGAACATCAAAGCAAGATATATATTCTAGAACAGGCGGATTCGATGCCGTCTGCTTTGGGACAACCGTTGGTCAGCTTGCATATTTTCACCTCCATTTGACTCGACAAGCTTGACACAACTTGTCCAAGCTGGACCGAGGCACGAGACAGGGATCATAGCTCAGCGTGACGGAGAAACCCCCGCACAAACGCCGGCTCATATGACCGAACAGCTCTCCCTTCGAGCCGTTTTGAAGTCCCCAGGTATTTGGGCCCTTTCTATTCCCCCGCAGCCACCAAGCTCACCAGACAAGACGCTAACGAAGCGTTTACCCCAACGGGTGACCATTGCACGTTGGTTGACCTCGGTATTAGTGAGTGGCTATGCTAGTTGGCTGGCACAAGGGGGGAGAGCGGCTTGCTTCGGTGCATGATGCGGACCCTGGAGCTTGATAACACGCACAATGCGGGGAAAGCTCCAACGACTCACGAGCCCAGCTCCTCTCTCGGTCAGGACTTATCTCCTTCATCAACAGCTGCACGCTGTATTCTTGATTATTGTTCATTCCGTGTGCATTGACCCCTCTCCCAAACTTTGTTACTAACTTCCAACGCATCCGGCCGCTGCTCCAACTCTACTTTCATTCATCACGCTTTTCCTCCTCAGTCTGCGCCGGTAACCTAACCACTTCGATTTCTGCTTGACGGCGTGTCAGACTAAGCCACAAAACAGATTGGCGCTCTGAAGTATCTACCCGAGTGTTTATCAATTCATCGTCTCCTCCAATCACGAACGATACTCAAGATGACTACAATCGTTGAGAAGCGAGGTGGCCAGACCATCTATCGGTCTCCGCACACCCTTGACCTTCCCAGCGTCGACCTGCTTACGTTCCTCTTCGGTGAGTGCAACCATCACGCAAAGCCGTGTCTCACCGCAAAAAAATCCGAATGATTTGCAGATATTAACCCGCGAAGACTCACCCAACGAGCGACTTCATGATGACACGGTCCTCCACGCCGACGCAGCGGATCCATCCCGGTCAATCACCAAGTCGCGTCTAGTCAAGACGTTCAAGAGGCTGGCCCACACACTCCGGCACCAGTATGGCATCCAGAAGGGCGACGCTGTCCAGGTCATTTTTACCGGACATTACATGGCTCCCGCCGTCTTCTATGGCATCATGGCCGCTGGAGGCTCTGTCGCCGCATCGACCCCATCCTCGTCACCTCCCGAGGTCGCCCGGCAAGTCAAGCTGACAGAGAGCAAGATGGTAATCTGCAGCCCCGACCTCAAAGCTCTCGCGGCGGCTGGCGGCACAGCTGCCGGCCTACCAGATGACCGCATCCTCTACATCGGAGATAGCCACGAGTTTCAACTGTTCGAGGCCAAGTCCGACAAGCCGGTGTTCATGCCGGAAACGGAACTCGACTGGGAACGCGTCACAGATAAGACGACCCTGGAGAACACCGTTGGGTGCTTCATCTACAGCAGCGGGACGACGGGAATCCCCAAGGCGGTCAAAATCTCCCATGCCAACATGATCGCGCAAACAGTGTCCATCTCCACGCCGACAATGGAGTATTTCAAGTCCCAGACCGCACCGAAGTACATCACCGTTGCCCACTTACCTGCGGCTCACATCTCGGGTCTCCAGGCTTACATCATCAACCAGACCTTCATGGGAGGGGTGGTGTACTGGATGAAGAAATTTAACTTTGTCGACTTCATTGAAAACGTCAAGAAGTACAAGGTCACGGTCTTCTTCAGCGTGCCGCCCATCTACCTCATGATCGCAAAGTCCCCGCTCGTCAAGGACCACTTCGACCACGTCAAGTTCGCGTTGACGGG
Source organism: Colletotrichum destructivum (assembly GCF_034447905.1). Classification (NCBI taxonomy): domain Eukaryota; kingdom Fungi; phylum Ascomycota; class Sordariomycetes; order Glomerellales; family Glomerellaceae; genus Colletotrichum; species Colletotrichum destructivum. The sequence continues at coordinate 852,259 of NC_085897.1, read as the reverse complement.
GGCCGCCGCGCTCGGAAGGGAGACGCAGGCAGATGCGCAGAAAAAGATGGGGAAAGGCAAGGCGGTCCTCGCCCAGACGTGGGGCCTCAGCGAGACGACGGGCGGGTTCACCATCCTGCCCCCGCACATCAAGGACGACACCGGCAGCGTCTCGGCGATCGTGGCGAACTGCGAGGCCCGACTGGTCGACGACGAGGGCAAGGACGTCGAGGTTGGGCAGCCCGGCGAGATGTGGTGTCGTGGGCCGATCATCACCAAGGGGTATTACCACAACGACAAGGCCAACCAGGAGGCGTTTGTCGACGGCTGGTTCTGCACTGGCGACAGGTTATTCTTCAAGGACGGCAAGTTTTACTTTGTTGACCGTAAAAAGGTTTGTTCATCGGTCCCCGGGCGGTCTGCGGCGGGGTTACGTTACGGGGGCTAACGTGGTCTAGGAGCTCATCAAGTACAAGGGCTTCCAAGTGGCACCGGCCGAGCTTGAGTCTCTGCTGGTCACGCACCCCAAGATTCAGGATGCTGCCGTCATTGGAGTAGAGGGCGAAGGGACCGAGCTCCCGAGGTATGCAGACTGCACAGTGCTGCGCCCAGTTGGACCAGGGACTGACGTTGATACAGAGCCTACGTTGTTGCTGACAAGAAGGAGATATCTGCCGAGGACATTCAAAAGTGGGTGGCCGAGCAAGTCGCGAGCTACAAGAAGTTGAGGGGAGGTGTCATTTTCATCGACGCCATCCCCAAGAGCCCGTCCGGCAAGATTCTCCGCAAAGACCTCAGAGCATTGCTCAAACGCGAGGCTGGCGCCAAACTGTAAGTCAGTGCTGGGTTTGGTCGTCTACTGGTGGAACTACACCGTTCTTTGCGACGCTCCCTGGCCAGATCTCCGTGGAAGAAGGCGTTCTCCCAGCCCATACAGAACCAATGGACATTTTTGAGACATACGAATAGGTACCTTCACTGCGAAGGCACACTGTGTAACACTTTTTGCAACGAATCGGAGGGTATCAGGAGTTCACAAGTCTGATCAATGTATTTTAATCTTCGATTCACACCCAAAATAGCTTCAGCATGATGGTATCCCCAAGCCCGACTCCGCTGGCATCGCTGTGATCCACGCACGAGACGTCATTTATGGGTGATAGCTACCTCACTCAAAGCTGGTGAATTTGTTTTTACATCCCCAAAGTGTAAATCTCAGACACAGAAACCCTATTGTTCACGATGCTGATCGATGGTGAATGTCCAAAATCCCGTTGCGAACTCAAACTCAATTCGCGCACCCTTTGACTTGTTCCACATCCATCTCCGAAAGCACCAGCCGTATAAAAAGGCCTTGCATGGCAAAAAACAGACACCATTTCAACCATTTTTCTTCCCAAATCACTGTGAAGTTGAATTTCGGCTTGAAAGATTTCCCTCTGCTGCTTTCGGTGACCACGTCGCAATCTTACTTCACTTTACACCAACGGTCTCTCGGTGCCTATTTACACTTTGATTCGAAAAACTTGGGAAGTCATCACAATCATGGGACTTCGAGTATCCTTGAAGAGCCTTTTGTCGAAAAACGACAACAATCAGCCTCAGCAGCCCACCACATGCTGCAACCACGATGTGCAACTCTTGTTGCCCTACAGCAATTTCACTCCTTCAAACCCCGAAGCGAGCCACCAGACGAGTGCCAGCTCCAATCTTCATAGGGCCGAGACCTCCAACGTTCAGGCCGGCTATAGCCTAGAGAAGGCTCTGACGAGAAAGCCGGTTTCTCCACCGGCTTCTACTCTGGGGATCACTAATTCTTTGGATACGGGCGAAGCGCATTCCTCAAAAGACGGCATAGCCTGTTCTGAAAAGCAATACAGCCTTGCGGAGATGGCTGCTCGCGTAGCCTACACAGCTCAAGGTAACAGCCGCCGGGCAAACAATCGCGATGCCTCACCTCCTTCACCTGACCCTACAATCAAGATTGGGACTGCAATTGCCATCAAACGCGGTCCGCTTACAAACCACTCAAAAGAGCCTCGATCAAGCAACATGGTTCATTCGCCGCCAAGTCTTGCCACAGACAAATTTCTCCCGATCCCGCCAAGCTATTTGACTTGCGAGGGCAGCGGCTGTGGTGATGCCGCCGGGTCGAACACATACATCCCGGCACTCCCCATGTCGGGCAACGACAGCTTCCACTCGCGCGTTACCACATGGGCCTCCAACATCAGCGCCAGCAAACAGTCGTCTGGCAAACAACTTGGCATCATTTCGGAGGAGACATCTGGCAATGCTTTCACTTACCTCGTACCCACGCCTACGAAGCCAAAACGAAAGTCGAAGAAGGCCACCGTCGCTAGCAGTCATCTATCGAGGGGAACTATGCGGGCGTCAACGTCAGGGTGAGCATGGGGCCTCGGCTTATGGGGGTTGAATGAGCAGATTCTCGAAAAACACCGCCGAACAGTTTGATCCCGGCAAGCTCTCAATGCAATTCGCCAAGTTTCCTTGCGAATGACGGTATCGAAACTTCATGTAAAACTGGGGAGGGACAGGTTAAAAAAGAACAGGCCCTGATACAATTTGGTCAGTACTTAGCACTGCGTAATAAGCAGACATACCACACGTGCGGCGTTCCACTGCACAAACGTGATAAATGTTGGGCATCATACACAAATTTCAATATCTCCCCATAGTGTGTAGAGTTCTATTTGCAGCATGCAACTTTTCACGAGTCCCACAATGTGTTATGCAAGTGGTCTTAAAGACCAGCTGGCCCAACTTGTAGCACCCACCAGCATCCGTAGGATCTAGAATCGAACTTCTCCGCAGCTCCGCAGCTGAACAGGGAACTGACTGGCTACACCGCGGCACCAAAGGTCCTCTTTCCGCTGCCAAGGACTCTTAAGACAATGACAAACCATTCGTTCTGTCACGATTACGGAAAGGGTCTCGCCCAGTGTCTATCATATCCCATCAACGTGCAACCGCTTGATCTAGAATCATGAATTGGGCCGAGTGTATGGCACCGAGCACACTGTCATACGCAACAACCCAACCTGCCTGATGCTACTCTCGGCGAGCCCCATTGGCCACGGGAGATGGGTCCGCGTCCTCGACGCGGTGCAATCAGACGAACACATCCGCCACAGACGCATGTCAAGTTCATCCTTCATCCTTCCCCGATGCGCGATTCCACACGGGCTCCAGAGGCGATACTACCTGACCCCAGATGTTTCTGACCGGTCAGCTTCTGATGGTCAGATGCATACCAAGGTACCTGCACTGACGTGAGATACCTCAAGCCCCACGGCGGCCCAGTCGGTAGACGGGTGTAACCCCGGGTATGGGGTCGGGACCGCCCGTGAAGGGACCTGCGGCGTAGGGCGAATCTCGATGACAAGGGTTCGACCGAAATGCACTCATGTCGCCACTGCCAGTCCACCTCGGAATCCTTCAATGGCACGCAGGCCCATCCTCCCACAGCTTCTCAACGCCCTTTGTGACTTTGTCCGCCGGCACCGGCGTGAGACCATCTGGAATGTCTCTCTTCTAGCCGCCGAGGATGATGTCGGGCCTCTCGGCATTTGTTAGAGGCAAGCTTCCACGAGCGTCGATTTCTGGAAAGTCGGCATGTTTTGGCACTCATGATGCCGATCCAGTCAAGGGAGACTACGGTCTTGTTCGCATAGCATCGCCACAAGCGTAAACTTAAACATATCCCTGGAATATTGGGCTTGGCCGCCACTGACTACTCGAGGCTCTCCGGGGGGTGTGCTGATGGTTCTGCAGCCTGTGGCTCGGGCATGCCCCCTGGTGGTTGGGACTCGGCTAGATCGCGAGTGGGTTTTCCTCCCTTGAAAGGCTGCGTGACCCCTCCTTCAGCCTGCAACTTCTCAATGGTGTGATTTGCCTTCTCGCATTCCCTCGCATTCCTTCAGCCAGCTCTAGACCCATGATGCAGGGAGCTGCAGTGCTAGACTCCACAAAGTGCAGACAACGGAGGCTTCCTTACGATGGGAAGCCTGATTGATCATGACGTGGGAAGGGGATGACTCCTGAACAGGGGCTCACGATGCAGAAAAAATGGCAAGCCTTGAGACTATAAGTAACGTTCGTCTCCCCGAAGTTCGAGAGTCCCTGAATCAGATGCCCTTACGTCTCAGACAGCAACACTAAGTCGAAAACACACCCGATATACCCTTCATCATGCGCTCTTCGTTCTTCGCGTCTGCGCTCGTCGCCGCCATCCCGGCGACCGCCTTGACCCGCTCGCCACAGCCGGCCTTGACCAACGGCCAATATGTTGTTGGTGGTTACGGGTACACCAACCGAGCCATCTTTGACTTCGCCGGCAGAACTTCCCTCCCCCAGGGTTTGTATGCGAGCACTTGGCCTATCGGTGACACTCACAAGTATGACGCCTCCAACGTTGTTGTTGGAGGCGGCTACCTGAACTTGAAGGTCCCTGGCGGCCAGACTGCAAAGCCTTACAGCTCCGCCGAAGTCTCGACGACGTTTTCAAACATCAAGTACGCTTCTGTTCGCACTGTCGCCATCCTCAGCGAGCCGGCGGGCGTCTGCAATGGTAAGTCCATTGTCGTTCACCATTGGCCAGAGAAACTCTAATAGCAATCAACCAGGCGCGTTCTTCTACAAGAACGAGACTCAAGAGACTGACATCGAGTGGCTGTCCGACCCGGCCTCCCTCAGCAACCAGGGAACTCGGAAGCTCTGGTTCACCAACCAGGACGCCGACCTCAACGGCATCAAGACATACAACGCCGTGACGCCTCCTTCAAACCCCACCACGACCGAGCATGAATATCGTCTTGACTGGACACCGGGCCGCGTCCGTTGGTTTGTCGACGGTGTCGAAATCTGGACCACGACCGGCGACGTTCCCAGCACCACCGGCCCCTGGGTCTTCAACAACTGGTCCAACGGCGACCAGGGCTGGAGTGCCGGACCACCCGCCACACAGGCCGACTTCAAAATCAAGGACATTTACATGTACTACAACACCGCTGCTGCGTGATGCAGACACGAAAACTCATGAGATAAGTCTCTTCAAGAGATCGGACGGTATATGTTGAAGGTTGATGGCAATTGTGACGAATCTATGAAGCAGTCAATTTTTGTAATCATTCCTGTCCTTCCAGCATGTGTTGAAATCTTCCTCAACCATGCGATTGGTACTTTAAAGTTGAATATGCCACTGTCGTTTCTGTACAAATATCAATGTGTTTTACCAAAACTTGTGTGCTACATGTGGTTCTTGGGCTCTTAGTTGAACCGTGTTGATCACACCTAAGTGATTTACTAGTGTGGGTTATCCTGATTTGGCCTCTGTCAATTTTATGTGCCTCCTGTCAGAACAGCTTGGGACATAATCATATGGTGACAGGATTAAGCAGAAAACCAGCTGGACAGAATAACCTGCATTGGTTGCAGGGTTCTCAAAAGCATACATAATCGTACTCCCTGGTGCGTACGTACAGGATGACAGCGAGTCCGAGCCGTTAGCAATTAGAACTTCCAAGCAGAAGGCTTCACAGGCATATGCAGGTTTTGCTCTCGCCATTTGAATTATTTCAATCATTGAAATAATGTTTTCGGCTAACTGCATTAAGGTCCGATATCGAATGGCGGAAGACTTATCTTCGTGGCTTGTACGCGTTCCCCTTATGCATGCTGCTGTAATCACGTATATCAAATCCCAATAGAAGCAGCTGGTAGCTCACGAATGACTCAGCTGTGTTCTCTTGGCGCTGTATGACCTGTGTGAGGGTGTGTATAGCTGCTTTTGGCTCTCCCTGTCCGAGGAGTCGAGTATACCGGCACCCCGGGTCTGTTAAGTAGCTCCCATGTATCCTAACTCCTATCAAACCTCATGATTTGCTGCCGAATCTACCTGAGTTATACCTTCGCAAGAGATAGATTGTGTAGGACTTGGTTCAAAGCCATTTCCAAAGCAAATCCATACTTCGCACAGCTCACCAGGGCCACATATACCATCAGGCCGGTTTTGCCCAATTGTGGCTCTTCTCATCTCTGTGTCAGTAACGAATCATGCTTTCGATACAAGTATCGATACACACACACCCAGTCCTCTTCATGACGACAGAAAACAAGACATCTTCAGACACGGCAAGAGGATCGTCGACCTGCATCACGCCTGCGGCAAGTCGGCGTTCCCACCCTCGCCTCGACAGTTCGGTTCAGGGGCTTCCACAAGTGGATACAGTAGCATCCGTGGAACTAAAATCGAACGCAGGAGAAACACTGCCGTCGGATGCCATCCGATGTACGTCAAGAGCCGACCATCTGGAGCGCCTAGTGCCAGTGCTACTTTTTGATGCAGAAGCAAAGAAAAAGCTCAAAACTGGGCCTCATAGGTTACTTTCTTAAGAGACGAAGGGGGCCAAAGTGTGGTTGCAACCTTGTTTCTAGAGAAACACCCACACGTGGCGTGCTTGACTCAGATAGATATCGATCTTGCAGCTGTACCTGACGATCTCGCGATTCCTGGAAGAAAAGCACGCATCTCTAGAATTCAATCTGACCTGGCCTGACTTTGCTTTCACGATCTAAAGGATGTTCAGTGTTGCGACTCTATGGACGGGTCTTCAATTCAAGTTATCACAGATGTTGGTGCTCTGGCGTCATGATCCACGTGTTAGCTTCAGGGAATGAATGCTATAATTCAATTTCGATTCCAGATGATGCCACATCGAGGTCGTGCTATCGCCACAACCAAAACATGATATGAGGCTTTCTATGAGCTCCATGCCCTGAATTATTCAAGCCTTACTTGATGCAGGTAACAGCGTCATCAAATCGAGCCCAGTGATGCGGTATTTGTTTGGTGGCTGACATTAAGCCAGGCCTCCAACTTGGCAGCCCTCTCACAAGACTGCCAGCTTGACCAATGTACATGTACGGCTGAAGAAGAAATAAATCACTCGACGGCGCAGAGACCATCGATCATTGGAGGAAATTATTTCGACGCCAGCCCATTGCCCTTAGCCTAGGTAGAAGGCACGTTGGTACGGTGAGCTATCGAGACAGGCCAACATCAGAGACAATATGCAAGAGGAAAACGCTGCCGAGCAGGATGAATAGCATGGCTCGATAGCAGGGCCGCAGGCTGCCAAGTCATGTTCCTCCGACTCTAGTGGTGGCTTCTCAAAGCAGCGACCCAGGCATGCGGCTGTGCCACTCGAGGCGGCATAGACTGTTGGTCCTTGGCAAGCATATGGATCCCATATCGACGCCACAATCCGGGTTCCCCGCCCTTCGGTTTTCTATTGTGACTTCTCTCTACAGCTTTTTTAGTGTGAACTGTTTTACTGATGGCTTGTCAATAACCCGGTAATGCGTGTTTTGCGCCAACCAAGTGCCAGCCCTGGATGCGTAAGCACAACGCCACAGTGAGAAGGTTGTTTGGAGTTACAGTATTGCCCCAAAGATCTTCAAGATTGTCCAGTCCCTGAGTACTGCCGAATCATGTCTTTTGCGTAAAGATGTTGCAGTCAAGTAGGATAATCACCACAAGAAGCCTTGTTAATCCTCCCCCGATCGAGGGGTGACTTTACCCCAGCATTGCCAACGACGTCAGTCCAGCCTGTACCCCGCAAGATCACCAGCCACTTGAACAGAAACCCAGCAGAGTATACAACTACCAAGCCTCTGTCGTCCGGGGAAATTCCCACCTCTCGCGTCCCCGCAAAGGCGGTGGAAGGGTGTGCAGGTCTTGGGGTTCGCACCGGTAGGCTGGGATGAGTGTTTGGTGGGGTGTGAGGTGAGCATCTCGGTCTGTGCCAAGCCCCTGCCAAGAAACTTGCGAGCTCATCCGCGAGCAGTGATTCATGGAAGTTTTCAGTATGAATCCTCCGTTGCATGCCCTTCAGCTTTTCTGCCATGTGCAGCCAGGCAACCTGCAGCAACACCAATGACTGTGGTGATCGGAGCTCTCGTAGCTACGTAATCAAGCAGTGAAATAGCTTTCCCGAGCTCTGCAGAGCGTAAGAGCGTGGTATGGAGGCCGTGATGAAGTGAGGGTATATAAGAAGGCAGAGTGTCCGCGTCGTCTTTCACGGCTAGAGAATAGCCATCAGCGTATCAAGCCTGCCAATTGAGTCTGAACATCTTCGTTGAGCCGTTCTACTGAAGCTTCTCTGATCAGCACTTGAACCAAGCTACTTGCGCAAATCGTCCATCATGAGGGTCACCGCTCTCCTCTCTCTTCTTCCCGCTCTGGCACACTCTGCCGCCATCGAGCGTCGCCAGCAAGGCGATGGAGCCGCCGGTGGTGCCGATGCGACTCAGGGCGATCTCGGCGAACGACCTCCTCCGCGATTCCCGTTTCCCATCACGAAGTTCCCCGTCGCCAAAGAGACTGTCGTCCTCACCTCAGCCATGTACATCCTTCCTGGCCAAGTCTTCGATGGCGGCATGAAGCGCTACGAGCGCGTTGAGGGCAGCTGCAGCGAGCAGGCCGGTAAGTGCAATTGAAGAAGAATCGCTGGGTAATGAAGAGCCACGGCTAACTATCAACTTCTTCAACCAGAGGGAACCGACGCCGATGCTGTATTCAACCTCCTTCCCGGTTCTACCATCCGCAATGTCATCATTGGGAAGCATCAGTCCGAGGGCATTCACGCATTGGGTGATGCATGGGTAGAGAACGGTAAAAACTTTGTTCTCAATATCTGAACTATCAACTGATCATGATACAGTGTGGTGGGAGGACGTTTGCGAAGATGCCCTTACATCGAAGGGCTTGAACACTCAACTGAGGGTCATTGGCGGAGGAGCTCGCAATGCAACCGACAAGGTAAACACCGACTCTCTGAAAACCCTCTTCTGAAAGCGAAGCTTGTTGTGGAGTCAGATTGAATTAGTGCTAACCGTATTCCAGATCTTCCAGGACAACTCTTTGGGCGGAAAATACAACATCACTGGCTTCTACGCCGATGGCTTCGGAGTTTGTCAACCAACCATTGAAGCAGCGAGATGTCCTGCTAACGAGCTCAATAGACATTCTACCAAAGTTGTGGCAATTGTCTGAACCAGTCCAAGCGCAATGCAACGATTCAGAACGTTGTGGCGATCGGAGGCAACAGAATGGGCATCGTGAGTAGTTTTTGAACCAAACACAATTCTTTGGCCGATTGACTAACCATTCTAGATCAATCCCAACTACGGAGACGAGATCAGGATCAAGAACACCCAGCTGAAGGACCTCAAGGTTATGGTCGACAAGGAGATCGCCAATAACGTGCAAACCGTTCCCTACACGATCGGCACCGGACCCGACGAGAAGTACGCGCTCTACAACCTGACCAGAGATGCGATTACCGAGTGGGACGGGACTGTGACGAATGCATACGAGCCTGAAGAGCCGTACGAGTGGCTCGAGACCTACTGGCCCGATGGCTTCAACTGAGTGTGATGTGACACCACCACATTGTCCGTAAGCAGTGGGTTTGGTTTTAACAGTTGGGGAAGGCTACATCAGTTGATAAGTCTGTAATGTCTCAGAAATAATTCATGACGAACGATACTCCTAATCAACTGTGGACATGAATGATGTATATTCCAATTCACTTTTTTCCTGCTTTCGGGCTTCTGATACGAATCGCCCCATCCAGCCGGACCAATAGCCGCCTTGGATGTTAGCATCGGCCCCTTGGCGGAGGAGCTTCTTGACGATATCATCATGCCCCTCAAAGGAAGCAGCTTGCAGTGCATTGCCATAGAGGCCTCCCTGTGCATTGACATCCGCCCCTGCGTCGAGGAGCAACTGAACGATATCCTGGTGTCCTCCTATTGCAGCAGCTTGCAGGGCGTTACCATAGTAGCCGCCTTGAGTGTTGGCATCGGCCCCTTGGCGGAGGAGCTTCTTGACGATCTCATAATACCTCTCACAGAAAGCTGCGTCGAATACGTTGCCAAAGTAGCGCTTCTGTGCGTTGAAAGTCGCCCCGACATCAAGGAGCAGCTGCACGATCGCTCGATGTCCCATTTCGAAGGCTATTTGAAGTATATCACCGTGCTGGCCGCCTACTATTGCAGCAGCTTGTAGGGCATTGCCATAAAAGCCTCCCTGTGCGTTGACATCCGCCCCAGCGTCAAGGAGCATCTGGACGATCGCTTCGTGGCCCATTGCTGAGGCTGCTTGAAGGGCATTACCGTACTTGCCACCTTGAGCTTCGATGTCTATTTGCTCAGACAGCAGCCTGCTGACTGGTGCTTTGAGCCCCTTGAGGCACGCAAAGTAGAAACCAGTTGCGTCAGGCATTCCTGGATCATCGTCAAAAATCCTCTCGGGATTGAACAGTCTGGCCCACACTCGAAAGTCCTTTTGGCTCTGCAAAAATCCTACAATCGTTGCAACAGTCTCGTCTGAGCTCTCGGCTACTTCTGCGTGTTCCATCCAAATCTCTGCAGCGTGTCTTGCCAGCGGAAATCGGTCTCTCATCTTGCTTACTTGGTCTTCTTCCACGCTCGTAAGATAGACCAAGCACGTCTGGGTGATGCTGATCCTTGGCTCGACTCCGTAAAACCCTTCGTTGGCAGAACTCATCAGATATTTCTTGACTGTGAAATGAGCCAGCTGCAGAAAGGCATCTACCACAGGAGTGTCTGAGCGCTGTACAAGAACAACCAGACTTGGGCAGAACCTTGTGATATCCGTGGGATTGGGCAGTCTATCTCGCGGGTCGAAGTAGCGTCCGTCTTCAAGACGGACTGCCATGACATCTACAGCTTCATGCAAAGCCAGGGGTCGCTCCGAGTACACAAGAAACTGGAGAAGCCGGGTTGTCTTCTTTTTACGGTTTTCTGGAACGCTCTGGAGAATGCGGTCGTAAGTTGCGTTCAGGTCCTGCGGCAAGACTTTCAGGGCAGCCTCGATCTCTTGGCGGTCGAGACATGTTTCCAAGCTGTCTAGTTGACATGCTGCCCACCTGAACCTGACATGAATGTCAGTATGTTCGGCTCAAGACCCTTGTATTTGCATGTATGAGACTTTCAACTTACATTCCATCTGCCCTCCTTCCGACTTCATCCCGGATCTGTTGCAGTATTGACGGTGTCGAGACCCACCTACTAAACTCTTTGCTTGTTGCGAGCCTGGTTTCCATGTAGGACTGGATATCCACATTCACGAACTCTTTTTCAAGCCAGACGCAATTACTCAAGCCGCCCCAACTGCGGGTTTCCCGTATGAACTCCTCCTCAGGTCGGCTAGTGGCGATGAGTTGGACGCAGGTGAGGTCAGGGCTGAATATGAAATCTTGAATCCATTTCAACAACTCGGTCCTCTTAACGCACTCGTCCAGAGCATCAAGCAAGATGCACAGTTTCCCAGTTTGCATCATTTCTTGAAGACACTGAGATAATACTTGTGTTGTCGGCTGTTTTTGTCCGTCGTCATGGGATGCCAGGAGACTGTCAAGCTGCTTTCTCGATTCTTCCCGCTTGGTATACAGCTGGAATGCGAGAGAACGACACATGTCGTCCGGCTTCTGTTTGTCGACATTGCTGAAGTCGAAAAAGAAATTTACTGTAACAAAGTCGCCAGTCTGTGTCAAATCGTCGAGGATAGTAGTACTGAGAACAGTCTTGCCACTGCCGGGCATCCCATAAAGCCAAAGTTGTCGTCGTAGTCCGTGTTTCCATTCCGTGAAGGCTTTGCTTTCGAGAAACCACGTTCCAGTACCCTGGCGACGGCTTTCTCTCGCTTGGTTATAATTGGTGGAAGTATCAGGGGGTGCAAGCCACTTTTTGATTTTTTGATGCTGGGTTTTGGAATCCATGGCGACGATTTGAGTCTTGATACCCCTTGTTGTTGACCTGATGCAAGCTAAAGACTCTTCCACTTGTTACGGTTAGCAAGGGCTGCCGTTGTGCAGACCTGGACGGCTCACTGGTTTCCAGGACTTCTCTTATTCTCTTCTCGGCCTTAATCATGTCAGGCGAGACTTTTTGAAGCAGGTCCTTTGCGTATGCTGCGGCGGACATGGCCGCAAAACCCTGCCATGCCTTATTCTTGTGGGTGTCAGAGTAATCACATATACCTCGCACAACGAGGCAAGGGAAATGGTTCATCAACCCTGCGGCTTCCCTCTCGAAGCAAAGGACGCCCTTTTCTCTTGAAAGCTTATCACGAATCTCGGCATTCTTCATTACCTGATTCGCAGAAGCAATCAGTCCGTAGTGGACAGCTGGGTCGTCCTCCTCTTCGCCCCGCTTATGTCGAGGGACCACGTTGTGGATGTTGGGTATACACTCTTGGCTGCAGGCAGCTGTTGAGTTGCAAGGATGTACAAAGTCCGATCTGTACAACTGATCTGTGCTTGCAGGCGGGCGAGAGTGTGTTTTGCGCAATCTCTTCCACTGATCCAACACCCTATTCACCTTGTTAGTGAGTTCAGAGCCCTCCATCATGTAGTCAGTCTCAAGCCCGGCGACTGCGTTCAACAATGCCGATGGGGGGTGGCTTAGGCTCCCGGTTTCGACAAACCCCTCGTTCTGTATTGCTTTTCCGTAGTCAAATTGTATGACACCGCTGTTTGCGGCTTCGCGGGTGCTGACAACGACGTCACCCAAGCGGATGTCGTGATGTTGGCTAGGAGCTCCTCCGCCGACGCCAACCATCAATCCGATGAAGATGTTTGGAAAGCTGTGGACCATATCCCTTGCTACTGTGGCAGCTGCAGCTATACCGTACTCCTTCTTGGGCATAACAGCTATAACAACCTTGTGTTTTCCCATAGTACCCAGCGCGTAGGTGTTATTGTCATTTTGCGCGACTGCTTTGGGCCCTGGATGTTGTTCATCAAGAAAAGCGCGGGCAGCAGCGAACTCTGCAGGAATAGCGCAGATCCAACCAACAGTGTACTCCCGAGGATCCGACATGCTTGGGAGGCGAATGAGGTGTGATTGTTAGCTTGTAGTTCAAAATAGATGCATGGTACGGAGTAATCTTGACTCGATTGTCATTAAGAAGGAGGACCGAGCAGAAACGGCAGCCCGTGCAGACTATATGCAAGGCCTGGCAGCAGGCTGCGGCGTTCGAAGGATGCTACATAGGACAAGGGTAACTGGTTATCTTGTGTGCAGGAATCTCACCTGCATATGCAGTTCCTTTCGGTGACCAGCATCTCGCTACATACTATGTACATGTACGCTGTCATGCGTGATTCGACGATTCTTGGACCACCTGCATCTAGTCCATGTGGCGCAATTTTAACCGACCCCTCATTGACTTACCTATTTGGTGGTTGCAACGCGGTCAGGTTCATGTGATGATGTTGGGAGGTCGGCAGCATTTTTGACTTGCCAGCTATCAGACATAACCTGTAAACAGCCAAAATACCTGCATAGTTCGGTTTGTAGAAAAGTTGAAAGCAAATAAATACAGATAAGGGACGGGGTCACCATTTGATTGGCGTCGGCACTTCCGGTGCCGAAAAGTCACACTCGGCCGGTCCCGCTCCGGCATCCAGCCGGTCCGCTGCGATATGATCTTGTGAATCGCAATTCTCATGACATAGTAAATGAACTGATAAATGACAGGAATAGGAAATTCTCCGTTAGTCCCGGTTATTCAACGATTGACCTTTCGTAAGACAAGACTTTCAGCCCGGATGGCCCCGTCAAGCCTTTCTCACATGCAGTAAAAAGTAGGCCCAATATACTCTTTCTTTCGCATCCCAACGATGATGGTGCTACAAGCCGCCAAAAATCCCTAGTCCACGGGTCAGAAGAGCGCTGAGCTAACTAAGCATAGAACCTTGTTAGTCTTGCATGAGCTGCATGGCGATGGCGTACAGGTCCCGGCGGGCTATCGTCTGGCGCCGTCTACAACAAATCAGAGGCTCCAGAATCAAGACAAGGGACGTTCTGTGGCGTCCAGAGCTGAGATTGCCAGCCACCCCCATCTGAGATGGTGTGTTGGGCCAGGCTGCGTCTGTCAAGCTACCATAATAAGTCTACACCGGCATCCCTTTGCCCTTGTCTCGACGTTTTCCCTTACCCTGTTCGCTCCTCTTCTTTGTTCCGGCCTTTCCCCATGATATTTGGACGACGTTTGCACCTTTTTGTGTCCTCGACGACGCTGAAATGGACCCTCTGTCCATCGCAGCATCTGCTGCCGCGCTAGCTGGAGCCGCAGGAACGGTAGGTGATTGATCAAAACCCCTAAGTTGGCTTGAAGAACCAGTCGAGCTTCCGTGACTGATGCGACATATTTCAAAGCTGTCGATATGGCTATTCGACCTCGTCAACAAAATCAAGAACGTCGACAGCAAGTTGTCAGACTTGTGCAAGGAGGTGGAGCAGCTCACCAATCTGCTCACGTCGGTGGAGAAGACGGTCAAGCAATGCCAGTCCCAGGTCTTGACGCTGGCGCACCTCGACCAGCACATGTGGGAGCAGATCAACACAACCCTGGCCGACTGCCAGTGCAACATTGACGGCCTCGACCGGCTCGTCATGAAGCTGATGAGCCAATACGACCCCGAGGCGAAAGCCTTTGCGAGGTTGCTGAAGAAGCCGAGCCTGCACTTCCACTTCGTTGTCCACAAGGACGAAATCCAAGATTACACAACCAAGATAGTCAAATCCAACTATGCTATGCAAACGACCCTGGCCGTAGTCAGCGTGTAAGTCGTCTTGCGAATGGTTACGACCAAAACTCTAATCGTGATTCAGTTCGTTGAATTTCCGGACAACCGTCTCGCAGGAGGCTATTTTTCAGGAGTTGGAAAGACTGAACAAGCTGATTCAGAAGTCCTTCGAAGCGGCTGAGCGACGAGAAGTAGTCCCCGACCCGTCTTCGCTACGGCAGAGTATGAACCTCCAAAGCCTCGCGAGGGCCGCCAAACGCTTCCACACGGTCACGACCACGACCGCCAGCACCGCCTATGGAGCCGGCGACCGCAGGCCCTCGACCGTCTTTGGAGGGAGCGAGAGCGGGGACTTGACCGAGGTCCGGATCGCCGAGATCGAGCAGTGGAGGAAATTCAACCAGCTCTCTGTTGTCGACGAGTCCACCGAAGATAGCATGACGGAGGTGTCGCTTTCATCAGGCCACAGAGACACCTCGACCATCATAACAACCCCGGACACTGAGACCTTTCCCCGAGGCCAGCCGAAGCCAGCCGTGCAGCCTGCTGCAGTCGCGGACGACAGCGACGACGACTCTGACGTCGAGCTCGACTTCCTCCGGAACTCGGAAGAGTTGGCTTACGAGCGGTTCGTCTCGAAGGACTACAGCAAGGCCGAGAAGTTCTTGCGGATGGCCGTGGAACGCTTGACGGGCGACGCCGCCGGAGCCTCCAACTTCAGGCAGCTCAAGCTCCAGTTGGCCCTCTGCTGCTGTCTGCAAGACAAATGGAACCACGCAGCGGGCATCCTCGACTCGCTGCCCAAGGCCAGGCCGGCCGACAACCTGCCCGTCCTCGATCTCCTGCAGGCCATCAGCATCGCGCACCTGGAAGAAGGAAAACTGGAAGAAGCCTACAACACCTGCAAGACCGTGCTGCAGGGGAAGAAGAAGGTCTTTGGGCGGGAGAGCCAACAGTACTACGGATGCCTGTGGCTATTTGCGTCGATCCACGACAAGCGGGGCCCGGAACATGCTCTGGAGGCCGAGACCGTGCGGCACTCGATCCCTCGGGGGTGGACTCCGACCATCCGGGACGTCCTTTCGTCCCCTAAACGATTCATTTTGGACCAAGAGGATCTGGTACAGTCCATCTTCGCTGGCCGGGGCGGCGGCGGCGGCAGCGGCCAAGAGCCCCAACCATCTCCCTCACCTGCTGCTCCACAACAAGCTGTGGACGACGAGTCGATCAGCAACTCGGAGCTCGAAGCACGAGTAGACTTCTCTGGGCACTGGCAGACGCTTCTGCTAAAAGAGCCAGCAAACGGTCTCTTGCGGGCCCAACGGGAAGAAGGGAGAGGGGCGTCGTCGATCGGGGAGACGGACACCGGGAAGGAAATGGTCGTGGACACTGGGAGGGACGTGGTCGTTCAGAACGTTCCGGGGATCACATTCAACTTGTTGCCCGACTCGAGACAGACCTTTGGCGCAGATAGTCATGGTCCCGGGAATCAATATGGCGGCAGCTCCGCAGGGTTTCCAGATTGGAGGACACAACAAGAACACCTCGCGCAGTCACGGCAAGGCCTCCAGCACACTCAAGCCATGCCGTCTCTGCGTCCCGCCTCCCCCAAAAGGCATTACCATAGCCGCTCCGAGGATTTGAACACGCCCGTGTGGAGATCTGTCATTCACCCGACAGATGAATCTCAACAGTTACCGATGCGTAGCGTCTCACAACGGCTATCGCCAACCCCCAGTGTCCTCTTGGAGAACACAAGCGGTATCCTTCGGAGCCATTCTCAGCTGAGCCGACCCGTCTCGCGGCTGGACATGGGGGCTGTAAGATCAACGCCGGATCTGTCGTCAAACTACAATAATGAGGTTCGCCCGGACGTGTTGAATCAGAGGACGGAGTCGGCCCCAGCCCATCTTCCCCTTGGTCACACAAGGTCCGTCAACCGCCCAGTGGGCCACAGTCGCCTCATTGATAAGGTACAGCAGGCCCAGGCCCGATCGACGGGTGTTCGAGAGAGGCCACCACAAGCAGCTCAAGCAAGCGGGCAAGGCTACCACCAACAAAGCTATCTCCAATCTTTGACTCAACCTGAGACTGCGGGAGAGATAGTCGGGGACGAGTTCTACTCGACCCTCGAAGTGGTGACTCCAAGCGACACGACCGCATACGCGAATAACACTGCCCCATGGTCCCCGTCGTCCTTATTGTCACCGACGTCGTCGAGCGGCCACCAACTCCGACGCTTTAGGTCCAACGCCAGCATGCAGAGCAACTCAAGTCGCCGCACACGCTGGACCGTTCAGAAGGACATTGGAAACATCGGCCAGCCGCGGCCATCCGGTGACCAGAGCCAGTTTCTGCCATTGTCGACGTCTTCGTCAAACTCTGGACTAGGCTTCGTGGGCGTTTCGTTCAGCGTCGCCTCGGACGGCTCTGTTGCCGTGAGAACGGGGTACGACGAAGTCAGCATATGTCAGATGCCCGTAAGTTTATCTTAATTTTGTCACGGGCAGGATGATAGGGAGCAATGAAAGCTGACTGTTACTGACTAATTTCTAACAACAACAGGCTCGTCCGGCCAGGCACGAAGCAAGCGTGCAATCTCCTACTTCCGGCATGCGAGGCTTCATCCGCAAGGCGAACATGTACTCCAGTCGCAAACCCTCTCCGCTCGCGGACACTTCAGGGTTCACCGTCGACTCGTCGTCGCCACGAGACTTGCTCAACGATTTCGGTACACTCGGAGACACGTCCCGGCTCATTCCGGACGAAAAGGAACTCCTCGCAAGACAACAGGCGGCAACAGCACAGATCGAAGCAGAGGTAGCAAACATCCTGTGCCGTGGGCAGTCGATCGCCGCCTCTGGGACGGTCAACTCTCTCAGGCTAGAGGCGCTGGTGTACGTCTTGCCGGATCTGCTCGATCGTACGTCGCGGGAGCTCTGGACGAAGGCGTTGGAGGAGGCTCCGCTCCTGCAACATGCCAAGGTCATCCCGCAATCGTACGCCATCGTGCAGTACTACCTCCTCACCTCCAGGCAGCTGGCTCTCGATCACACAGACCCTAGTAGATTCGAGACCGTCGCCGTTGTCCTCAACTGCGAGGAGAAGCTCGTTGACTGCACGCCGTACAGCCTGGAAGCTGCCTCGCGCGAGCTTGTCGAGATACACGACCTCCAATCGTCGTACATGGCAGAAATAGCCGGGTACGTCTTTTTTCTCCTTCCCTCTCTGTTTTCCTTTGCAACTGTTACAGAACCCGGTCAAGAAAGGTGTCCGAGACGCAAAAAGTAGCCTGCTGCTGGTTGCTTGGAGCTGACAGACCTATGCCACAATAGCCACGGCCACGCCCAGGCCCAGTTTGCCAAGCTCGTGATCGATCAACTCAGGATTTACGAGCGCGAGTTATCTCGCAAGTTCGATGCCGCCGCGATACACGAGATCGTAAAGTCCTGCTGCGACCAGTTCAACGACAAGATCCTGCCCGGCTTCGACAGCGACGGCAAGGACTGGACCGTCGAGTTTGAGATCCCGTCGGCCATCCCCGGCTTCCAGCACGGGAGGCTCAAGTTTGCCAACTCTGAAATCATGCGCTGCTTCATGCAGAGCGTCTCTATGATCCAGAAGATGCTCGCGGACACCGTAACACAGCTGTCGACGAGAAGAGAATATTCTACGGTAGGAAACCAACACATCCATCCTGGCCAGCATTATCTGCCAATGTACTCCTGGGCTGACCACTCCGACAGCATGTTCTTCTCGCCGGCTCCTACTCGAAATCAAAGTATCTCCTGAGTCGTCTCGACAACACCATGCGTGAACTTCGGCAGCCAGGCTTCGGCCCATTGACATTGCTGACAACGGCAGAGTACGATGATGTCTGTGCTTTGGGAGCTCTGTCACATGCTATGGGCTGTTGAGCATCGACTGAATGAACAAACGGATATTGACATGTTCTTTCTTATATGGAGATTGAAGTATGTAAGAATAGTCTTTGTTGTACTGCCATCAGCTGTAGTAAAACGTTCGGCTTTGGCAATTTACAGATGTGGTGCATACTACAGATCGAGCGAAGAACAAATTCTGATGTCTGTAGTTTGCATCAGATTTTATAATGTCTATCAAATGCCTAAACTCATATCATTTATCCGTGCCTCATCACCGGCTATTCGACGGACCCCAAACGGCGTACCGCCAGTGATGAATCCGAGAGAAGAAACGCAAAGTATCGAATCGGCAGCGGCAGACACCTCAAGGATGATTAAATATCCCCCCTCATCTGGTACTAGGTATGTTGGCTTTTTTGACCGGGGTAATACAATCTGTCTTGCGAGAACCACCAGTCCACGAAACCATCAGACCGAAATTTTACCAGATAGAGACAATCGTCCTGTGAAGGAAGGTACAATCTCTATTGACGAGGCATGTGGACTGTTCCGATCCGCACAAAGTTGTAGCCCGATGCCTCATCGCCCATCGACTTGGGTCCGACTTTGCTTTCCGGGCTATACGGGGGGCAGCGCCCGAAGAATCGATCATGATCTGGCTATTTCTTAGTGTCTCCGAGAGCTAAGTGTCGCTTGCTTCACGTCCGACACCGTGATTGCCTTTCCATTGATGCGTAATGCTTGCTAGAATGCCCTCGCGCGCGAGCACATTACATCCGCAAAAAGCTAGCACGACAGTCGTCGGTACGAGACATGGGTATAGTTCTTGGTGAAAAGAACCCCTGGATGGGCTTTTCATCAGGGACTGGATTGCAGCATGGGAAACAGGGCGAAGGTACAATATAATTTAAGAATGCAGGTTTCTTGTCTCGGAACTGACACTAGCAATCTTTCAACACGCATATGCAACGTACTCACGGCTTTTTAACTGAGTACAATCTACCCCAGACGTGCTTTGCGTTGGCGCCGGTCTGCTGTAACATCCGGAGACTGTCGCTACTAGATCAACCTCACGTGATTCAGGAGGGAAACTTAAGCCCATCGAAGTAGTTGGTATAAGCGACTGAACGCTGCTCACCTAGACAAAAATAGAGATGAAAGTTGTCAAGGTAGGCGCAGCTACGGATACCTGCCTGCATTCGACGGGTAAGACTATCTGTTTGCTCGAAAACGTTGATACTTCACTCACCCGGAATAAAGACATCTGAACCGATTGTTGAAAACGGCGCTGACATCATTGGATGAATTCTCATGACCAGAAAAGGGCATGGTTCAGGGAGCTAAAGTGGTTTAACAGATCGCCAAGCTCGTATCGAATTGTCTCAACCTCTGAAATGTTCTGCCCAAGGGGAGCGGGGAAGGGGAGAGCGTCCATCGGTTTCTTCTTCTGGGCTGACGCAGAAACACGCTATGGTGTATGGGATCGGGGGATGGGATGCGCGCGACGCTTGACCTTGGGCTGGGCAAACATTCCAGTTATAAGACAACCGCGGGACCCACGCCATCATGATCCGGTGCGAAAAGGGATTCTACATATCGACGCCTTCCCCCTACCCCCATCTTTGTACCCCTTACCCAGCCATCCCGATTTCCGAACCATCGAGTGCTTTTTGGAAGACCGCAGTTTCGACAAGTCCTCTCACTCAGCGTCTCGCTCGGCGACAGTAGCAATACCTGGTGAATCAACACACTCCGAAGAGACGCCCGTATTTCATCGAGGGAAGGGGGGCAAACTGAGAAGGACAACAACCGGCCATGGGCGCGCCGAATCCCTTCATCACGAACGGGACATGCTTCCGCGGCCCCGGCGAAGAGGTGGAGGAATGGTTTCCCTGCGGCAACGCCGTCTTCGGGGACAAGACGTGCTGCCAGGGCGGCGACATGTGCCTGTCGAGCCGGGCATGTTACAACGGCCGATTCGGCATCACGTATCTCGCGGGCTGCAGCGACCCCGAGTATCGCCATCCGAGCTGCCCTGACAAAGGTGTCTTCAATGGTACGTTGTGATGATCGGGGAGGAGGATCCGGAGCGAGATGGGGGCTGACGAGGGGACTCACATTCAGACCAACCATGGGCCGGCCTGGTCTACTGCAACGGCACTTCAGAAGAATGGGTTGCTTGCGAGCAAGCGGCACGACCAACGACGCTCGCATCGGCAGACGCGTGCTGGTGTCCTCAGACATCACGCACCGTCGCCTTCACCGACTCTTCGATACTCCAAAACGTCGTTCAGCTGCCGACAGCGGCGGGGGGCAGCGTCATATGGCAGCCCGGCTATGTCCCGGTCCTGACGCAGCAGCCGAACGCGATACCCACACCGACCGATGCCCCAACGGACATCTTGCAAACGACGACGATGCCCACGGCCCTATCGACGCCACTGCCGCAACCGAGCGAGACGGGGACATCGTCAGAAGGCGGAGGGGCGGGCTTGACGGCAGGCACAACGATTGGGATCGTACTCGGGGCCGCCGGCGGCAGCGTGTTCCTGATCGGGGTGCTGATATACCTGTACTTCGCCCGGAGGAGGTACCGGGAGAAGATGATATACGAGCGGGGACTCGCCGAGATGCACGGGACGGGTCCGGGCCATGAGGAATCGAAAACGGACTCGCGCAAGTCAAGCGCATATCG
This sequence comes from Colletotrichum destructivum, assembly GCF_034447905.1. Lineage (NCBI taxonomy): Eukaryota > Fungi > Ascomycota > Sordariomycetes > Glomerellales > Glomerellaceae > Colletotrichum > Colletotrichum destructivum. The sequence continues at coordinate 831,059 of NC_085897.1, read as the reverse complement.
GGGTCCGGCCGGCGAGATGGAGCCCAACGTGACGCGGCCGAGGTCGGAGCTGGACAGCAATCCGGTCTCGATGTATGGAAATGGCTATGACTATGGTCATAACAGTTTTCAGGGGAACGGGTTGAGGCCGCCGGGTCCCATTGCCGAGTTGCCGGGATAGATAATGGGTTGGGGGGGGGGGGGGGGGGGGGGGGGGAGCGTGAAGAGGCCTATGATATCCAGAGTAGATTAAACTGATTCAACGAGAGTGTTTATATCGAGACTTGAGTCAGCTCAGTAAGTATTCAGTCGTATCTTGGCAACACTGGCGTGACTTTGCTAATGTTTGATTTGGTAAACTCTCTGACACTCTCTGACAAATGCACATAGCAAGAGTCTGGGCAGCGTGGGCAATTGATCCGAGGCCCAAGGGCTTTTTTTATCCCCTACTGATTCTTGTAGACTACTCAAATTTGTAAAGCGGATGAATGTATAGTCCTAAGCCGTTCCAAATTACTCTCCAAAGCCAGAGATGTCACACTAAAGGACAGCCCGAGCATCTTACGATCTCCCATCGATACTACGGGAAAAGCCAAGCATCCGAAGCACTCAAAACATTCGTGACGTACTTACAAAACCAACCACATTTTACCCCGTCTTCCTTTTCCCGCCGCCGACGCCTTGCATGAACTCAACATCCCGTCCCCAGACAACGGCCAACACCGCACCGCCGGGCCCGACGACGGCACTCCACACGAGCAACCTCCCCAGGTCCATCACAGCCCGTCCCGCGCCCTTGGTCTGGTACGATAGGTACGCAATCCAGCTCCACGTCGCCAGGGTGGCACAGTACAGATCCCACTGCAGCAGCGCCAGCGTGCCCCTTTCGACCGACGCCATTTTGGCCTGAGAGAATGGCGACGGGGGCACGAACATCGCTCGCAGCGTCTCGCGGGCGGGATCCGTAGCCCATCCGGAGGCCCAGAAAACGTATCCGAGGACGCCGTAGGATATCAGGCCCGCGGCGGGGAGTGTGAGGGCGTAGATCCTCTGCAGGTCGCCCAGCCCGCTCGCCGCCGCGTGTTTTCCGGTTTTTGGCACGGCGCCCGACGCACCCGCGCCCACGAGCCGAGAAAGGATGGCCTGCGCGATGCCGGACCACAGCGGGAAGGCCTGCCAGACGGCGAGGGCGATCTCCTGCGTGTGTGGGGCGATGACGCTGGGGGACGGGAGCGCCGCCAGCAGCGTCGGGAGAATGACTCCGATGGCCAGGGAGCCGGGTAGGGCCCGGGCTTGGGCTGGGTCGACGGAGATGGCGGCGGCGAAGGCGTTGGGGCCCAGAGCGGCCGGGATGGGGGAGGTGTAGATGTAGACGAGGAAGTAGACGGGCAGCGTGGCGCCGAAGGTGAAGAGTTGCCAGCCAAGGCCCCAAAATGTCGTGCTGCTAACGTGTCAGTCAAGTCAAGTTTCCCCGGGTGGCTTGTCAGCCCGAGAGAAACCATTTAACGGGTCACCCACTAGGAGATCAGCTTCCCCCGGTTGCCGGCCCTCAGGCCCTCGACCTGGACGACGACGTGCACGGCCAGCAGCTGGCCGACCATGAAGATGCAGAACAGGGTCAGGGCCGGGTCGTTCCCGGCGAGGATGGGCTGGAAGAAGCGCACGAGCATGGTCAATAGGCCGTCCAGAGGCTTCAGCGAGGTGAAGGGAACCGGCTCGGCGCGAAGCTGCGCCTGGATGACGTCGCTGAGGCCATCGGCGACGGAGAGGTCGTTGATGGCGACCTTTGCGAGGTAGAGGATGGAGAGGAAGACTGCGGTGAAGACGAGCCGGGCCATGATGGTTGAGTATAAGAGAGTGCGCAGTGTGAGTTGTGTATGTGTGTGTGAATGTATGCGTGTGTATGTTTGTGTATGTGTGTGTGTGTGTGTGTGTGAGTGAGTGAGAGAGACAGGGAGAGATGAGAAAGTGGAGGGGGTTGGGATTGAAGCGTATCGGCAGTGTCGGGGAATCGGCTGATCCGCCGGCCTCATCTGATGTGAGATCCGCTCACGTACACTACCTGAAGTAATATAGCCTCGGGAAACAGGTGACAAAATAGCCGGAGTGTGTAAAGTATGGGCAAACTCTGTTCACCGAGGGGGTCACCGTAGGTGAAGCTGGGACGAAGAATGGATTACAGTTGTAAGGGAAATTTTGGAAATATAAACAATGAAGTCCTTTTGCGGCCCGTCCGCCCCATCGCATCCCATCGCATACATTCCCCCGAGTTGATGCAGCAAATAGACCTGACTACAGTATATAGATACATATACTCATGCTTTGTGGCGGCATGGTCTATCCGCATTCACACGCTCTCCTCTCTCTTCGATGGAGCGACTCCATCTATGCGTCAGATGCATCAGTCGACATATCTGGCGATGCGGAACACGAGGTAGACCAGAGGCGCCGCCTTCTCTGCTAGTCATCTCGACTTCGTCTCATTACCCGGCAGCGGCTGGGGCGACTCGAGCCAGCCGCGCGACGCGGCGTCCTTGATGCTGGCGAACCAGATGTTGGCCATCTTGACGTAGCCGGCGTCGCTGGGGTGAATACCGTCGACGAGGTCGCTCTTCAGCGGGCCCTCGTCCGTGTGCATGTCGGCGAGCACAATCTTCTTGGACAGCGCCTGCTGCTCCGCGACGAGCGCCCTGAACTGCTCGTTGACGCGGAGCACGCAGGCCTCGGTAGTGTCGTTCCCGTTGGGCAGCAGGGTCGACAGCACGACCGACGCCCTCTTGGACGCGGCCCAGACGAGCTCGACCATCTCGAGCATCCGCGCGCCGGCGCGGTCCGGGTCGAAGGTCTGCACGCAGTCGTTGGTGCCGGCGTTGATGAGCACGAGGTTCGGCAGCGTCGCGGGCACCGAGACCTCGGCCTTCTCGAGGACCTGGTCGATGCGGAACCCGGGCCAGCCCTCGTTCTCGTTGTCCTGCATGGTGCCGTTGGGGTGCGAGCCGACCATGTCGACCGGGTTCCCGTCGGCGACCAGCAGGTTGCGCAGGGCCTCGCGGTAGCCGTTGCCGTCGGTGGATGTCTGGCCGTACGTGATGGAGGCGCCGAGGGGCATGATGCGCAGCGAGACGTTGCCGCCGACGAGAATGTTGAAATCGGCCCTCGGGTCCAGGGACCGGGCATGCGGCTGCTGCGTGGGTGCGGCGTAGGCTTTTGTTTCCCCCCCTTTGGGTCAGTGGCCAAGAGCGTGTCTGGACACGAAAGAGGACATACCGGCTGAAGCCAAAAGTGTCACCCCCCACCCGAGAGAGAAGATGTCGGGACGCATGACGGGGGTGATGTGTCCGTGAGATCGATTGTAAGTCGAGGGGGGGAGGTCTATCTCAGTCTCGGTCAAGCAGCGGGAGACGAGATGTGTCGATGTGTAAATACGACCGAGAGAGACGCTGGAGAGACGGTAACGCTAGGCGAGGCTTCATGTCAAGGGACATGTGGGCAGTGAAAGAGTTTAAATACATGGTATCCCCCTTTAGGGAACAGGATCGGGGCTCAGTACCACCAAGAGCGTAAAGCTCATCGCTGGGGAACGGACGGTAGCATTGTGGCAGCGGCAAGCAACCCGGTACCTTGCTGACTTGACTACTCTGCTTGTCTTGTTTGCGCGAGTGCACCGTTTGCTCCCAGTTCAGGGAACCCCCCCCCCCCCCCCCCCCCCCCCTTTCGAAGGATCAGACGGGCTCACTGCGGTGATCATTGGGCTAGGGCCGTGCTAGGCAAGGTGTGTGAGTCGTGGCATTGCCTTGCGCAGGGACGCGGGGGTTCATGTTGGACTAGCACCAGGATGACGGAGGAAGATCTGGGTGACATGTTGAGGCGAGGGTACAGAGAACAGTGAGTGCAGTGCTCCGTTACAGCATATTCCCGCTAACCAAGCGGTCAGAAGGTAAGGGACCTAAGGCAGACTTGCAATCTGTTGCGGAAGAGCACTCACTAATAGCTAATAGCTAGAACGCAGTCTGCGTTTCGGGCAGCTTCAAGCCCCTCTAACTTGAACCCCACCCCCTTCCATTTCTGATGTCTTCCACTAAACACCATTTGTGCGCACTGTCAGATCGCTATAGTTGCCGCCGATCGTGACGTCAGGTAGCTCTGGGACAGCCTTGAGGGCATAGACCCTCGTAGACACCGTTCAACAGTTCGGACGGCGTTCAGAATGGGGGCCTGATCGGACTGTACCTGGCGGCGGCGGGGCTCGGACTAGAGAATCCAAAGCAGCGCAATGGGAATGCATGGGATGGTGGGACATGGGAGACGCAGGAACGACAACAGACCATGCTGCAGGAGTCGGGACAAGCAGTCCGAGCCAGAGAGATGAGCTGCGCGGGTAAGAGGGGCGGCACTGAGAGACATCTCATCGCTGCCGACAGGTGGGTGTGGGCAGGGAGAAAAAGGATGATGAGAGGAACAACAGGAAGCGGATGAGGCTGGAGTCAGGCAGCAGCTGTGTGTCTGTCTGCTTAGATGAAACTGAGCCGCCGTCGGGGAAACGAATTGCTGGGGCCAAGAGTTCCTGAGGAGGGGCAACGACAACAACCACCACACACAGGCCACAGGTTAGTGAGTGAGTGACCCTGCTGGGCCAGGGATGGATGCCATGTTTCGATGGAAGCGAACCCTGCTTGTGGGGAGCCGGACGACGCCAAAAACAGCACGAGGAGGATTCTTCCAGACTCCGCCAAGGGGAACGAACAACTCTGGCGGGAGAGGATGCCCAAGGCTCACCGCAGGATGGGTTAACTAAACGATTAGTTGATTTCAACCATTTAGCCGGTGCCTAATGCGGGATAGAGAGGCGGATATCCACAGCAGTGACAATGACAATCACAATCACAATCACCTGGCTGGGTTTCGACTCCTCTGAATGGCACACACAGCACCACCACCACCCACATCCACACAATAAGCTAATCTTTCCAGATGCCCATCACGTTTCATACGTTTGTTGGATAAGCTCATCGTAAGTCGGTCCTCCGTATTATCACTTGAAATGCTTACACCACACTTCCTCCGGTTCAAAATAGTTGCCCTAATTCCCGTGTTTCCCGCATCTATCCCCGTTCATTAGCCGCCAGGAGCCCTGCAGTGCAGAGGGTATTCTGCTCTTGTAACGCCCAACAGAAGTCATTACCGAGGGCCGCTGCTTACATACCAGTTGCGCCTCCAGTCGAAACTGGCATAGAGGGGAGGGGGGGGGGTTGTTTACACGACTCACACTATCAAGACAGGACTGTTTCCATCCTGCAAAAGATACTGTAACGTTCCTCAAGCTAAGCATTCAACAGCGACTCTCTACCTCTCTTGCGAGTCCCAATTTTAGTTACTCACGAAGCATGGTTAAAATGCTTCCAAGCATATTTCGAAAGATGGTGGGGCCTCTAAGAATTGAAAACTCCCTCCAGTCGCAGTTTCTCTCGCAGCTCTTGATGTGCTACCCATACCGCCATTTCCTTGTCGTATCTGCCTTTGGCTCCAGTTCTGGCATTCTGAAGGGTGACATTGGCTGCACAGGCTACATATGTGGCAGTACTTCCCCCGTCGAACGGCAGCAGAAAAGCCGCACCCATCGCCGCAGTGCCAAGCCCTATAGAGGTCCACAAGTAGCCGCGGTATGTTGATTGCATCAGTTTGTCGAAGGAAGAAGGGTACTGAGGGTGGCTTCGGGTGTTGCTGTCTCCGATCATGTCGACAAGCAAACGAACGAAGGACTGGCAGTTTTGCTCGTCACCCTCGTATATGCTTTTTGAACGAGTACTGCCAAATCTGTTTAGCTGTATCGCATATTAGATCAGTCAACCATGGCCCAGTGAGAGATCCTATTAGGCAGGCTCATTTCAAACTTACCTATGTTGTCGATCTCATCTGGCGACCATTCGCAAGACGTATAACCCACAGCACCATCTACTAGTTGAGGCTTTCGGTCTTGCTCTTGCATGAGATCCCACCACTCTTGATAGGATCGGTGTCTTGTGCCGTACTTGGGTTCTTCTCCCTTTGCCACGGCTTCCTCATCGTTTCTGATCAACTCGTAGAGGTGGCCTTCAATGTATACTGCCCAGTGAGCGATTAAATTGACGGGTTTCGTCAAAAAGCGTCTGGTCTTCTTGACAATCGCGACGTACAGGTAGATGGGATACCCCTGATCCATAGCGAAGTCACTGGCGGTATTTTTTGTGTACGTCGGTGCTGCCTCTCGCAACATGAATAGAGGTGGTCCATTCAGGTGGTGCTGGAACAAAGGCCTCTTATTCTTTAGGTTTTATAAGCAATCATCAATAGCTTCCTCGATATTAGGGAAAAGGCAGAACATCCACCCGGCCGCATACTGGGTCCATTTGACAAATGTGTTGCTCCAATAACAGAGTGCGCGTCGTTGGATGGAGACATTCCACTCCTTGCAGGTTGTTTGCCCGGATGTTGTGCGACCACGTGGCTATAGGGACATGCAGCAAGCCTGGCGGCAATAAGAACAGGAATACGAACCAGACAGGGGATTGCCTTGGGCACGGTGCATGATACAGCCTTCTGTCTCATTGGTTGAAGGTGTGACGGAACAAACTCCGGGCGTCAAAGGAAAGGTAAGAAACCCCTAGGGGAAAGACAGGTGATCGGTAAGAGACTGCTGAAACTCCTCTGACGTGCTTGTTGTGAAAACACATCTCCACAAGAGTGACAATATCAGTACAAGCGCCGCTTTGATATCAGTTAAATGACCATCCCCCCCCTTAACACTTGATGACATTGATAGGATTAGTGACACTCGTGGCTCCACACCACCTTGTCCTTTATGCAAACATGGTCAGATTTTCTGCCGTCAGCAATATTAGCATGGGCCCTGCCCCAAAATATTGTAGTTACATATCCTTTACCAAGACGGACCGCTTTGGCCCTATGCCTTGGCACTTTGGGCTGCGTCGCGTCACGTCCTATCAACTCTCCTCCACACAGAAGCCGGAGAGCCGGCCAAATGAGAGAATCTGGCCCTGCCGGGCCACTATGCATGTATTTAACCTTAACTTGGTGACTTTCGTCAAATAACCCTCCTCTGTCGGGCCTCGCTGGGTATGACCAGCTGTTTTGAGAGTTCCGTTCGAATTTTGCCAGCATGAGCGAAGAAACTTCACAAGACAGTGAACCGGGTTCTGGGAACGAAACCGGCCTCTCTCGAATCGCGAATCTATTTTTCAGCATTGTAACATTTAGTTACTCGGCAACCTTCAACTACTATACTCTTGGCCCCATGGGGGAAATTGGAAAAACGCACGACTACGGAGATAAGAGGGATGGAGTCATCAAGGCGTTGGCTCACTTTCGCCAAATGAAAACCGAGGAACTCACATTTGTGCAAAAAGCAGTAAGCGAAATCTCCTCCTCCTCCTCCAGCACTGACATGCTTGAAGCAAAACTGATGGATCCGGCTCCCTAAAGGCAACACTCTCTGGGGCAGCAGTTGTGGGGGTGTTCTCCTGGCCAACAACTGAAGAAGCCCTGTGGGTGACCAAGATGCTCTGGCATTGGAGCTTATTCCTGTCTTCGTTCGCCATCATCAGCTCGGGCCACCAGCGACTACTCCGGCATCTGCCTGAAGGACCGAATCAGCCGTTCGCCGACAAGCACTTCAAGATAGCCTTGAGCTTGTTTCTATCACCCGCGGTGCCAGGACACAAGTCAAAACACCCTAGAAGACGGCTTAGCGCGAGGATGCTGTGGCTCTGGCAGTGCCCCTTGATGCTTATGAACTTTTCCTGGGTCTTGTTCCTCGCTGGATATGCGTTGCATCTCTTAACCCCAATGTTTGACCCATCCCAGGCAAAGATTACGACAAAGGCAAGTTCCCTCCAGGCGAGGAGCCCATTTAGATCTAGAAATCTTTGTATCTAACGTAAATTGCAGGTTTCTATTATTACTGTTTGTGGCTGCGGGCTCATTGTCTGCAATTTTGTTTTTTGCGCTGCAATATGTCAACGCCGGCTAGCGTTAGCAGGCTTCAAAGATCATGCAGCTCCTCCTAAGAGACCGAATGACATGGACACTACTACGCATTGTTGCGTAAGGTGTTTAGCCTAGAGAGGGGCTGGGCAATTCAATAGCTGCCACAGGCTACGGCCGTGATGAGGCTTCAGCGACGCTGACAGATCTTTGATATGGTCAGTAGCGGCATTATGAGATAGAGATAATTGTGGCTGTTACTGCTTGAAGTCCAAGTCACCCGACCAACGTCTGGGTGACAAAATATCGGCTTCGGCCTTGCTTCCGCTCAAGGTGCTTTGTCGTCGTCGACCAACCAGAGTTCCGCGACGAATTATTTCGCGTTCCGGCGGGACAAAAAACGGAGTTAAAAGGTCATTTATCGCTGCCGCTGATCTGCATGGCATGGCGCTGTTGAAAAGTTGCTGTTGGCTCAAGCTTGGCTATCGGGGAAGGGCTACATAAGCGTCGCAGGAAGAGGACATTTGGGCCCCGCGTTCCAGGCCGTTATTCTGGTTAGTCATGGTAGGGCATGGCGTGTTTCTGGATAGGAAATGAGCCGATAAGGATAAAAAGAGACCCCTTTCCGGTGCTTGTTGTTGATCCCAGGCTGGCCTTGATGGCAGCGACCTGGTACGACGGGCCGTGGAAGCCTGCAAAGCGTGGCGAAGTTGAAGACGCATTATAGCCTGCCTCAAGCCGCCCCCGTGGAGGAGGGGGAGCAACCTGAGAGCGCCAACTCATTCAATACATAATGACTATGGATTCGTTGTTCAAGGGCGTTGCCAATACCACAGCACTGGCTGCCTTCTGCATCTTATTCATCCCCTCCGATCCATGCCTTCAGCCGCATCGTCATAACAACTAGACTTCAGCGGGCCGTAACATAGTAGCCTTATCACAATCCAGAATATATATCTAAGAGTCTGAGAAAAGTACCTTGATCTTCTCCAAACTCTTGCCTTTAGTCTATTACAAGTCAGCATGACGGAGTTCAAGCATAAAATAGTCAAGAGGACAATACCTCTGGGAAGAATACTGCAAAAGCGACACCTCCTACAATTGTCAAGCTCATTAGAACTATGTAGAATTTCCATTCAATTGCTTCAAATGCTGTAGGCGATACGGTAAGTAGAATCAGCGATGAGATGAACATTCCAGAGGTTGAGGCAGCCGCGCCTTTGGACCTTATATGTGTAGGCCAAATCTCTGACGTGTAAACGTATGTCGACGCATCGAGAAAACTGCCGTAACTAGAAAACGTACAAGTTAGTAACTTATTGGTTGCTGAGCCTAAATACCGAGCACTACAGGGTGACTGCGATAAGTCCAAAAAGAAAAAAAAAAAGGCACTCACAAAAAGAGATGCAAGAACAAGAAAGCCACGGCTGCTGCGTTACCAGCCCGGTTGGTGGTCCCCTGGAAAAGAACAATCATGATGGCTTCCCCCAGCAGAGCAGCAGCGGCACCGGCCATTCCGATAACTACACCCAGTCCCCGTTAGTAAAATTCATTCACCCAGTAAGTAGGCAACGCAGGCCCCGAGAAAAACCGCATTAACTTTTACTTGCCCATACAGAGTCTTCTTCCTATCCAATCTAGGAGCTTGGCGTTGAGGTAGTTGCAAAGCACACCAAAGGAGATCCGTGAGGCTGCCAGGATCAGCTGGTTTGTTTCGCTGAAGCCCAAACTGGCGTAAAGGCTGGGTCCGTAGTCTGACAGAGATGGGTGATGTTAACGAATTCCGTATTGCTTCACAGTCCGGGCGCACATTGACCTACTGTTGATGACTTGAGTGCCAGTTCATTGGGCGCCAAACATGGTTCCGAAGCCGACGAGGAGTGGTTTCCGGTACGAGCGGACTTTGAACAACGACGCCCACGACGTTGGGTGGGCGCTATCAGCTTCGATTTGGCCCCGGATGGTGCTGAACTCCCGCTGCACGTAGTCTTCACTTTCGGGTGCGCCATCACCGTGAAGTTTCTGGAGAATTCCAAGGGCCTCTTTGTGCCGGGTGTTGATGATTACTGAGTCAATCGTCAGCTACTTGTGCGATTATGGACTGGAAGTTTGGCAGAAGGGGAGGGGAATCCATACGCCATCGCGGTGATTCTGGCAGCCGCTTGATTCCAAGAACAAGGGCAAGCGGGGGGATAACTTGTAGCGCAAGTGGAAGCCGCCACTGAGCCCCGTGGAGGTTGACAAAATAGAAGCCAACTCCAACCCAGCTGGCGAGTGAATATCCCACCAGGATGAAAACACCTGGGGAGGACCGAGTTAGCGGGTGAAGTGAGCCACGGGGATGGTTGTATCAACTTGCCATGGAGCCCAACAAGAAAGCCTCGGGTAGCTGGTGAGGCAACCTCGCTTTGCCAGACCGGGACCGAGATGACAAGCCCACCTGTGATCCGATGAGAATCAGACTCCAACAACCAGAAGAAACTCAAGGCGGTGTAATTTGCAAAAGCAACATACCAATGCCCAGGCCCGTGATTGCTCTTGCAGTCATCAGCATGCCGATGTGAACCGAGCCGGCTTGCAAAGCGCCGCCCAAGATGCTGATAATGGAATAGACCCCAATTGACACCTTGCGGCCATACCGGTCAGATGCCCAAGCGGTGGAGAGGACGCCAAACAGACCACCAGCTTGGTACAGTCCATTCAGACCGCCGGTAATGGCTGACGAGGAGGCGGCATCGAGAAGATCAAAATACTGTTTGAAAGTCGGCTGCCCAAGGGTCGTCGCGATGATGGATGTAGAATATCCATACGTCAGGCTGCCGAGCGTCGCGAACAAGATGATCTAGGCATGATTGTGCTGTCAGATAATCCGTCGCAATGCGAGCTTTGACAAAATGGGACCTGAAGGGATGAGACGTGGACATACCGCTATGTTGTACGAGGTTTGGTGGTTTGTCATGGCGGACGCTGCTCGTCACGGTGTGAAGATGCCAAAGATCAAGGAAATGAGGTTATTCATTGAATCCGACCGGCTGATTCTGGTTCGTCGGTGCCGTGGTACTACTTATGTCGTCAAAATCGGCACATCCAACGTGATTCCACACCGCCGTCTAGCATCAATTTAGCAGACGCCATGATGGAGAAGCTGCAGCCCTGACTCTTGTCCACAGCCACCAATCGTAATACGATGATATGCTATCTGAATCCTACGGTTTACCACGCGATGGGTTGCAGGCTGTAGCTTATCTCGTGGCTGTTCTGTTATGCTCGGTACCACTAAGAGACCATCGCCAAAGTGTACAAAGCAATGAACTGAGATAGATCAGAGATAGGATTAACCACCCGCGGATTAGAGAGCCAGAGACAACGATAATGAAACGCCAGTCTTCGCGGTGGATAAGGAACGCCAGGGCCGATTGGTCTCGAGTTCTTCTTGTCAGACTCTCATCAATTTATATCCGGATAGCAGTCCCCGGATTGAGGGTTCCCAAGTAAGGTTCCCAGCAATGGATTCTCCGTTGTACCATGGCCCATTAGCTCTAGCGTCTCGTAGAAATGTCGACTAAGCAGGGAGAACCCTTCCTATACGTAGCGTATTCCGGCATCGTGGAGGTTAGCGTTACACCGAGTCTACACTATCTGCGTCGTTGACTCGTTAGACGATGGTAGATTTATCCGGGTTACCAGTATCCGGCTGGTGCGTCTGCATGGCTTGCCCCGCTTCCAACCATGCTGCATGCAAACCACAGTCCTGGGGTCGCGGAGAAGGGGTGGGGTTCACCTGGTTGCCCCTGGCACTCTCAGTCAAGATATCGCTGATTTCAGAGACCGTCGATTCAAGGTTCTTCGGGCAGAGCACCGATCTGGTGGAAGCATGTACCGGATGTAAGTGGCAGCTGCGACGCAAGTCGGATTCAGTCATGTGTGTTTCCGGGAATAAGAAGAAGGGATAGATAGGTCAAAGGTGGCAGCTCAAGGCCCTTCACTGCCGTGTTTCGTGACACCTGTTTTCCTTTGGGCTGGTACAAGGACTCGGTTCAATACCCAGAGCAGGATTAGGCCATTTTTGATAGGTACGAGCCAAAGGCGGTAGATGACCCTTGGTCCTTTTTCAGCATGTCAAGTTTCTTAGACAGAAATTACAATGTAGTCCTGGTCCGCACAGGGAATATGATGTTATATCGCAAATGTAACACTTGGAAGACTTTTTTTTTTTGGCACTGAACTGTAGACTAGTATTAACTGATTAAAGGTTAGAGCCTCGAGCAAAAGCCTAAACCCTTCCGCGCTCGAGAAACTTCACGGGGATGTCTACATGCTTGCTTCGTAGGTACTCGGCAACGTTCTTCCCCAGAAAGTCGTAAGTCGAATTGGCTCCAACGCCACGATCCAGATGGTCCTTGAGGAGGAAGTGAACAGCTGCGAATCGGTCAGTCTCGGCACGGCAATCATCCATGTATTTGAAAAAGAAAGAAGAAAGAGAAAGAGACAGAAGAGGAGTTGGATTCACTTTACCCCAGATGTTCTGCAGCTCGAAGCGGAAGACGGGCTTCCCAGAGTAATCCCGGCCAAGGAGCGCCTTGACCTTCTCGGCCGTCAAGAGGTTGCGTAGCCAGTCCCATTCGTCGGCGTGGCGGACAAAGAAGCCCACGTTGGAGTCCGACCCCTTGTCCCCGGAACGGGCGTGGACGACATAGCCCAGCGGCGCCCGGACAAGCGGGCCAAGGTCAGCCGCCGCGTCGGCAGGGTCGGACGTCTCGTACGAGTCCTGGCTCAGCACAAAGTCCTCCGTGTCATCGGGCGCGGCGATCTCGACCTGCGAGCTGCTGAACGGCAGGTGGCACACGTGTCTGAGGCGGCTCTGCGGGACGAGCGTCACCCAGTACTCGCAGTACGGCTTCGGTAGGGCCAGCCGGGTGTCCATGGCAAAGGTGGCGCCGGGGTAGCTCTGCATGATGTTGTTCGTGATCGGCTCGAGGAAGCGTTCCCTCGAGAGGTCGCCCTCGTCCTTGGCCTGGGCGAAGATGCGGAAGTCAACGGTGGCCGAGGCCTGGCTCTGGGGATCGTCGGGGCATCTCCCATGGGTTTGGAACCTGAGACAGTGATATTTGGACTCGTCCAAGGCGAAACGGAGTTGCTTCTCGAGCAGTTGGGCCTTCTCCTCGATGTCGAGTCCGCAGAGGAAGTAGTGGGCTTCGGCTTGAAACCCGCCCTTGGCGGTGATTCCGACTTTGGTGGTGGGGGGAGGTTTCCGGCTTCCGACATTGGAAACAAAGCTGTGCGCGGATGAGTTCACTGCAGTAAGGTGGTGTGTGTAATGGCAACAAGACTTACACCCGATCGACTCCCGCTTGTTCAAACTTAATGCCATCGAGAACGGCGACGGTATCGGAATGGTAATACAGCGGTCCTTGAATCTCATACAGCAACTGAGACTTGCATGTTTCAACCGTCACCATGCCGCCAGTGTTCTTCTGCTTGGTGACGTAGAAGTTGCCGTTGGGGAGAATCTCGGCAATGGGGAAGCCGATGTTGGTGACGTCGCCAGGCAGCGATTTGAAGCCGGAGAAGTTTCCTCCACTGACATAGGTCGAGCATTCGATCATGTGGCCGGCGACCAAGGCACTGGCGAGCTGTTGGTAGTCCTTGCGCTGCCATCCATAATGATACGCAGCACAAGCAATGGCAGGGGATGCGTCTGCAACACGTCCACAGATGACAACGTCTGCGCCGCCCGTGAAGGCTTCAACAATACCCCAGCTGCCGAGGTAACACTGGGCGTATAGAGGCTCAAAGCCCCATTCGGACAGCTTCTGGCCTTGAATGAATGCGCGTCAGAAATCAGAATCGACAAAGAAAGCCCTTTTCCCGTCTTGTCTGGGTACTATCATCTCACCTGTGGTCAGGCTTCGGAACTCTGCTCCTTCCTGGGCACCTTGCCGCACAAGATCGATGACCTCGTCGCCGCCAATCCACGCAACCCGCAGGCCCAGCCCCTGAGCCTCAATCTTGTCCGCCAGGATGCTGCAGAGCTTCTGAGCGTCGCTGGCGCCCGCGTTGACTGCGACCTTGATCCCCCTGGACGCCAGATGCGGGAGCGCGGGCTCGATGCCCTCGAGAAAAGCCTTCTCAAACTCGTCGGAAGCGCCATTGGAGTCGATCTTGCCTGCTGCCCTGACGGTCATGTTCATTTCAGACATCCAATCACCCACGATGAATTGGATGTCTTCTTCGAGCTCAGCAAGAGCCCGGAAACCATGGCGCCGGTCCGTGACTGCGCCAGATGCAGATGCCACTCGAAGCGGGCGAGGGTGGGTGGGATCAGTTGTATTATTCATTGTGTTATGGGGAAAAGTCGAGAGTCTTTTAACAGAATTTGAACGATATGAGGTCTTGAACTCTTTCACAACGGGTTTTCTTTTGCGGCAAAGGATGAACATCATACACATATATACTTACACCGTGAGCTTGTGGTGTAATAACTTGATGCGTCCCCCCTGGTTCTTCTACATGGCTGTCTGTCTGTCATTAGTCATGTCCTGAGCCACCACCAAAGGCAAAGAAAAGACGGCAAAGGAGTCAGTTGGCCATGACTAATGAATGCCACACATTCTTATCAAGCAGCTCGATGGGGTGGGCAAACCGACTCCTCCTGCAATGCACTGTCATGTCCCTTTAACTACCTAATTATCTTCCCTCTTCCCAGTCTCTTCTTGTGTGTGTCATTGACCTGACCGATTCTTCCCAGCCCCATCTCCCGTTTCCGAGGCAGAAAGCAGCAACACCCAGTAAGCGAAAGGACAATATCGCCGGGCTCCCCAGTCATGGAGCCCATCGCCGGCAATCAGGGTCGCCGGGCAAAGCGTGTCAGGGCTGTAGAGGCCCTCAGCGAAGACCAGGTGCAGCGGAAGCGCAACGTCGACCGAATGGCTCAGCGGGCTTTCCGGCAAAGGACCAAGGATCGCATCTCTGACCTCGAACAGCAGCTTGAGCACGCGCAAGAGATGTCTAATCTAAAAGATCAGCGGTTGTCGGCATTATGCGAGCACAGGAACTTGTTGCTCCAGTTGCTCAACAACGGTGCCAAAGGTTCAGGTTCCAATGCGCTCCACCCGCCGCCGTCGTCGTCGTCGTCGTCGGGCGAGGCTTTGACGGACCGTCAGATGGATGCAGGCTCTTCTCCGAGTAGCCCAACCACCAGCGGATCATCCGGTGATTTAGCAAACGACCCAAGAATAGAATGCACCATGTGGCGAGGGCCTGTTTCTCACCTCTCGGGGCCCGGCGGCGGCGCCGACGGAGACCCTCCGAGCCCATTCCCACAGACTACGCGTGGCCATGCTGCAGCACACCTCGTCGCCCCCCTTCACTTGCCTCCCACATGCCCGCTAGATCACATCCTTTCGGACTTTGTGGCTTCGCGCAGGGCAATGTTGTCCCGAGGGGCTGCGCTCGAGGTTGTGCTTGGAGATCCCAGGCCATCGGTCAAGGCGCTCTTCGACGAGGCATCCGTCGCGTCTTTGCACCCGCTGAGTGCTCTGTTGTCCAAGGTCCTGGCAACATTCCCCGGGCTCAAGACACCGGAAAGGCTGGCCTTCTTCTATGTCATGAGCCTGACAATAAAGGTAAACAGTTCCATGGGAACATCCAAGGAGAAACAAATGCACTAGTAAGTGTATCTGTGATTGTTGTTTAGTGGCTTGTATCACTCGACAGAGACCATTATAATGCTCTACCAGCCTGGCTACGACCGACAGTGACGCAAGTTGTAACCAAGCACCCGATTTGGCTGGATAATATTCCATGGTACGGCAAAAATGACATTACTTTTGGTCCAGACACGCCCGCTAACACTCATCCAGGCCAGGCGTGCGTCATGTTCTAGTGGAAAGGTCAGAGCAACTGTCACACCCGGTATTCTCTCCTCACTTTTCGTCCAACGTCAGTGTCAACTGGTCCTTTGATGTAACAGATGCGGTCTCGATCGCTGGGGGCGAGACCGTCCTGCACTCGATATTCGAAAAGCACGTGAGGAACCTGAAGAACTGGACAATGTCGCCCGAATTCATGGCCAGATTTCCGGAAATGGCTGCCTCGGTCGTGTCCCTGGAATAATTTCGGGAGTATCATGGATATGGGTTCTTCTGCGACTTTTCAGAGATGACCAAGGTTTATTATGTACACAGCTAATATTGCAGAATGTCCCATCCGTATTTTCTTCCAAGCCTGATGAGCCTAGCTCTTGGCCGCATCGGCAACTGCAGCATCCCTCTCGTCTTTCTTCCGCTTCGCCCGAAGAATCTCGCCGAGAGTCTTGTGCGTCGACAGCAAAGTTCCGTCCCCGACGGTCGAGTGGTAGATCGTGTTGGTCGGCTTCTCCGGGGAGACGCGGGTGACGTAGTTCTTGGGCTGGTCGTCGACGACGAGACGCAGGAGGTCAGGCCGGGAGTAGTGGCCCACGCAGTCGGTCAGGGTCTTGGCGTAGTCGATCTTGTCGAGGTCGATGTCGCAGTAGATGAGCCCGTCGTACGTGCGCTCCGCGGGCTCCGTGAGCTGGCGGCCGTCGGGGCCGAAGACGGCGGCCCGGCCCCCGCCACCGCTCAGCATGAAGCTTCCCGGGTCGGCGCTGCCCTGGCCCTCGCTGTTGAGCCGGCTTCCCTCGGGAGACAGCGGCTGGTTGGTGCAGAGCACGTAGACGGCCCCCTCAAGGGCGTACATGCGGCTCGCTGTGAGCTCGTTGGCCTCGTTGAATAGCGACCACGGCTCGATGCCGTTGTTGAAGTCCCCGTTGAAGGGCCACGCGGCAATATGGACCTGCTCGCCTTGAGCGTAGGTGTGGTACTTGAGAAGGGGTTGGAAATGCTCTGGCTAGGCAGTCAGCACGACTCACGAGTATGAATTAGGGGGGAGCTCGACTCGAGCAGAGAGATTTTAATTTACCCCAGCAGTTGAGCATTCCAATCTTGCCCAGAGGTGTGTCTACGACAGTGGTGAGGGAGTCGCCCGTCGAGTCACCGAAAAGCGTCCGCTCGACGTGGGTCGGCTTCGTCTTCCTTCGGTGAAGCAGAATGTTCCCGTCGGGGCCGATCAGCGCCTGGGCCAAATACAGACTGGCACCAACCCGTTCGCTGAAGCCAAAGGCGACGTAAATCTTGTTGTCGGCCGCGGCTTGGCGAATCTGCAGCATCTCGTCTCCGTATGCAGAGATGCTGTTCTGCATGTACTTCTGGACAAGCGGGATGTTTTCCTTGTAGTTTCCAGACCAAAGGAAGTTAGGGTATCTACGGCAGTCCGCAGGAGCCACTCCGCTAAAACATGTTTTTTAGAGTAAAATTGTTACAGTTGGCTTTCTGTAGTAGTGTCTATTAGCAGAAGCTGAGGCAACGAAGCTAGGGAACAGTGCTGTAAGTTATACTAAGAGGATTAGGTCTTTAGAGGATACAGTAATTAGTTATATACTTAACAAGGGGCTTATAACGTTAGTTACTAGTAAAGGGTGCTAAGAGTATCTAAGGGGATAATTACAAAGTTAATTGCTAAAGGGCTATAGAAGGTAATCTATTTATATAGAATAAATGTCTTTATATCCTTAAGTATTATAGTTAGATTACTTTCTGCTGTTAGTAATCCTTAGTGCTAGATTAGTTTAGTAGTTTACTAATCCTTAGTGTAGGATTGCATTAGATTACTAGTAATTTAAACTAATTTATTATATAACCTTCTCTAGTTCTTCTATTCTATTGTTTAGTCTGCGCTATATGCCTATATACATAAGTATCCTTCTACCCTACTGTTTGCGCTAGGGGTTGTTCTAGGCTGCATTAGTTACTAACTAAATTTAGGTTGTAACATTAGGTCTCCTCTCTAAAGGTCTAAGTCCTACAGACTGCTATAAGTAGGTTATCCCTCTTAGGCTAGGGAGGTATTAATTATGCTTCCTTAATAATGCTAACACTATATTTAGTTGCATAGTTAAGCAAAAGGTAGATTCTAAAGTCTCTTAGAAAACCTGTAAGCGTTAATCTCTTGCTAAAGTAGTTAAGCTTTATAGCGTTAACGTTATACCTTACACTTTTTATTTTAAGTCTAATAAGGTCTATAAAATAGCTAGAGAGTTGTTATAATGCAGCAAGTATGTCTATTAAGGTTGCAGCTAGTGCAATAGGAATAATGTTGCAAATACCTATAAGTTTTTTGTTCCTTTCTTAATCCTTAGCTAACTTTTTATAGTAAGCTGCTATATATTAAAACAGCATAAGATTAAGAAGGAAGAGCATAAGGTAAAGGAGGTAATAAAGGTTCTTTAGATGCAGTTATCTACTGCGCTAGGTTGTTTGTCTTATTTGCAGAAGTAGAAACGCTTCCTAAAGGATTATAGGTTTAAGTTAATTTATTAGGGTCTTTAATCCTTAGAAAAGCTAGAGGCTTAGGATTAAGAGGTAGCAGCAGCAGAGGCTAGAGTTAAGTAAGATCTTATCTTTTAGGGTGCTAGTAAGGTGTTTAATTAAAGTTCTTTAGGTGTAGGGTTGGATTTTGCAAAGCTAGGTCTCTTAAGTCCTTTTTATAGTACTGCTAAAAGGCCTACTAGGAATATTAGAGGTTTTTAACTAGTTCTTATAAGTTATCTTTATGTTTATAGCCTTTCTATTTAATAAGATATTTATTACAACTATCTTTATTCTTATAGTTAATAATTTGTTTAACTTTATATTTTAGTTTATTAGGTTTAATAATAATGCAGTCTTTAGTATATAATCTGCATAGTGCTAGTTTAAGAAGTGCAATATAAAAGACTAAGTAGATCTTTATTATATTAAGTAGTTTTAGCTTGTAGTTAACTAGTAAAACCTTCTTTAGAATTTTAAAAGGTCTAAGTTTTTTATAGTCTAACTTATTGCTTAGTTGCTTAGTTTTAATGTTTTATTGTATAAGGTAGGCGCTATCTCCCTCCTCTAAGGATAGTCCTTTAATCCTTAAAGTATTAGCGTATTTCTTTATTTGTTTTCTAATAAATTCTAAATCTTAGGAGACGTTTGTCTAGATTTTGCATATCTTATTAATTTTAGCTACAGCCTTTAGGGCCTGTAGTCCCTTGTGTAGTTCTCTATATGCTATAGGTTTAAATCTATAGTTTAGGTAGAATAGGGAGTAGAAAGTGCTTTCTTTAACTGCGCTATTGTAGGCAAACTAGGCTGTAGGTAATAGTAATACCTAGTTGTCTTAATTATAGTTAATATAGTATTATAGATACTATTTAAGTATTTAGTTAATTTATTTAGTCTAACTATTAGTTTATAGGTAGAAAGAGGTAGATAGTTTATAGTCTACACTAAGTTGCAAAATTAGAGATTTCTAAAACTTTAAGGTAAACAGCTTATTTCTATCTAATATAATTTTATTAGGTAGTCTGTAGTTACTAATAATGTATTTTAAAAACGTATATATAAGGTCTTCTACTATACTTACTTTTAGGTATAAAATAAAGTAAGCGTATTTAGTAAGTTAGTCTATAATAACTAAAATGCTATTATAATAGACCTTTATAAGTAGTTCTCTTAACTTTAGTAGTTTAATAATAAAGTCTAAAGAGATTAAATACTATGCTGCTAGTAGTACTAGCAGCAGCTAAATAAGTCTATAGGGCTTGTGTAGACTATTTTTGCTTTTCTTATAGGGTTTGCAATCCTAAATTGCGTTTGTAACGTCTTATCTTGTTACTTACTAGTTGTAGTATTATTAAATTTGTTTCTAGGTCTTAGTAACTCCTTAGTGTCTATATACTTAAGCACTATAAATCTCTTTAATTATCTTATGCGTTATTTTATTAGTTATATTAACTATAACTTATCTAGCAATTATAAGTAGTTTCTATGCTAGAATAAAGTCTTTATTCTTATTTGTTTTAAGGATAACTTATGTTTCCTTTAGGATAGAAACTTTATAATCTATCCTTCTGCTAAGAGCGTTAGCTCTACTATTGTTAGTTCCTTTTCTGTAGATAATCTGGAAGTTGTATTCTAAAAGGAATTCTAACTATCTAATTTGTTGTTTGTTTAAGTTCTTAGAGGTTATAAAATGTATAAGGTTCTTATAATCTGTATACATAAGGACTTTATGTTTTATACTAAATAGTTGTAGTCTTTATTTATAAAATGCTTTAATAATTGCTATAAGTTCTTTATTGTATATTTAGTAATTTAACTTTAGTTTGTAAAATACTTTAGAGAAGAAGGCATAAAAGTGTAACCTTCCTTCTTTATTGCATTATCTAAGTTATCTGCTTATAGTAAAGTTAGAGGTATTAACTTTAATCTTATAAGTTTTTTTTAGGTTAGGGATTTAAGTAATAGGTTTTAAGCTAACCTATTACTTAACTTTCTTAAATGCATTATTGCATTCCTTAGTCTATTTAAATAAGGTATCTTTTTATATAAGGTTTTAGATGCACTGCATGCTTCTTGCGTAATTTTAAAGGAATTATTAATAGAAATTAACAAATCCTAAAAACAACTAGACATCCTTAACGTTCTAGGGTGTAGGCTAGTCTCTAACTGCCTATACTTTCTTTGCTTCTATCTTAATTTATCTTAGTGTAATAGTGTATCCTAAGAAGTTAACTCTTTAGGTATAGAATTTGCATTTTTCTGCTTCTACTAATAGCTTAGCTTCTTAAAGCTTCTAAAGAACTTTATATATGTATTCCTTATGTAGTTTAAGGGTAGGTAAGAAAATAAGGATGTTATTAAGGTAGATAATAATAAATATATTAATAAATTTGCTAAGGATATAGTTAATTATTATCTAAAAGGTAGTAGGTGCGTTTGTAAGTCTAAAAGGTATAATAAGGTACTTAAAAAGTCCTTTGCGCGTTTAAAACGCTGTCTTCTATTCTTTACCTACCTTTATTCTAATTAGGTTGTAGGCTTCTTTAAGGTCTAAAGCTGTAAACTATATTGCTTTGTGTAGTAGATCTTAGAGTTCTAAGATAAGTAGTAGCAGGTAATAATTCTTCTTTATAATGCTATTAAGCTATTAGTAGTTAACGTATAGTTGTAGTTTGCTATTCTTCTTTAGCATAAATAGAATAGGGTATTTTGTAAATAACTTAAAGGGTCTAATGTATCCCTTCTTAAGGTTTTTATTAAGGTACTTATTAAGTGCCTTGCGTTCTGTTTTATTAAGTCTATATATTAAATAGAACTTTAGATAGAAGCCTTTAATAAGAGGGATTTTATAAATATAAGGTTTATATTCTAGTAAGCCTGTTTCTAACTTTAAGGTAAACAGCTTTTTATACTTTTAGTACTCCTCTAGAATAGCTAGAAGTAGATCTAATCCCTAATCTAATGCTGCTAGGGCTACTATCTTAAAAGGCTGTATCTCCTAAAGATAGGCAATATATTATATTTATTGTTTCTATTATAGTGTATTATTAAGAGGTGCTCTAAAAGATTTGTTTAAAGCCTAGCTCTTGTAGTGCTGCTTAGTAACTAAATCTAACTATTAAAGTTAGCTATTTTTTAAATCTATTTGTAGGTTGTATTTTTATAACTATATAATTCTTAGGATAACATTAATATCTTCTATCTCTATAATATTAAATTAGAGTTCTTCTTTCTAGCTATAAACTTATAAAAAGAGGTATACTATCTTTAAAATAATAAGTCTGCTGCTATACTTAACTTATTCTCCTTTAACTATCTATAACGCATATAAGCGTTCCTTCTTTTGCTATAGTATCTATTATTTATTTACCTATTTAGGGGAGATAAAGTTCCCTTAGGTGCTGCTATTAATAATTGCGTATGCCTGCTATCTTTAGATCTTAATATCTAAGTTAAAATGTACTGCATTATATGTTGTATATAGGGTCTTATAGGTTGTTGCTATATATTACCCTTTTACTGTAGGCATCTTTAGTTTTTTAACTATTAAGTTCTTTGCTTCTATGCCTTTTGCTAAGCCTTTACCTTAGCTTTAGAGTAGATAAAGCATTTATTGTATTTACATTCTTGCTATCCCTTATTATTATTATAGTATAATATAAGGTATTTAAGGTCTAAAGCAAAGGTTGCAATATTTCCTTCCTTATAGTATTGCATTATCTAGAATAGGAGTTATCTACATAAGTAAACATCTTAAATAGGTTCTTTAGTGTATTATTAAAAGTAGAAGTAAAACTTCTTTTTACCTTTTCTATGTGTCTTGCAGTTGTTATCTAAATACTCTACCTAAAAGAGGTCTTTATAGTCCTTATAGTTAGGGTTTAGTAGAAGGTAGTCTTTTAGTATAAGTAGTATAAGTAGGTAACTCTTCTTATATGCTATCCTATAAAACTAAACTAACTAGTTGTTATTCTTAAGGTAGATAATTTAGTATTCTAGTTGTTTTAGGGGTTTTAAGCTCTCTTTTTTAGAGCTAGATGTAATATAGGTTTTATAGTACTAACTAGGGATAATTCTATAGTTAGGTGTTTCTTCTAAATTGTAGTTTAAGCTATCTAGCCCTTGCAGGTAGTTGCTTATAGTGCGTTTGTATGCTTCTCTTTCTTAGGGGGTCTACATCTATAGATCTCTTAGGTTAGCTGCTGCAACTTAGTTAAGTGCAGTAATATTAATCTTACTATCTAGTGTTACTAGGCCTTAAAGTGCTAGTCTCTTAACTTCTTTAAGCTATCCTATCTAAAGCATCTTATTAAGTTATTTTTTAATTTTATATGTAAGCTTTTAACTAGGGTCTCTCTACATTATTGCAAGGGTCTTTAGTTGTTCTTAGGGTTCTTTCTTCCTTTTAAGGCTGTTGTTCTTCTTAGCCTCTTTTTTTATCTTAGGGATCCTCTAGTACGTTGCAATCCTACAGGCTTATTAGAGGATGTTAATATATTATTGTTAGTGTTCCTTAAGGGTTTTACATATCCCTATCTGTTTGTAGCCTAACCTAGTTATAGCTAAAGTTCTAAAGGCTTTAGGATACTACCCTAATTGTTCTTTACTATCTTAGTAAGTAAGGCAGTTATTATTGTAGCAGGCAGTCTATAAGAGTAAGGTGTAGGGGATGTCTTTACTAGCAACGTTAATTTAGCAGCCTTTCTTAGGTACTAGTTAGAATTGCTGCTTCTTAGGTTATTAGTATTCTCTAGCTATGTATCCTAGCTTGTTGCAGTTGTAGCACTTAAAGTCTTATGCCTTATTATCTTTCTAGGCTACGCTAAGGTCTATTAGGCTACTGTAGTATCTATAGGCAGTGCTATTACAATTCTAGTTGTTCTACTAATAGTTTCCTTTAGGGCGTTTAGCTTATCTGTTGCGCTAAGGGTAGTTCTATTAAAACTATTATTAAGGTTGCTATTAGTACTTTTTAGCTAAGTTAGCTAATGCCTGCTTCTTACCTCTTTTTTTGCATTATTTATAAAAACAGTTATTAATTTTAATAGTAAGTTTAGCATACTAAAGAAAGTCTTTAGGATAATTAAGCTTAATAATCTTATCTTTAACTTTATCTTTTAAGTTACTATAAAACATAAAGATTTTAGTATCTTTAGTAAGCTTAAGCTAAGCGTAAAGTCTTCTAAATTCTATAGTATAGGTAGTAGCAGACTTAGTCTAGCGTAGGTAAGCTAAGTCTCTTTCTGCTTGTTGTAACTTATTAAGGTCCTAAAATAGGGATTTTAAGGCGTCTTTAAATCCTTAGAAGTTAGCAAATATATCCCTAACTTTACTAAAATAGTAGTTAAAGGTTTTATTATTAAGGTATTCTTTAAGGAAGGGCTTAAACTATTAAAAGGCTTATCCTTATAAAAAGGTTGTAGTGTAAATAACTCTTTTAGTTCTACTGCAAAAGTTTCTTTAGTAGAAGTTCTAATAGTTCTTAACTTAGATAAGGAATCCTTTAAGTGTTTTTAAAGTTCTATTATAAGTAATAAGTAAGTTAAGCTTAAGTTTCTTATATCTATCTACTAAAGTCTAAATAATATTAGCTATAGCTTAAAGGGTTTAAACCTTCTGCTAGAGGGTTATAGCTTAGTTTGCTTTATTCTTTAGAATCTTAGTTTGTTCTATAAGTTTGTTAATAAGCTTCTAAGTAGTAGCTAAGTTGTTGTTATTTTATTCTAGCTTAGCGTAAATCTAGTTGTAGACTTTACTAGTAAAAGAGACTTCTCTATTAGTATTTAGTTAGAGTTTAGGTAGATAAAAGTCCTCTATAGTTTAGTTCTTAGCTAACTCCTAGGTAAGGTTTCTAGCCTATTGCTAGCCCTAAGAGCTAAAGCTTAAAGAGGTAGGAGTGTAATAAGTAGCTATCTTATTAATACTGTTTGTTAGCTTTATAAGGTTAACTTACTAAATAGAAGCAATTAAAGTATTATAGTTAGCTTTCTATAGTAGTATCTATTAGCAGAAGCTAAGGTAATAAAGCTAGGGAACAGTGCTATAAGTTATGCTAAGAGGATTAGGTCTTTAGAGAATATAGTAATTAGTTGTATACTTAATAAGGGGCTTATAACATTAGTTACTAGTAAAGGGTGCTAAAAGTATCTAAGGGGATAATTATAAAGTTAATTACTAAAGGGCTATAAAAGGTAATCTATTTATATAGAATAAATATCCTTATATCCTTAAGTATTATAGTTAGATTACTTTCTACTATTAGTAATCCTTAGTGCTAGATTAGTTTAGTAGTTTACTAATCCTTAGTGCAGGATTGCATTAGATTACTAGTAATCTAAACTAATCTATTACATAACCTTCTCTAGTTCTTCTATTCTGTTGTTCAGTCTGCGCCGTACGCCTGCATACATAAGTGTCCTTCTGCCCTGCTGTTTGCGCCAGGGGTTGTTCTAGGCTGCATTAGTTACCAACCAAATTCAGGTCGTAACAAAAATGCTCTAATAGAGCTACAATTTGTTAATACACCTACACTACTATATAGAAAGGTTTTCTTTTTTAAGCATTTAACACAGCATGTAATTATACAGAAGGGTTTTTTTTAGCAAAAGCATGCATATAAAAGTAATTCGCTATACAAAATTGTATAAGATTATACAGCAAGAGACTTTTCTTTTACACCTTTGTTTATGTAGTATTATAATATTCTACAATAGCATACAATTGCCTAAAAAGCTACACAACAAATCACCTTGCTGCTAGGTTTAAATAAAAATAGTTAACTTATGCATTTTGTTCTTAGGATCTTTCTACCCTTAATAAAGTGCTAGAGGATCCTGTAATTAACCTTACAGTTGATAACAACTCTAATACTAATCCCTTTAAGTTGCCTACATTAATTAAGGAGGAGTTAACTTATGTACCTATAGCTGTAAACTTCCTAAAGGCTGCTTAAGAGAGCTTATAACAACGCAAAACTAGTATCTAATAGATAAGGAAGCCTACAAAAAACTCCCCTGCTGTTCTAATTAGTATTAATCTTTAGCTTGCCTTGTACTACAAGATAGATATTAATAGAATCCCTGTTACTATATACATATGTGTAGTATTGCCTAAGAAGTTCTTTAAAAACTCCTCTTTTTTCTTGATAACAACGTATACGTTACACTTAGATATAATGCATATAGTATTATTAAAGTTTACTATAGAAAGGCACTTTCTTAATTGCAAGTAGAAGGTTATGCCTATTAATCTAAAAAACCTTACTAATATCTATAAATACTAAAGCGCTGCATATAAAGCTAATACCCTTAATTTGTTCTTTAATAAAGCCTTAATTCTTCCTAAAAAAGATATATACTTGCTGTCTCTTGTGTTATTAATATGTATGGAAGCACCTGAAACTATACTAGAAGTCTTAAAAAAGCAACGTTTAGCAAAGAAGCCTACACTTGCTAACAAATTCCTGTAGGAGCAACCTAGTAATCCTATATCTATATAGTTAAAAATAGGAGCTAAGCAAAAGCCTACCCTTAAGGCAAAGGAAGTAATAGGGTATACAAAAAAGCAGGCTACTATACATAAGCAGAAGTACTTGCAGGTTAATAGGGATAAGAGTGTAAAGAAGGAAAATAGCGTAGTTAAGGAAGAGATTTCTATAGCTAGTGTAGGTATAGAAGATAAAGATACTTAGAAGTAGTATATAGACTTCTACTTTATTCTTTAACTTCTAGACTACCTACCTTAGCATGTAGCAGTTTATTAACATTAATCCTAGCTTCTTGCAATCTCTGCTTAATCTAATCAACTCCGCCTGTCTGCCTTCTAAGTAGTGCAATCTCTAGCTAACTTCCTAACCTTTAGTGCTAATCTAAGTAGTGCTATAAGTACTTATACGCCTTAACCTAAGGGTATTAATCCCCTTTAAAGTAGGTTACTGCTATAAAGGAGTCTACTCCTTTAAGCAGCTGTATATATAATAAGTAGGTCTCTAATAGTAAATAACTATTAAGGACTGCCTTATTATACTTTAATACGTTAAGCATAGCTTAGACCTTTATAGAGTTAAACAAATAAGCATAATCTTATGCAGACTCCTTATTAAAGTTGTAGTAAAGTTGCTATGGTTGCCTAGGAATGACATTTAGCCTGCTTTTTTGTGCGCAAATTTAATAGTTATTTTAGACCTTAATAAAGTTCTTAAAGTCCTAACGGATTAAGGGCATAAAGGTATATAGTATTGCAACCTTATTAGTAAGACTATTTAGGTTAAATAACCTAAGCTGTTGTAAGCAACTAAAGAATTCCTTTTAAAGTAGTTAGTATAAAGTTATATAGCTGTATGCTATAAGGTAAATACATACACACTATTGTGCTAATAATCCCTAGCACAGTTGCCCCTACTAACTTTTAATCTTAACGTTATAGATGCTTTTGCTAAATATCTAATAGTTACAAAACTTAATTAGAATATCTTAGTCTAGTGCTTAAGGGTTCTTTTTTATATAGTCTTATAAGAGAAAGTAGTAGCCTTTAGCTGCTAGTACAGTTTTAATACTATAGTCTAATTAAACTTTTAAAGGTATAACCTTTTGCTTAGAGATAACGTGAAGGTATTGTAGCAGTACGGCTCTAGCAGTGTGTGCTTTAACTTCTACATAAAACTACACAACATACTAAGAGTAAGCATTAATACCTATATATATCTTAAAGCTTTATAGAAGCAGTTTGTTGTATGCATTAATTAACTAAATATAATTAGGCTTAGGCGTTGTATACCCTTTCTAACGGTATTATAGCTCTTAGAGACAGTTTTATACTTTATTAGGAAAGACTTTATAGTAAGCTTTATATACAGCATTGCAGCTAATTACGTAGCCTTGTTATTGCATATAGGTGTAAAGGAGCTTGCAGCTAAAGCTATGGACTGCGCGGGAGCTATCTTTAGCTATACAAAAGTGTTTAACTGCCTTATTATAGGCTACAGTAAGTTGCTCTTTTAATTGTTATTACTACAGTTTGTAGCATTATTAAATGTCTATAAGACCCTTTTGTAAGATCTTATACCCTTTATTTTATAGGGCTTAAAGTATGTAGTTATAGTAAGAATAGGGTAGGTAGATAAGATAGGATATCTAAAATAAGGAGAAGATAAGGCAGATAAGGGTAAGTTAAAGGTGTAGGCAGAAAGTCTGTATATTGCTTGTATGCATAGTATCTTAGTTCTAAAGTAAAATAGAAGAGGGAAAACCCTTTATTTATACTCTTGCCTAAGGGATAAAATCCTAGATTATTAATACATATTATTATATGTAAAAATACGCTTATAGTATAGTGTATTTATCTGGTATGTAGGGTTAAAGTCCTTGGTATGTAGGGCTTGCCTGGAATGTTAGTACTAGTCTTTATACAGACTAGTATGTCTGTAAGTCCTTATGTACAAGATATACAGACAAACTATACACTATTCTGTAGCTAAAATTATAAGGATTCTAAATATTAAAACCGTTTACTTATATCTCTTTTAGTTATAAAGATATATGCAATTAAGCATATAGGTATTTTTATAGATAAGCTTCTTTATTCTTAGTGTTATTAGTAAGCTGTTAGTTGAAAAATAACTTAAAGATACAGCAGAGTAAAGCGTTAGAAAAGGTCGTTTAGATCTCTTAGCAAAGGTTCTATTTTTAAAGTTATCGCTTAAAGGTTTAAAGGGATATTTAAATAGATTTAGATTTATACAAAAAGGTAACAATCGCAAGGTATTTCTAACTAGCTTTAAACTTATTAGTAATTTGCTAGCAAAAGGGCTCAAGATTAATTAATAGATAAGGCATTTTGTAAGGGTTTTTATAGATACATATAAAGGTATGCAGAATAGTATAATTAGGTATCTAAAACCTAAAAAACTTAAAAGCAGGGCAGATTTATAAACTTCCTTATGCTTACGTAAGGAAGTACCTATGCTTAAAACTAACTATCCTAAAACTCCTAATTATGCATCGTTTTGTAGGGTTCTATACACTTCTAAACGCTTCTATGCGTTGCTAAATGTCTCTAACTGCTTCTGTGCAGCCCTAATTGCTTCTATAAAGCCCTAAAACGCTATGCTTGAAAATAAGACTAAATGTGCAGCTTTATATAGTTCTGTATGCAATTAACTAATTACTTACTATTAGAATTAGCTTTAACAATCTTAACAATCTAGTCTAGGTCTATAATAAATTGTAAGTATCTATTTAGAAGAGGTATATAATTGTATACAAACGTATTGTAACTAACATTGTTAAGCTTTTGCGCAAGCTTTATTAAGGCTCTGCTTAGGAGCTAAAGCTAGCTAAGGTAAATGCTACAGATTATTGCAACAAAGTCTGCTTCTATACAGGTTATTTTAAGCTTGCGCGGAGTTATAAGGCTTAGCGTGCTAGTGCGCTTTCCCTCCTTATCTTATATAGTTAGCTATATATTTGCAACAAATGTGTATACTTCTATAGGAAACTTATAGAAGGTGTACTTACTTGCACTACTATTATAGTAGCAGTTGCTGCACGCACTGCTTTATATAAGCTAGATACAATCTGTAAACAGACTGTTACCCTTTATGCAGCTAGCGCAAACTGCTGCACCCTCCTTAACAGTTCTATACACATAGATAAGGACTGCCTTAGCGTTCTGCAAACGCTTAGGATTAAGCTTATAGAACTGCATAACTCTATTACTAATCTAGGAGCAAAGCTTAATTATGTGCTTAGCCTTACAGATATGTAAGCGAATGTATAGGACCTGTATAGAGATGTATGGATTATACCTTAATGTTGTTCTTAGTTAAGTAAGTAAGGGTAGCTAAACTAGCGTTCTTAACTACAACTATTTGTATAGGTTAGTATAGGACTGTAGGGAATATGTGCATTGCTGTATATACTGTAAAGGGTGTATGTAGTAACAACCTTGTTCTTAGTAGGGTACGCTAGAAGCGTAGTAGGAATGTAAGCTCCCTTAAGAAGCGTTACAGTTTTAATCTTCTCTAGAATAAGGCTTATAATAGTATATAGGTTTGTAGATAGGTGTATGTAGTAGTAGGTAGTTGTATTAGTTTGTAACAGATTGTAGGGTATGTATGTAAGGTTGGTTAGTTGCATATACGTAACGCTAGGTATGTATGATAGTGTAATAAAGCATATAGAAGTTAGCAAAATCCTAAAAAAATAATTAGAGTAAGGTAAGTATAGCTGTGCAACTGCCTGCACCTGCACTAAAATCAAAAAAACTGCGCAACTAAATAACTGCTAATTACTGCTAAACAACGCATATTTGTAATAATAAAAAGAAAAAGGTATTATTAGAATTGCTAAAGCTAGGTAATATAAAATATTATATTAACTTTAGGGTAAATGTAGAAGAATAGGTAGATTTAAGGGTAAAAGTTAAGGTTACTTACAAAAAGTTAAATAGGTGTAGAGAAAAAAAGAAGAAAAAAAAGAATAATAGAAGCTAGCTAGAGTAAAGGTAAAGTAGCAGGCTGCTGCGCACAGCCTAATCTAGCGCCTGCCCTATTTGCAGCCAATCAAAATAGAAGCTGCTAGTAATATCTACAATTTCATATAGACTAATGCAGAAATTGGCAACTACGGCAGGAGGGGTAGGCGTAGTGCCTTCTTCGTTTTGGCGGAGTGGCTCCTGCGGACTGCCGTAGTATCCCGGGACCCAGACTTCGGAAAATGCAATCAGGGACGCGCCATTGCTGTGGGCTTCCTTGATGAGCTTGATCGACTTTTCGATAGCGGCATCCTTGTCAAACCAGCAAGGCTCCGACTGGCAGACGGCGGCTTTCCACTGACGGATAGACATGATGATGCGTAGGAGGTTGGAAGAATGGAGAGACAAGTGTGACTTGTAACGGTGTAAGACGGGCTGGAAAGTAGCGAGATGATTTGCTGTGTGATGCGGACGTTCGGGCTACCCACGAAACGGCTGTCCAGCCGTTTCTTTAAATGAGAGAAGATGCTTGGGGAACAGACAGCTGATTGTTGGGTTTTTATCTCCATTACCCCACGAGCAAGACGATTGGATACTTTGATTCCCGCACTTGGACGTTCCGCCCTGTCGAAGGTATCGTACAGTTCGATCCACTTGCCGAGATACGATGGCCTTGCATGTATGGATGGTACGATGGACAGTATCCGGGTAGTGCTGGCCCAAGACGAACCAAGGACATGGTCCTGGAACCCGCATATGGCGCATCTTTGCTTTCCTATGAGATACTTACTTGGAATCCGGGTAATGCAAAGCCGGATATGCAGGGTTTATGGACCAAACTAGATTGAGTCTGGGGTGTCTGGGGAACATATAGGGGCTTCCCAGGACTTCCCCGCGGCCATCGGAAAGCCACCTTTAGTCATCCGCGAATCCGGTATATCGGCAATCATTCTCCGGTGACCAGTGTATGGCCTTGATGTGCATAGACTGTCATGCCATAAGTGTAACTACCTGATTAAGATTTTTGCTCTTAAACTTTGAGTACCTAGTGATAGTGCCGAGATGACAATGCGTTCAGCTGAGATTCGACGTGATGAGACGCTACTCTACAGAATAACTCAAGAGGGTATCTAGTTCCAGCCAGTTGTCCACTGGTTGCTGAGCAGCTGAATCGTCCGCCAGACTTGATACTTCTCCGCCAGGTGGCCCCCCCTTTTCCAAATGAGTAGAAATACCAGTCGTTTCGTCTTCACAGTCCATCCTCGTTGGGTGAGCGGCCGCCTCTACGCCGGGGATTTCGACTTTCCACCGTATCGCGATCTGCTCCAAGGCGGATATGGCGCGCTCACTCCAGCCCCACGCGATCCTCATCCCCTGCAGACTCCGATAGCAGGTCTTCAGGTTCTTCAAGGACTCTTGCTGGAGCTCGTTGTCTTCCGAGGTCGCGTCTGCGAGAAATATCACGGCGGCCGTGAAGGCGCAATGCACGGCAGAGATTGGCAGCTTTCGCTTTTCCCCAGCCGTGCCTGTCAGCGACGTGAGTGCCGCCAGGGAGAGGGAGAGGCGGACTTACCAGAGTGAAGTTCTTATGATAGATTTGGAGGATGGTGGCTATCCACTGAGCTGCCTTGCGGCATGACACCGTATGAACGTCAAATCGGCCTGTTTCCGACAGAGTGAATCCCTGAAAGGGGCGAGTTGACTGGAGGAAGGGCCGATGGAGCAGGATCATGATAACATGGTATTGAAGAATGTGCGGGCGTTAGCGAAATGGTCGCGCCATAGATACAGACCATCGGGGCGTGCGTGCATGGTCAGAGTTTGCTTACTGAAGTTGATAAACATGTGGCGGTGAAGGGTGCCGCGATGATTTGGAAATACGTAGACAGGCCGGTAACGCGTCCAAGAACTTGACAAGCTTCACGTGGCCTTCCGATACTATGTTTCTGATATGCGGCCCGGGTCGTCGTCTGTCTGATGGGGTGTAACTGGGCATTTTGTTAAAAGTTGACGCTTCACATGGCTTTCTGTTTCTGAAAGCTGTGAGGGTTTCGGGCTTACATGGAGTCGAGAACATCGCCCATGAGGGTGAAAAGCTTGCAGGTGTAGATGGCATTCGTGACATTATGAGACGCAGTAGCCAAGATGGGATTGGGCAGAGCCTCTATTCCTTGCCACGGGCGAAGCTCCTCCATGCAGCAGATGTTGGGTGGCTCAGCTGTCACGTCCCGGGCTTGTATCATGGACGGCCTCCCTAGGCCGATGTTGAAGAGCCTGCTTGCGAATTAGCCACTGAATCTTCTTGCCGGAGAAGGGCAAAGGAAGACGATACTTGTCCAAGACGTAGCACCCCCACCACGTGACGTTTCTCACCTCGGCCTCTTCGGCACTGAGCGTCCCCTCCGAAACACACGGGGAGCAGTCTAGGTGCATTCCCAAGTTGATGGCCATGCGCACGCACATGCCGCAGTACATCCACCCTAGAGCCTCTTTGTTGAGGGCCATCTCGCGCAAACAGGTCAGGGCCAGGGCCTGGACGGTGGTCGGGGTTGGCGTCTCACACTCGTAGAGCAGCATGACCCGGGCCTGGGCCGCAAAAGCATCTCCCGCCGTCCGCGGATCTTCGGGATCGGTCCTGACGCGTTCGTCGTCGGTGTACCGTGAAGCCAGTGCCAGGATGGCGTACAAGAGAGCAGGCGAGCAGAACCGCCCAAAGGGGCTGTCTGGATGACTGCCGAGATCTTGCAAAAACGGACCCTCGCACACGATGTACTGCCAAGAGTTTTGCCAGCTCCAGAAGAGATGGAGAAGATGCGATTGAAGATCCCGGGACACCCCGACGAGTCCTACCTGGGCCGCGGCCGCCTCGTAGCCTCTGCGTTGCATGTCCATGTTGGACATTGAGCGGACTGTCGAGCTCCTCAGGAGGTTAAAGTTGCTCCGAGAGCCGAAATAGCACAGCTCTCCCCCGTCTCCGATGGCGAATCGCCCGAGGATGTCGGTGACTTCCTCGATCGCTGCCGACGATGTTCCGGAGGTGCCGTGGCTGGCCGTGGACTCGGGCGACGCAACGTCATCCTCGTTGTCAAACGCCGGCGGCTCAGTCTCTGGAACAGACCCAGAGTCACCACCCCATCCGGACTCACGTGCGAGGGCCAGTTCGTCTTCGAGAGTCTTCACGCGAGCCTGCAGCGCGGCAACGTATTCTTTCCGTGGAGGTCTGCACAGAGATGCGGTAAGCCAGGGCCCTCCCCTGCTCGACGACGAGCTAGCGAGAGTCCCGGGGACTTGGGACTTGTGCATAAGAAGACTTACTTGCGGTTATTGGGAGTGTGTACATATTCACAGGGGGACCCGCGATACTTGCAGGCTGAGCATTGGATTGGATCGCCGTCGCACTGAAAGCGTCTTGTTAGAGCGGCGGAGCTTTTAGGTGCCAATCCACGGCACTTGAAACGCCTGTCCTCCTCCTACCTTGGTCCTCTTTGCTCGGCAGGCCAGACAGGCTATTGGGACCCGTTTTCTTTGATTACTCTGTGTATTCATGGACATTCTCTTGTGGTCCGTATGCACACGGGCTGTGGATGGGCCTGGATTGCTGATTCGAAGAGGATTCTGTGGTTGTATCTATGTAGGTTGCTTGTCGAGAAACCGAGAAACGGGGGTTGGAAGAAGGCGTATCCGGGTAATAGTGATCCGGATAGCCCACCAAAGCCCGCCACTACCTACGCACGTGAGCGAAGCACAGCCCGTTATTTGCATCTGTTCATGCATTCTGTAGTGTAGCACTTGCGGGAACAGGGACCGGGGTTCGGGGGCACCGGATCGGGTGCAGGGGGTTCCTCCGCATGAGCCATACAGTTGCTCTGGACGGATAAAGACCATGTCATTTTGGCAACCAGCAATTCCTGGAGATGAATTGCAATACTAGACGTTGGTACAGTGTAGATGCTAGATATAATGATTTATATATAGAAGAACAGACCTCGCTACTGCACATCTCTGACCAACCATCTCTATGCTCTCTTAGACTCTTACCCAGCAACGTCGTTCTTTGTTCTCATCTCACCAACCTCTGTCGAGCTCACCAATATGGCGGAAACTAGCAATAAGCCGTGGTACCAGGAGCCTCATCTACGGAAGCTGAACTTCTGCATCTTGTCTCTCACCTTGTTCTCCTCCGCCAATGGCTTTGACGGCTCCCTGATGAATGGCCTGATTGCTCTTCCCCAGTGGAAGGTCGCCATGGATAACCCGAAGGGAACCTGGCTCGGATTCATCAACGCCGTCTACGCCTTGGGCTGCGTCCTGTCCTACCCTTTATCGTCATGGGTGTGCAACAAGTACGGCCGGAAGCCCGGGGTGTGGGCGGGATGTTTTTTGTTATTCATCGGGACGGCGATCCAGACAGCAGCCACTGGCGACGCGCCCTTTGTCGTCGCTAGGCTGCTGTTGGGCTTCGCGTCGGGATTCTTCCTGGCCTGCCCCTTGCTCCTCGCGGAGACGGCCTACCCTACGCACCAAACAACGGCCTCGTCGCTTTACATGTGCGGGTGGTACGTGGGCGCCGTCACCTCGGCCTGGGCGACCTTTGCGACCAGAAACATCGACTCCTCGTGGGCGTGGAGAATCCCGTCGGCTCTTCAGATCGCCACGCCCTTGCTTGCCCTTCCTGGTTTCATCATGATTGACGAGTCGCCTCGCTGGCTTGTTTCGAAAGACCGCAACGAGGAAGCCCGGCGGGTTCTCGCCAAGATCCACGCGGCAGGCGACTATAACTCGCCCCTGGTGGTGCAAGAAATGAATGAGATCGAGACGGCCCTACGCGCCGAAAAGCTCGCCCAGTCGTCCTCTTCATGGCTCGATCTAGTCAAGACGCCTGGCAATCGTCGACGTCTGTTGATCACAATATCGCTTGGAATTTTCTCACAGTGGTCGGGTGGCGGAACCGTATCCTATTATCTGACTGGCGTTCTGGTGAGTTACCAATGCTCATCTCACCCGTCACTTTTGTCATTGGCACTAACAAGATCTAGACTACTGTTGGCATAACCTCGGTCACACACCAGACTCTCATTTCTGCATGTTTGCAGGTCTGGAACCTTATTTGGGCTACTTTGGCAGCCTTCACGGTCCACAAGCTAGGACGTCGGCCGTTGTTCTTGGCCTCGGTAAGAAAAGCCTAGATATCCTGGTATACGGCTTTGCAGCACTGCATTACTGACGTTCGTTCCGTCAAGGGTGGAATTATGCTTGTCGCATACCTCATTATTACGGCCCTCTCTGGTAGCTTTGCCACTACCGGAAATGCTGCGACTGGCACTGCCGTGATCCCCTTCTTGTTCATGTAGGATGTACCGCTCCAGCCCGCGCCGAACCTGCTAACAGTGTTCAGTTACTTCTTCGGCTACGACATTGCTCTCACCCCCTTTCTGACGGCATACCCGGTTGAAATATGGCAATACAACCTCCGTGCCAAGGGACTTGCATCTATGTTCCTCACATCCTACTCTTTCAACTTCTTCAACATCTTCGTCAACCCCATCGCTTTGGACCCAATTGGCTGGAAATACTACTTTGTGTTTGTCGTTGTTCTAGTTGCGATGATTATTACGGTGTGGTTCTACTACGTCGAGACCCGTGGCATGACTCTTGAAGGCATTGCAGCTCTGTTTGATGGAGACGATGTGCTGGCAGGTGATAACCTTGACAAGGTGATCGATATAGATGGCGCGCATGATGAAGAGAAGGGCAGTCTCGACAATGTTGAGTCTTCGAAAAGAAAGTAGAACATTGAGTATATACTAGTTATCTTTATGATAAACATCTTCTGGAATCACGGGAACGAGGACGCCTCGGAACAGAGAAGCCTTAGTCGCGTAATTGAGATACAAAGGGTTTTATACTCCAAGCCACCACAATGTCTTCTCAACCTCGATATCACCGACCAGTACATCGACCTTAGGTGCTCCTGTTGTAACTGTGATAGCATATTTACCCTTGTCGACGCGCCACTTTTCTTCGCATTCGTCCCAGTATGACATGGCGTACGGGTCAACCACAACGGCAACCTGCTTTTCCTCATTCGGCTGGAGCAATACCTTCTCGAAACCATGTAGTTCCTGCACAGGCCGAATCAACGTAGGTTCCCTCGGTGAGACATAAAGCTGTATAATCTCGGCCCCTGCTGAGGGGCCAATGTTCTTGACTTTGAGGGAAACCGTAGCTTTGATGCGTCCATCTTTCCATGATATGGGTCCGAGGCTGGGCGACGAAAGGGAAAACTTGGTGTAGGACAGTCCGTGGCCGAACTTCCACAGAGGCTCGATCTCCATTTTGTCGAACCAGCGGTAACCAACAAACACGTCCTCACCAAACAAGACACGCCCGTTTGTAGTTCCCCAGTTGAGATAGGTCGGGTTATCGCGTAAACGCTTGGGCCAGGAGATGGGCATCTTTCCGCAAGGATTGAAATCACCAAAAAGAACATTGGCAATTGAGCTCCCAGTCTCGTTACCTGCGTACCAAGCCTGTAAGATTGCCGGAACTTTAGGCTCCCATGGCATTGAAACGGGCATGCCAGTTCGATTGACGACTACCGTGTTTTTGCATACCTCGGCGACACGTGCAATCATCTCATCGACATGGTTCGGCAGATCCATACTTGACCGATCATGGCCTTCCGTTTCCCACTCACCCTGAGCTGGTCAGCAGTTGTCAAGTCAAGATTGCATTACACTCACATTCAGGCCCGTGCAAATGACGGCATACTCGGCGCAGCGAGCCACTTCAACGGCTCTTTGAATGAGTTCCTCGGGAGAAGCTTGTGGGCACGCGCCCAAGCGGGCGCCTCCTCCGTCGAAATCCACAGACCCAAGCACCGGGGTTAGCGTCGAGGTGGCAGCACTGCCGAACTCAACGCGGATCTTGTAAGTCTTCCCAGCTTCCACAGTGAAAGTGCCCAACTCTTCTGCAGTGCCCTGATCGAAGAACGACCCACCTGGCCGCTGAACAGTGCTGTTGTCGATGATGGGCTCATCATTGATGTATAGACTCGCAGTTCCGTATACGGCGAGTCCAAAGTCCCATATCCCGGATTCGTCAGGAGTGAAATCTCCCTCCATGGTACAGTAGAAAAGCGAAGGGTTCAGATCCGGGTTGACGTAGTCGAGAAGAGAGAAAAAGGTCTTGCTCAAGGCGAGATCTCCCACACACTCTCGTGAAGTAACATGGACGGGCTCGTTGTAGAAGTAAAGGTGAATGTTATCCATCGTCCTCGATGTAAGTTGCGGCAGCATTTTGTGTGTATGTGCTCCAACTTCATATTTCACGTCCACATCCAGCCCTAGCTTGCCAAGTATCCCTTCAAAAGGATGTACTGTGTAATATGGCTCCAGGGCTGTAGCACCAATGGAGTTCATTGTGCAATCCTTCATATGAGACCCAATAAGAGCAATCTTCTTCACCGTCTTGGGAATGGGCAGAATGTCGCCATGATTTTTCAGCAAAACGATGCTGCTCTGTGCAAGATCAAGGTTCAGTGCCCTGTCCTCGGGCAAATTCCGCTGGGACTCCTCGGGCGAGACGGTGACTTGCGCAGCATCCTTGATGAACCGAAGGACTCTCAGTGCTCTCTCATCCATAGTCGAGGTTTTCAATAGGTTCGCTGTGGAGGCAAGGTTCAACAGTTGTCCACGGAACACTGACTCCCCTGGCATCTCCAGATCAAGACCCGCATTGATGGCCTCAACAACAGAGAATGTTCCGCACCTGATGATATTGGTCAGTCATGATTGACTTCTGTACTGCGTGTGAGACTTACCAGTCACTCATGATTAAGGGGTCCCACTTCCATTCCTTCCTGACGATATCGTGCAAGATATGCTTTGATTCAGAGACGTGGATGCCATTCACCTTGTTGTACGATGTCATGCACGCACCGGGCTTTGCGTCCCGAGCTGCGATCTGGAAAGGCCGAAGGTATATTTCCCTCAAGGCTCGTTCTGTCATAAGAGCACTCACAGCGCGCTTCTGGTCTTCCTGATCATTACAAACCAGATGCTTGATCGTAGAGATCACACCTGTCGATTCGCAACCTTGGATGATTTCGCTGGCCAGAATACCAGTGAGGTGGGGGTCTTCCGAGTAGGACTCGTACCCACGGCCTCCCAAAGGCGACCTTTGGATGTTGATGGTAGGACCAAGCCAACATTGCGCTCCTTTGGCCCGGCTCTCTTCACCAAGGAGTATACCAGCCTGTCGCAAAAGACCCCTATCCCATGTAGCGGCCAACGCCGTGCCGCAAGGAATTGCAGCTCCTTGGACTCCCTCGAACCATCTGGTACCTCGGATGCCACTAGATCCGTCGCTCATGCGGATTTTTGGAACCCCATGCTTAGGCAATGGTGTGGTGTGCCAAAAGTCAGACCCTTAAAGCGGTAAGTGTGTTATTCTGCTGAGACATAGTCGCGTTTCGATGAGGAAATAGTAGACTCACCTGCAAGAAGGGCAATCTTCTCTTTGGAGCTTAAGTCAGAAAATACCTTTGCGACCTCGAAGTCGGCACCGGCAGTGCACTTGTAGTGCGACATGCTAGTTAGTCAGAGACGAAGGTGTTGAACGTGCCGACGACTTCTCGATGATGCCTGCGTAACTACCGCGATCGTACATATAGGGATAATGTATTCATAAAATTTTGTTTCGGCTTCTCATGGAATCCTCACGAGCTCAATTCACATTGGTTTGGGGTAAGGGGAAGGAAGATTGAGCACCTACTTTAAGAGAGACGCAGACCCATTGCAGTCATGCGTTCCGATGCCGAGAACCCGATAATCAAGATACAGGTGCGGGGCAATAAATCCTACAGCGATAGGAAGGGCTGACCCTATTCTGCATAGCTTGTCTGGACTTGCTTGTTGGGACCTGATAACGAGAGTTGAGGATGTTTTCACTGTATCGGGCCTAGCCGCTGACATCATACAGCTGTTGTTGATGGATATTTTTACTATATCCAGCGTATCTCACCAAAGCGCTCCTATGTCTTTGTGGAGTTCGATAAGAATTCATCAGATGTACAGACACTAGATCGATAGCTATAATCAGATGCCCGAAGCAATAATAATGATAGGACTTATGGAGTTAGACAAACTGTAGAGAGCTAATCACATTTGGCTTAGATACCAATGACCAGATCGACAGCTATCTTGCAGTACGCCCTACAAAGCGTTTCTCATCGGTTCCCAGTTTTGTGTTTTCGTGTTACAGTAGCCTGTCTTGTCTTTCCAGTCCTTTGCTACAATGCCTTGAAATATGACCGGGGGACCAACTTGTATAAAGATTGAACTCGCCTACCCGGGAAAAATTAATTTTGCGTCCTACTCTAGTGTCTAGTTTTTGAGTAACGCAAGTCGCACCCTAGCGACCACGATGGTTTCTCTTGATACGTTGACAAGGCCTCGAGTGCCGAAATCCTCCAGAGCTGTATGCACTATGCTAATTGCCTGTTCAACCATTACTTCTACGGTTCGTAAATACAAGATACTGTCAATTTTCGACCATATGGCAGAACCCATGCTAACACGATAATGGTCCATAATAGACTTTAGGATACGATGGTTCCATGATGTAGGTGTACATCGAGAAGCTTCTTGACGATGAAGGCTGATATATTCTAGGAACGGCTTGAATATCCTTCCCTCATTCACCGAGCATTTCGGTATCACTACCTTAACCATGAGCTTGAGTACATCGGGCCTGTACATCGGCGCTACGCTCGGAGCCTTGGTATTTCCCTCTGTTGCAGACCGCATGAGCCGAAGAGGGGCAATCCTCGTCTCGGCTCTTTTAACTCTAGTCTTTGTCATTATCCAGACTGCGTCGGTGCACATCGCCATGTTTACCTTTGCACGAATCGGACTCGGATTCGCTGAGGCTGGCTCTGCCATTGCCACTCCAACGTATCTAGCCGAGACGTTCCCTTATAAATATCGAGGCTGGGGTTTGGGATTGATGTGCGATTTCTACTATGTTGGTAAGTGCAGACTGTTTGATGGGAGCCACGGCCCTGCGTAACTTTGGCTGACTGATTGCAGGAGCCCTAGTCGCCGCTGGTGTCACATATGGAACTTCTGAGTTCACCTCTACTTGGTCATGGAGACTTCCCTCTCTTCTCCAGGCCTTCTGGAGTATTCTTTGCATCGTTATTCTTGTCTTTTTGCCAGAGTCGCCTCGATATCTCGCCTTCAAAGACCAAGCTGGCCAGGCTCTGACAGCACTAGCTCAGATCGGATCTGACGGTGACGAAAGTGACCCTCTCGTCCTTGCTCAATTACAGGAAATTGTGGATGCGCTGGAGTTTGAACGCTCCCATGGAAACTCGATTTTGTCGCTCAAGGAAATTGCCAAGAGCAAGACTGTCCTAAGACGATTGATGCTGGTCGTCAGCTGCGCTCTTGCGACTGTGATTGTTGGTAAGTCTTCCACAAACCTACGACGAGATGAATGATGGAATTAATCGTGTTATAGGCAATCAGATTGGAAGCTAGTCAGTTGCTCTCTATTATCTTATCATATCATGCCCCTTACCTTTTGGTGAACTTACATTGATACTAACAAGTATATAGTTATCTCGGAACCATGCTTAACAACGCGGGTATTACCAATGCAAACACCCAGCTGCAAATTGTAAGTTTTTCGATTGCCACTCATGGAATAGAAGCTGATCAGTCAAGACAATTATTCTCAATGCGTGGTGCCTACTTTGCGCGCTATTAGGCACGTATTATGCAGAAAGCCTTGGACGACGTCTCAACGCACTCATCTCGAGTGTTCTCCTTACTTTATTCTTATTTCTGGTTGGAGTTTTGACCAGACTCTACGGGACATCACCAAATACCGCTGGCGTCTATGGCACCGTCGCTTCGATATTTCTCTTTATGGGCTCCTACTCGTTCGGCTGGACACCACTAGCCTATCTTTATCCTCCTGAGATTCTGAATTATTCTATTCGGAGTTTTGGGATGGGTGTCAACACATTTGTTATGTATGGCTTTGGTCTTGTATTTGTGTTTTCTATCCCGTTTGCGCTTGAGTCGCTTGGATGGCAAGCATATATGATGAACGGTGCTTGGAATGCTCTGCTTATCTTATTCATATACTTCTACTGGGTAGAGACAAAGGGCATGACTCTTGAAGAGATTGACGCTGAGTTTGATGGAGAGAAGCATAGCTCTGTACCTAATATGGCTGATATTGAGTCTATGAAGCATGATTCTAAGGATATTCATGTAGAGACTCATATCCAAGCTTAGTATAGTTTTATAAGTTTAATAAAGTTTGGGTTAGGTTGAAATTTAGTATGTATTTAAAACAGAAGCATACAGTCTTTAATATCAACACTTATCAAGACTTATTATGATAAGAAAATCATCATATAGATCTATCAAGTTCTTAAGCCCCTTATTAGGTTTACCTTGCCTTGAGTAAGAACATAATCGTTTAGTAGTCGATAGCACAGTTCTTGCGCTAATTGGGTCTTTTAAATCTCATCGTCAGGCTTCTGACGTCTCTTTCGTTGACGGTCATCATTTGTGAAAAGTGGAAGGACTGGCCATCTGTCATACTTATCTTTGGTGCTATGCCCTCCCATCTCACTTCTCGGCCCAGATTCTTGCTCATCTTGTTCTTTTGCAGAGCTACTTACGTTGCCGTTGCGCGCTCTCCCTGCCTTGTCTCGTATTTCTCGATGGAGTAATTTTACATGGGACTCCTCCGTTCTTGGTAGCGGAGGGGCTTCCTTAAGTACACTTGTTGTTGGTAATGGTGAAGTATGGCACTCGGATACTCTAGGGACTAATGACCCATAGCCGCTCCCGTCAAGAACTATTCGTCCGTCATTGCCTGTTTTGCCTCCTCTAAGACTGCCAATTTCTGCTCTTAGGAAGGACGGGCTGGGAAGAGGAGATTCCGTTTTGTTTTTTAAAAGGATATTTCTCTGACGGAGACTCGGGCGATGGTCTTGCAGATAGGGGTTGAAGTGGTCTCTGCATGTGACCAGTATCACTAAGCCGCGAACGTGGGATCTTCTTTTCCATAACGGATGTCATCGATTCCTGGACAGCTGAAGTGGAGTAAATGCCGCACCTCCGTTTTTGATGCCGAGATATTGCATAGAGTCTCGGCGACCGATTTCTGAGATGAGAAGCTGCGTGGATCTCCGCCTTTAGATCTGCAAGATGAGGTGCTGTCTTGGTCTTTGTAACTGGCGATTCTCGATGACGAGGTAACATGAAGCTTCTGGCTTCGACTGGAACCACGCAGCTGGATAAAGTCATCAAACTTCGACGCGTGTTAGCTCGCTTTGATCGCTGGCGGCTGCTTGGAACGACGATGGCTACCCCCCCCCCTGGACAGTTTTCTCCACAGCCATGAACTGGCTTTCCACTGCCGCCGGCAAGCTCGTCACATCTCCGTAGGAGTCGATTGAGTCCGCTAGCTGTGGGAAGCTGCTTACAGTTTGACTATTCAGCATGCAATAACAGCTAAGCCGGCTTTGCCAGGGCTATGGAAAAAGTTACCGCAACAGGTTGGCCGATGATTCGACCATGGATGAACAAGGCCGGCGCCGGTCCGCGGGCTTTTGCTCAGCAGGGGCTGACACGACGCTATGGAAGTAGAAGCTGTAAGTATCCTTCTACTTCTTCTAGTGTGCTTTTTAGGGCGAATAACAATTACAGGCTTGTGGCGATGAAATGTTTCTAGATGCTAGGAAGCTGATTCCAGGAGGGAGGCGGTTTCTAGAACGGCTGGCCAACAATAGACTTACTAACCTTACAGCCGCCTAAGACATAGCAAGCATGTTACAGTTAGCTTTCTGTAGTAGTATCTATTAGCAGAAGCTAAGGCTTCAAAGCTGTAAACAGTACTATAAGTTATACTAAAAGGATTAGTCGTCCGCTCTCGACGAACGCTTGACCGCTACGTATGACCAGTGACAAGTGACACAGGTCTCGGGTCAACTCACATGTGACCAGTCACTGTTCAGGCCGCTACACCCTACGGCGGCCCGCCGAGGTGTCCCGTCTTAGTGCACACACACCGTCTCAGTGAGACATCCACACGAACACAGACCAGTGTGATCGTTTCTCAACGTCAAGATGCAACCAGAAAGCCTGGCTCACTGACTCATATGACCCGATGCTTATCGCGATGGATGACCTTGAGCGTGAGAGTGTTCTGATGATAATCAACCTCTTGATGAGGGAAACCACGTATTCTTCAACTTATAACAGCGGGTACACGCCCCGGGAGGCCGTCTTTGCAAATCTATCCCACGTTCGACTCAGGCATCATGTCGACAGTCTACATCCCTATCGTCCAACCGACTGCCGAGATAATTACCGTACCATTATGTCGAAGCACCTCCCACCCCACCCCGGCGACGAAGACTCCCCTCTTCTACCCCGCAATCTCCTCCCCAGCGACGACGAGCCAATCCTGTCCAACCTCGTCCTATTCCGCCGCGCCGTCGGAATCAACGCCGGCTCGGGGCTCCACGACGATTCCGACACCGAGGCCGGTCGCGCCGCCGCCCTCGGCATCTACGCCGACGCAATCGCCGCATACCGGCGCACCCGCACCCTCCGCATCCTCGCCACGGTCATCGTCTACGCCTGCCACGCCGCCCAGCTCCTCACCGGCGCCGCCCTGACGTCCATGGGCCCCTCGGCCGGCGTCCACCGGTTCGGCATCACGGCGCTGGGCGGCGCCAACACCTTCGTCGCGGGCGTGCTGGCCTGGATGAAGGGCCGGGGCGTGCCGGACGGGATGCGCGCGGATGAGGCCGGATTCCGGCGGCTGCGCGACTGGATCGAGGAGACGGAGGCGTTGGTGGCCCTCGGGGCCGTCGGCGGGACGAGGGACGAGATTGGGGAGTTGGTCGCGGAGGCGTTCCGGCGATGGCACGTGGCGAACGACGGCGGTCGGGATGAAAGGTCTGGGGAATATCTTCGTGAGGGGAACGCCGATGGGAGCAAGGGAAAGGGACTGACAGCGAGGTGGCTTCGAGGGTGGTGATGGACGGATTGTCTCTTGACTTGCACAACTTCTGCAGACACCAATTCCTCTTAGGCTCTGAATATCGTAGACCTCATCTTCTCTTCCTATAAGCATACACTGAATGGCCTTGTCACAGCTTGGCCTTGGCAATCGTGCTCTCCCCCCCATTCGTCTGATTCCTCACCCCCTTCCTCAACAACGGGATATCGTCCGTCACGCCGGGGATCTCGTTCTCGCACCACTCATGCCCGCCGAACCCGTTCACCAACGCCCGCCCGAACCCTCCTCCCCCGCTACCACCGCCACCCGACGCCCCGATCAGGACCTCCTGGTCGACCGTCCCGACGCAGAGACTTGCCCAGGACTCCTCCTCGGCGCGGTAGTACAGCCACGAGCTGCACTCAGTGCAGAACCCCCGCTTCGCGACGGGCGTTATGCTGAACTCCTTCAGGGTACGGGTGCCGGCGGCGGACCATTGGAAGGGCC
Organism: Colletotrichum destructivum; assembly: GCF_034447905.1. Classification (NCBI taxonomy): domain Eukaryota; kingdom Fungi; phylum Ascomycota; class Sordariomycetes; order Glomerellales; family Glomerellaceae; genus Colletotrichum; species Colletotrichum destructivum. The sequence continues at coordinate 786,702 of NC_085897.1, read as the reverse complement.
ACGGTGCGCGGTGGAAGGCGACGAATAGGGCGCCCGACTGCTTGCGGCACTGCGTGCATTGGCAGGTCTGCGCGTCGGAGGCGAAGTCGTGGGACTCGGGGAAGGTGATTGTGTAGCGAAGGGCGCCGCAGAGGCAGCCTCCGGTGATTGTTTTCGGCTTGGGGCCTAGGTCTGGTGATGACATGTTGGTGGCTTTGTTCAAGCGACTTGGCTGTTGAAGAAGTCGTCGCACGGTCTGGTTGAGGGAAATTGAGTTTCACGGTGCGTTGTTTCGTTTTGGGGTTGTCGGTGATACGGTCAGTATCGGATATCGGCGCTTGCAATGGCTAACAGAGTCGAGCCTTTAAGATCAATACTTGTCAAAACGCCGGGGGTAAAACGAGGAATGAAAGAAGGCAGATACCATTTGACGCAATGTCCGCTTTTATGCTGGGGTTCTGTAAGATGTGGCGGTTGACGTCAGAGTTGTCATCGACGCGCCCTTCGACGCGGGGCTAAAGCGAGAGTATTGCCAAGACTATAGATAAAGACGATACATGATTCTTAGACTACTGCAGGAGGTCTGGCTAGCTATTCAAAAGTTTTATATAGCGACAATTACCACAGTCAAAGAAATCAGCGTCCCTACGCGACTGCTAAGCAGCCAGCCAGGCCAGGCCAATATCCCATCTCCAAGGGCCGTCGTGTACACATACCCTCCAATTTGATGATGCTTATTGAGCGCAAAATTGGAACTCATGCTTATACTGATTATGCTTCAGTTAGTAATCCATGTTACATATTCTGCTAATTTAGACGTACTTACCAGTACTGGTGTTACAGTCTTCTTTGCGGCCAAGGAATCCGCCTAGACGCTGACCAACTGGCCGTAGCGGTTGAGACGCTTGAGGTCACCTGCCTAGGCAACCCCCGGCGATGGATTTGGTTATGGGACAGTCTGCGACAGCTTGGCGACGATGAACAGGGGCTGAAGTCGTCTGCTGAGAGAGGACGAAAGCCGTCTGAGAGAGGACGAGTAGACCTTGAAAGGCAAAGAATTTAAAGGAGACCATCTTAACGGTTTGAATAAAACTTGTAAATATTGGAAATAAAGATGTAGAGGATGTGTAAAATACTTGATGCATGCGGATGTGTAGGTTTATATATTCGTCTTTCAACTTTTACCAGGCTTCAGGTTACTTCCCTTCCAGTGTAATTCACTTGGCACATATTGACTAGGTCATTGGATCTTATCTATGCGTCCTGAATGAGTCGGTGATTCTTTGCGAAAGCGAAGATGTGGTAAGTTTGCTAGATGGGGACAAGAAAGACCCACAGGCGCAATGCGAAACCGAACGGAGCCGATTCAGAGGCTGAGAAGTGAGGACTCGTCGTAGATTTCCGCACACCCGGTGGCAAAGTAAGAGTTTACGTGATTCCAGCTGTTATGCCGGGGTTCGATGAGGCGGTTTGCGTCAGAGTTGTAACTAACGCACTCTTGGATGTGTGGTTGAAGCGAGAGCGTTGCCAAGGCCGTCGATGGAGATGATGCACGAGTATCCTACTGTAGGACGTCTAAAGACAACAGCTACTGAAAAGACTATATAGCCAACGTAAAATTTTATTTCCGTGGTAAGTGTAACCAAGTTAGTAGATGTTATTGCAGAGGAATAAAGTTGGCTTGGAGTCTGGTCAAAGGATCTTCGTGGGGTGATGTGTATTGGTGTTGAAATTGTCTGTATCAGGTGTAACTGTCTAGTCTTGTAAGTGCCCAGCTGCCTCCAGGTTATCAAACAGCCCCCTTGGCAGCTCCTTGGCAGGCCCTTTGCAAGCTGCGCAGCCAAAACTTACATGGCCCGATCCAATGCTCGAGACGAAGCCCGCAGACGTCCCTGCGCGACCGCAAAGCAGCCAACCAATCCAGGCCGATGTATCCCATTCTCAAGTGACTTTGTGATTATCGGGGGCAGCATCGAGTTGGAAGGGGCAAGGAGCCTAGAGCCTGGAGGACGATCCCGTCAAAGCCGGTGGCCTTGAGCGCAAGGTCACCAGCCGCCATGCCTGGCAGAGTTTGGATCTTGACACAGCAAAACGACGATCTTGCTCACGAGTGGGCGGATCAGAGGTGGGACAAGTCATCGGCTTTCAAACACCGGATGACGGAGTAACCCATATGTAAGTTAGAGTTGTCACTAGCGCGCCCTTCGACATGGGTCTAAAGCGATGCTGTCGCAAGGCCATGGATGAGGATACTTGACATTACTCAAGCTTTGTGCTCCGTATCACTGACTGTAGGACATCTCGCCAAGAGGCTAGCTCTTGAAAAGTCATTTTTAGGTCTAAGTAACATGCGTGTGGAATCATACAGGAGGGAGATGGGGCATTGCTGATATCTGTATTTCCAACACAAGCGATCTTACGCACTTTGATACCTCACGTCTTCTTTCTCCGCGAGATACACAAATATACACGCTATAGTACAACACAAAAGTTGACATTGCTACCGTCTCACGCATTATCCTCGCGATCCAGGTCAAACAGCTCGTCCTCTAGCTTGTCGTATCCGTGGCAGAAGTACCAGAACAGACATGTGACCACAAAGTAGACGATGGCGAGGGAAGTGTACAACCAGGTGAGTCCCGGGTCGCTGGCCGCTCGGGAGACCGCCATGCCGAGGAGCGCGGCGACGGCGACGGTGAGGTAGTTGATGGACCCGATGATGCTCTTCATGCTCTTGGGCGCCTTGGTGTAGGCGTACTCGCTCGCCGTGATGGCGAAGCCGACCTCGGACAGCGCGAAGAGCACGTACGAAGGGAACTGCAGCATGACGTGGACGCGGTTGGGGATGGTGCCGCCCTCGCTGGCTTCGCAGGCGAGCGGCGCGTCGTAGCATGGGCCGGCCGAGTAAATGATCTTTTGGACGATGGCCGCCCACGCGATGGCCAGCGTGCCGGCGAGGAAGCCGGCCGTAATGCGGCGGATCGGGCCGATGCCGACGTGCCACTTGCGGAGCAAGGGGTAGAGCCCAGTCCGGAAGACATGGATGAGGACGATTTCGATGATAAGAGTGAAGTTGTAGAGGATGTCGTTGGGTAGACCGTGTCGTTCCTGGGAGATCGTAAGATTCTGTTCTGGGCCCTGGGCTCTGGGCCAACTTTTCGCATCTAACTAAAGACAAACTCACCATGGTGCCGGCTTGAGAAACGAGGTTGTTGAGGGCCTGAAGATAACAGAGCCAGGCGATGGGCTGGGGGATGCTTGCGGTTTGTTAGAAAGGGCGTATTGAAATTGGGGAGAATGACTGGGCGACTAACAAAACCTTGCAGGCGTAGAGGCTGCGCTTCAATTCGTCGACGAACTTGTCGTCCCATGTGACTGTGTAGTTTCCGCCGTGCTGGGCCTGGTACGAAGGCTTCGCCGCATCCATGTTGAAGCCGCTCTTGATGGCGATGCGGAAGATGCTAAAGGCCTTGCCGAGGACGGGCTCAGGGACTCGTTGGACTGAAGAGATGAATGTTAGCGATAAAAGGAAAAAGGAAAAAGAAAAAAGGCATGCTTGTCTCGACCGTCGACTTTGGGTGAGAGTGACCTACCATAGGTCTTTCTGCCAAAGTAGAGCGTGAAGATGGCGATCCAGAAAACGCAAAAGGGCACGAGGAAGGCGGCCCAGAAACCGATGCGGTGCTCGATGTACGTCGCCGGGATGCCCGAGAGGCAGCCGATGCAGAGGACGTTGTAGAAGATCATGTAGATGTTGGAGATGGTCGTCTGCGGGTCGAGGATGACCCTCTCGCCCGACCTCAGTGTCTTGACCCTCTGCTTCGTCTCAGTGTACTGCTCAAAGATCATGATGCCGACGTTGGCCTTGATGAAGCCGGCACCAGCGCCGATGAGGAGCAGAGCCGTGACGAAGCCGCCGAGGCCGGCACCGCGCTCGAGCGAGAAGGGCAGGGAGGTGATGAAGAGGATGGCGAGGCCGCAGATGTAGAGGGCGGCGCCGCCGCTGATGGTCCGCATCCGCCCGGCATACGAGTCGGCGATGTAGGCGCCGAGCATGGGCGTGAGGTACATCCAAAACATGAAGCCGTAGGAGATGCTGCTGGCGTTGGCCTGGCCGAGGCCGAGGGCGCCGGGGATGAGCTTGTTGCCGTAGGGGTATTGCATGTAGTTTTCTAGAGGGGAAGCCAGTCAGTCATCAATACATCGAGTGACACGCAGTCGGTTCGCCGGCGACGTGAGCCGACCAGTATTACTGAGATTAGCATCTTGGACGAAGGAAAACTACTAACGGAATGGGCCGGAGAGAGCATAGTACGTGAACCGCTCCGCGGTCTCAACGACGCATACGAGCCAGGCTGCGAGCGGAACCGTGTCGCTCACCAGACGCAGGGCAGTCTTCTCATGCTCGGTAGGCTGGCCGCCATCGGGCGTGGGCGCCAGTTCACTGTCGATTTTGGCGGACGAGACCCTGGCTGATGTTAGCTGCTGGGGTTTAAATCCACCGCGGGCATCATGTCACAGGGCTTGCTCTGTCTTACTCCGAGAGGTCCTTGTCCCCGTCCTGGTAGGTATCGATCCGGGTAGCCATGGTGAGATACTGAACAGCGGCTTCAACTGCTGATGGGACCTGGCCTGAAGCACCTTTACCATCAAAGGCGGATAACACGATGTATCGGGGTATATAAGGCCTGCCATGCCGTGCTGGTCGGAGGTTGTGGGGACGGAGTCGGAGAGAGGAAAAAAAGGAAAATTGACAATGCAGTTCAGTGATGGCGTGCTGTACTAAGGTGCTAAGAGGAGAGAAAGAACTAAACATGCTGGACGATGACCTTTTTGGGGATAGGGACGGGGGGGGGGGGGGGGGGGGGGGATAGAGAGATTGGGGCCCAGAATTGATAAGAGAATCTGCTTTCATGGAGAGGGAGAGAGGGCATAGCCAACACTGGAGTGTCATGGCCACCAGATCAGTCGACGGTATAATAGTAATTATAGGATACCGCTCATGATGGATCTTTTTCTTATAAATCTGCAGCAATCGTCATGCCTGGATATTCAACTGGACGGGACCATCCTCCCATCTCCGTCATGCTGTTGTTCAATGTGTTGGGCATGACATTTATGCTTTGGCTTCTTTCGGGGGATATTGTAGCCGTGTTATCTTCTTACTTATGTACCCGAACGACCTCAATGAGAGAGGCCTGTCTCGGTTCATGCTGCCTTGCTATATTCGCCCCAAATGCAGGATCAACAGGCGGAACATCGACGTGGTCGAGATACGCGGTGGCCGCCGTCCCCCGCATCTGGCTGACGGTGAGGCCGTTCCCGAACCAGGCGAACCTGTTCCTCTCCGTCGCCGGCAGCCTCTCGTACTCGAAGTCCTCCCACCGTGGGTTCTCGTACACCCTCCACGCGTGCACGAGCGACCCGGGCCACATGGCCGTGATGCGCCCGTCGCTGCGCCCGCCGCTCTTGAACCACGACGCGCAGTCCTCGGTGAGCACCGTCCCGTCGAAGAACCGGTCGGCGTACCGGACGAAGTCGTCCTTGGCCTCGGCTTTCGGGACCATGGACCTGAGGTGCTCCCGCTGCAGCTTCTGGATGCACTTGATCATGTAGTCGCACTGGAACTCGATCATGACCACCATCGTCGAGTTGGGCGCCCCGTTCGGCCCGAGGTAGAGGAACAGGTTGGGCATCTTGACCGGCATGATGGACAGGTAGGCCTCTGGCTCGGGCGTCCATACCTCGTTCAGCGATATGCCGTCTTGGCCTATGATCGGTGTGCTGGTCGTTCTCAGGGACCTGTTTGCCCATGTGAGGATGGCGTGCTTGCTGGGTGAAAAAGGGATCACGAGGGTGGGGAAGGGAAAAAGCAACTCACGTGTCGAAGCCCGTGGCGCAGATGATGGCATCGGCCGGCCGCTCGACATCGTCCCGGCCCAGGATGCCGTTCGGCGTGACGCGCCGGATCCCACACGTCACGATGTCGACGTTGTCTTGGACGATGGACTCGAGGTAGCCCGGCGAGGCGCCGAGCCGCTTGCAGCCGACGGGCCACTCGGGCTTCAAGAGCTCGAACAGGCCAGGTTTAGGCGCGAGCTTCTTCCTGAGAAGCGTCTCGAGCCGTTCGGACGCGTCTGTCTGAGACTTTGAGTTGGAGAAGATGCCCAGGTAGGCCCGGTGTAGGACTTCTTCGAGGTCTTTCCGGTGGGCCAACAGCGCCGCCGGGTTCTGTGAGAGCGCAGTCTTTTCCTTTTCCGAGTAGGTGACTTTATTGGGTTGCAGGTTAGAAGAATACGTCAAAGTTAAGCCGCCTGGTAGAGGAACCTACAGTTCTCGGCGTTACCGTGCTCGGCCACCACCTCGGCATAAGGCCCCGTCGGGGACACCCACGCCTTGGAGCGGATGTACGAGTCGATCCGCTTTGCTTTGGGCTGCAGGGCCGGGACGATCTGGATGCCCGTCGACCCGTTCCCAATCACGGCCAGCGTCTTGCCGGCCGCGTCAAAGGACGTGTCCCAGTTAGCGGAGTGCAGAAGCGTCCCCTTGAAGTCGTGGAGCCCCGGGATGTCGGGCCACTTCCACTTGTTCAGCGTGCCGGTGGCCTTGACCACGACATCGGCCGTGTCGTAGATGGTCTTGGCTCGTCAGTCAGTTGTCCTTTTTTGGATGGGAACACGGTGTGTGTTGGCGTCATCACTCACTTGGCCGTCCGTGTGTCTGAGAAGTTGAACCTCCCATTTGCCTGTATCCTCACACCAGCGAGCACCCTTGAACTCGTGCTGAAACTTCATGTACTTCCGAGCGCCGTACTTGTCAACGACATGGTTGAGGTACTCCAGGATCTCGGATCCAGGGGAGTAGAACCGGGACCAATTCGGGTTGTTCTCGAATGTGTACTGGTACGCATGAGAGGGGATGTCTGGCCACCATGTAAGACGATGGTGGTCAATGAGTTGGGGGGATACATTGAATAGCACTCACCACAAGAGATTCCGGGATATCTTGGCTGGAGTATCAGTGCCGGCGGGGAAGAATAGGACGGGGAGGAGGACAGTGAAAGAGGACTGACTTGTTCTCAAACCATGTGCCGCCGGGACCTTCATTCTTCTCGTACACGGTAAGGTCCAAGTTCTTGATGCGCTGCGGAAAGCGGATGGCAGTAAGGATGCCCGAGATGCCGGCGCCGATACAGATAACCTTGATGGGGCGGCATTCGTCAACAGCTTGAGCATCGAGAGGGAGGCCTTGAGATCCCATTGCAAGGAAATAGTGATCAATGCGGTTTGAGAATGTGCCAATGATACCGGACACCGCCGCCTGTAAACGGGCAAGAGAACAGAAATACGTGCTCCGGCGATAAGAAGGAAAGCCACTATCGCTGGGTGTCCATCGTTTAACCACCCCGCATATAACACGGACTCCGGCTCCGAGTCGGTTTTCCGGGCGCCGCAACATGCCTAATTATCACGCGGGTTCCCAATGTGCTACTAAGTGAGGCGATGAATCTTCACCAGAAACAGCAAGCAATCGGTCCACCTTATCAGAGCTTCCCGAGTCCTCTCTTCGTCCCAGCAACTGCCGCCATATCAATGATGATTGAGCATTTCGTCCTCCCACCGACGGCCTACGTCCCGAACAACAGGCTGCCGGTCATCGTGTACCGAGACGTCCTGCCGAAGCCACCGGCGGAGGAGAGCACAACAGAGTTTCTGGAGGCGAATAAATGGGAGAAGAAGGTATGAGGGTCAATTAACACACACACATACACACACACTGTGAGCACACAGAGAGAGAGGTGGCAAGCCACTGTTTTAACCATTTCCCAGGGGTTCTGGCCCGGGACAGAGGTCCACCACTTTCACCCCAACACCCACGAGTGCTACGGTAGGTGTTCCCCTCCCCCTCTCACGATACTTCCAGGCTTAGCATCCCCGAAATTATCTTACCTCGATTGACACCGACTCCAGGCGTGGTCACCGGCACCACGACTATGCTCGTGGGTCGCGGCCAGCTGGACGGCACGACGGGCGGGCAGCTGGTGTCCCTCCGCCCCGGCGATGTCATTGTTATCCCGGCCGGCGTATCGCACATGAACGCCACCATGACCGAGGACTATCGTTTCGTCGGCGTGTATCCGAGAGTGAGAGCTCACCAGGATTGGTCTTCCGCCATCAGGCCGGCATGGCAGTGTGGCAATGGCTGACGACAGTACCAGGGCTCCCCGAAGTGGACAAGTCAGAGGTGCGACAGGCTGGACATCCTGCCTATCCTCAGGGAGGAAATCTCTCGGGTTCCGCTGCCCGCGGCCGACCCGGTGGAGGGCGAAGACGGCACGCTAATCAGGCTGTGGAAGGGTATTCCGGGATGACTGGGGCAACGAGGTGGTGCCCGCCCCTAGATGGCTGCTAGCGTTAAGTTGCGAAGATAAGGAGGAAGCAAGGTGTTGGTTGAGAGTGAGGCTTTCAATATGACCTTGCAACACAGTCTGCCTATTGCAGAAGTTTGGTTGCAAGTAGGAGTCATAGTTGAGTTCAAGTTTACACGTTCACTTTGCCTTTAAACATGTCAAACACACGGTTGAAGGAGGCTTTCCAAGTTGCATTTGACCTTACGTTACAAAGACAGATGTGCGTACAGGTTACGAACACTGTACTTTTCATACAAGGATCCCGCATTAGAGGGATGTAAAAACGCGGAATAGCACATCATTCTCCGTCAAGATAACACCATCCCTAATCGAACAGCAGCGGGCGGAGACCGGTGCTAAGTAATAAAATCCGTGCCGTCCCCGCTGTATCCCCAGCATCGCCGGGTGTGCGTGTACAAGCAGCATCCTCCCCCCCACCCCGGGAAAATGGAAACCGCCTCCTCGTCCTCCTCCGAGCCCCGCCTCCGCAACTCGTGTGAGTCGTGTAGGTGAGTGAGTGTAGCTTGGTGATCCGAGCCGCTACAAGTTTCATTACTCTCAGGGTTGCATCAGCACTTAAGCTGACTCGGAGACGCGTTTCTGTTGCAGGAGGAAGAAGACCAAGTGCACGGGAGAGAGGCCTACGTGCTCTTTCTGCCAGCGGCTGGGCCAACCGTGTGTCTACCTCGCGCGGGAGCAGCACCATGCGCGGGCCGAGAGGAACCCAGGCATAGTCAAGACGTAGGCGGCCTCTTGGAGAAACCTGGAGGAGCGTGCATGTGCTGACTGGACTCGGCGGCTTCAGCTCGGGTTCCAAGGAACGCGTGAGACGACTGGAGACGCAAGTCGGCCAGATCTTCGAGATTCTGCAGTGTGTTTTCTCCCCCCAGGTTCTTTCTGTTCGAGACGGGATGCCTCCTAGTAACAGTCCTTTGTGTGTACAGAAGTTTGACCGAGAACGGCACGAGAGGATCGACAGCATCGCCTTTTGCGCCTGTTCCGAGCCGTGATGACGAAGCGAGCCTAAGCAATGGCGGCGATGCAGCAGTCCACGACAACGCTTCGGAACCCCAAGGCTTATCATTCGACCCAACAGCGTCGTAAGTTTTGGAACGAACGAGCGAGCTCTGAAAAATTCGTTCCTGCTTTAACAAAATGACGCCTTTTCAGGCCCGAGCCTCCGCCGGACGCGGTGGACCACCTGATCCGAGTCTACAAGAAAGACATCGCCTTCAGGCCGTTGCCGCTCTTCGGCCGCTCCATCCTCCGGAGCCGGCTGTCGTCGCCGACGCCCCAGTTTCTCCGCCGGAGTTTCCTTGCGTTGACGTTGAGGTTCGGCACCCATCCCTTCTTTCGGGGGAAGGAGGGCGAGTGCGCCGACTTTTACGCCGGTTCGGCTTATACCGACCTCATGCCCCTGGCCCTCGAGGGGGTCGCCACGGTCGAGGTGGTGCAGTCTCTGTGCTTGCTGGCGCTGCAGGATCTGAAAGGTAGTTTAGTTGCTCACACTGCTTGGTATTTTCCCACTCTGGAAGTCCCCCACAAGCTAATTGCAGCAACTACTCGTAGTCTGCAAACCCGCCAGAGCATGGGGTACGATCGGTATGGCAGCCCGGCTCGAAGTCTCCCGCGGCTGGAACCGGCGGGAGCTCGATCAGGCGGTACAGGACGATGCCGAGGACGACGAAAGTAGCCGGTGCTTCTGGAGCGTGTACATTTTGGAAAAGGCCTTTTCCGCGCAGTGCTCGGTCCTAGACCGCTGCGTCGTTCAGCCCAGGTATCCCGACAGTGCTTCTCTGACCCCCCAGCTGCCGCCGACGACGACGACGAGCACGGAGGGGCAGGCCGGCCGGTTCGACGGCATCAACTCGTCGTTCCTCCGGGTCATCTCCATCTGGGGCGACGTGACGTCGTACAACCACGGCGTTCGCTGCAGTCGACGCGAGCGGCCCTGGCTCCCGACGTCCAAGTACACGGAGTTGACCCAGAAGATGTACGAGTTCGAGGACCAGACCGCCCTCAAGCACCTCTTCAAGAACGCGGCCTTCACGGACCGCACGCCGGCCGACGTCTCCGAGAATCTCGAGTACTGGCGGCCATGGGTCCTCATGCAGATCACCCACCATGCCACGTCAGCCGTCCTAAACCACCCCTTCATCCACATCAGCGGGCTCGGGGAGGCGAGCCGCCGGCAGCCGCCAAGGCTGTTCATGCAGGGCGTCGTCGACCAGGCGCAGTACCACGCCCAGTGGGTCGGCCGGCTCGTCCAGATGTGCGAGGCCGCGCAGTTCGACATCCTCGATCCGTTGCTGGGGACGCTGGTGGCCGCCACGGCCACGGTGGCGTGGGTGTTCCGGTTCGCCCCGGACAGCTCGGCGGCGTCGAAATCAGTGGCTTGCTTCGACATCTGCGAGGGCTTTGTGAGGAAGGTTGCGATATTGTGGCCGCATATTGGGCAAAAGGCATGTACTTGTTAATGACCCTCCCTGACAGACTTGAGAAGAGATATTCCCTAATCCCGGATGGAGAATATGCAGGTCAAGCTCCTCGAATCCCTCCGAGGCGTGTCGGGACAGACACGCGGCGACGGCGACTCGGTCATCACCTTCCGGCCTTCGAAGCTGTGGGAGCTGCTCGACAACAGCATCGTCGTCCCGAAGCTCTCGCCTCACTCGAACAGCTCCTCGAGCGCAAGTAACAGCAGGCGCGAGAGCCCGTTGCCCGATGCCACGCTGAGCGTGACGACGCACATACTGCACCCCGTGGACGAGGCCGCCGAAGCTACGGCACGAAGCCCCACTGCAACTGATAATAATGACACAGACTCCGCCGCGCAGGCGAGGCCCGGGGACGAACTGTGTTTCGACGATTTCTTCTCGCAATACCTGCCTACGGAGATGAACTGCGCCCCGGAGGCTGTTCAGGTGCCGATGGCATGGCAGAATCTGAGAGATTAGCAGTAGGAAGAAACTGGTGGCGCCTTGATCGCAGTAGAACGGCAATAGAAGTTGAGCAACCGTGGTTTCATTATGAGCATTTGTATCAAGCTCTGAGATATTTCTACGCCTTGACTTGAGGCCGTCAGTATAAGGAGTAGTCCAAAGGGTATTTTCAAATGCCTCTCGTTGGCTATAAAGACTATGCATCACAGCTTCGCCCTCTCCTCCATCGTCAGTTCCCGCCTTAAGGGACCACGTCGGCTCCCGTCGTTACAGACGACAGGATCCCGAGCCGTGAAGTCCCTGCTCAGCTTCCACTTTTCCTGCACCTCGGGGGACGCCACCCGCTCGAAGCAATCGGCAGTGTAGCGTCCGAGAACGGGGAGGAATTTGAAGCCGCTGGTAGGATCATGTCAGTTAGGTCCCAGAAGATAAGACCCCCAAGGGTGGGTGCATGTGTATGGGCGTTTATGTGTGTGTGTGTTGGCTTGACTTACTGTCCAGACCCTCCGGTAAGGATAAAGAGACCCTGATAGTCCGGATGATGGTCCGCGATGAAGTTGCCGTCCCTCGTCTCGGTGTACCAGCACAGCCGCAGCCGCGACCACGGCTTGTCGGCCGCCAGGGGAACCAGCTGCTTCAGCGCGCCGCGGAACGCCGCCTCAGCGTCTTCCGGGATCCACGACGCCGCGGCGTTGTTCGCGTCGTGCCTCGGTGCCGAAACACGCCTGTCGCCACCAACCCCCGACGACGATGCGGCGGCGGCAGCCACTGCTGGGATCTTATTCTCAAAGCCGTGTCCGTGCCGGGCGATCTTGAGCAGGTTCGTCCCCGGCGTCGGCGGGAATACAAAGATGCCCGACGTCATGTTGTCCACCACGGGCATGTCCGCCAGCTTCAGGGCCTCTTCCGGGGTGAGCTGGAGGAAGCCGACGGGCTGGGCCGACGAGGTGATGGCGTGGCCGAGGTCGACGTAGTGGTTCGTCCAGGCGCCCGTCGCGAGGATCACCTTGGCGGCGAGCAGCGGCGGGCCCGCGGCGACGTTGACGCCCACGACGCGCGAGTGACCGCCGTCCGTCTTGAGCGAGGTCATGGTGCCCCTGGGCCCTGTGACGAAGGCGATGCCGAGCTCGCTGCACCGCGCGGCGACGGCTCGGACGGCGCCGGCGGCATCCGCCCAGCCGGCGTTCTTGCTGATGTACCCCGAGAAGGGGAAGGTCATGTCGCGCAGCTCAGGCCTCAGCCGGCGGAGCTCGTCGGTGGTGGCGAACTCGACGTACCGGTTCCCCTGGCGCTCGATGGCGCGCTTGCCCCTCTCGAGGAACTCGTCGCGGCCGGGCTCGGACTCGGAGACGAGGGCGAAGCCGGCCTGGTGGTAGTGCGGGCGGTAGAGGTCGCCAGCGTTCCACTCGCGGACGGCCTCGGTGGCGATGCGGGCGTAGAAGGGGTCGACGTAGTCCGGGCGGATGATGCGGTTGGCGTCGTTGCTGCTGCCGTCGGCGACGGGCGGGAGCATGCGGTCGATGACGGTGATGTTGGTGTGTCCGCGTTGCCGGAGCTCGAGGGCGATGGAGAGCCCGAAGACGCCGGCGCCGACGACGACGATGGGGTCGAGGTGCTGGGCCATGATTGTGAGGCGAGAGAGAGAAAGGCGCAGATTGTATTACCTGAGAGAGATGATGTTGTATCAGTCTATACACATCGTCAATTATCAAGTGTTAAGTAAGGACACAAGGTAGGGAGAGAACCCTAGATGCCCGGTGTGTCCTTCCCGGAAACCCACTTACACGCCGAAACTCCGGATTCCGTGTTGCTTTTTTATGTCAAAGGAGCATAATCGTACATAGCGGTGGCATAGGTCTAGTGGACCCTGCAGAGCCACAGGTGTGGCTGAGCGACACCTGCTTCGACGGGCCAATGAGATGGCTATATCTATATCGTGGCCGGAAAGTGACTAAGCAAGTTTGTAGTGTGGAGCACTGGAGAGTCAAAGGTCACGTGCTTTAGTAGTCAGCCAATAATATCCCAAATAGATACTCCTATCTAGGCCAGTGGCCGGCATAGCCAAGGTATTAATTGCTGTTGTTGCCAGTTTCATGCTTGATTTTCTCTTTTATCTATGATTGACCTGATTAATATTGCGCAAGAAAGGATTTGCGTTCATTATCGTGACTGCTGCAATTGACTAAACTAGAAATATCTGCCACATGTTGCTACTGCCTGTTTACTGCGGTGCGAGTATAACGTTCTTAACAAAGACTAATGTAAAGAGACGGCCAGTGGTTTTAACACAGAAAAGCTCCAGAGGGAAAAGAATAATTCGTTTACATGAAGATGAAATAATTTCTACTCTACAGAAATGCAACGAAATTCATGTTATTCTGTTTGTTACTCAAAAAATAAATACCTTCAAAGCTCCTGTCTGGTCATAACTTCCCATGTCCACACAATCCTTATACAGACACTCTAAGCGTCTAGCTTCTAGGACTGCGGCGTATTTTGCGCCACAGAAGAGCCATGATAGGGAGAGCCAACCTTGTCGTCAAGTCATTCGTATTCTTGTACAGTCTTCTATGTATCGGCCGTAATACCTCTAGCCATAACCGGCACCACCTGTTTCCCGAGCTGCTGGCCCTGATAATTTACCCTCTCCAACACACAACACCACCACCACCAACCTCATCGATCCGCCTCGTCCTCGGCGACCCAGTAGGCCTCGATCTCGGCGATGCACGTCCGCGCCGGCACTGTCACGGCGATGGGGAACCCGCCGTAGTCCGGGTCGTCGTTGGGCATGATGAGAAACTCGCCACTGCGCGTCTCGTCGCCGTTGAGCACCCTCAGCGTCCGCAGCGCGCCGTCCTCGCCCACCTCCTTCTCCTCCGCCGCCAGGATGCCCGTGAACGTCGCCTCCTTGCGCACGCTGCGGAAGCGGACGTTGAACCCGCGACCGACAGCGAGGAACTTGGCGCCGCCGAGGTGGATGACAAGCCCGCCGCCCGGGCCCGGCTTGCCGAAGACGAAGGCGCGCTCGACGATGACCTCGATGTCGCCAAAGACCCGCGTCCACCTCTCGCCCTTGCCGGCCGTGTCGACCTCCTCGTCGAAGAAGAAGCCCATGCGGTCCTCGGGCCGCGCCGCGAGCAGGTACGGCGCCACCTGCGACAGCAGCTTGAACTCGCGGCCGACGACCTCGGCGCCCGTGTCGATGCCGAACGGGCTCGCGCCCAACGCACCGTAGGTGCCGTACGAGAGCCACACCCGCCGCGCGCCGTTCTCGTCGCGCCGCTGCTCCGGGATGAAGAGCGGGTTCCCCTGCGCCGTGTAGTCCCGGCACACGGCCTCGTAGTTGTGGAAGTACAGGTCGGGCGCCAGGAAGTCGAGCGACTTGTGCGGTGTGAAGATGGTGTTGTAGCGCCAGATGTCGAGCACGTGCGGGCAGGGCCCTCCCGAGGGGTAGACGCCGGGCTCGGCGCCGCCGCCGACGACGATGGGCACGCCGCGGAGGTCGAGGTCGGACGGGTCGTCAAAGTTGAGCCACGTGTTGGTGTACAACGGGATGTCGTACTCCTTCTTCCCCGCGGCGGCGACGCGGCCGACGTACGACGAGATGTGGTACGCCATGAAGGCCTCGTCGGCCGAGGCGCCAGCGCCGAAGAGGTCCTCCCACGAGTAGTGCGCGCCGCCCGTCGCCGGCGGCGGCGGGTCGGCGAAGCGCGCCTTGAACTTGGGGTGCAGGTCGGCCGACCTCTCGCTCAGGTGGCGCAGGAGGGCCTCGGGGACGGGCTCGGCGAAGGCCTTGTTAGCGCGGTGGGAGCGGTCGCGCGAGTCGCCCAGCAGGCCCGTCTCGTTCTCGACCTGGATCATGAGCACCGTGTTGTGCTCGGCGTCGACCTGCGCGAGGTGCCTGCACAGCGCGGCAAAGGCCCGCGAGTCGGCCGCGCAGCCTTCCTCGCTGAGCGGGGTGACCATCTCGATGGTCCGCTTGACGCCGCCGGCCTCGAGGCACTGGACGCGCGGGAAGCGCTTCGTGTCGCGCTTGACCCAGTGCGGCGCGTACGTCGAGATGCCGTTCTTGTAGGTGCCGAACCAGAGCAGGACGAGGTGCATGCCGTGCTCTCTCGCGCCGGCCAGCACGGCGTCGAGCTCCGCGAAGTTGAACTGGCCCTCGACGGGCTCGATGTCCTCCCACGTCACGGCGCCCAGGAGCGTGTTGACGTGGTTGGCCTTCATGGCGGGCCAGACCTCGGACATGAAGCGGGCCGACGAGAGGGACGAGTTGTGCAGCTCGCCCGACAGCATCAGGAAGGGCTTGCCCTTGACGATGAGCTGCGTGTTGCCATTGCTGCGGCGGAGGTGCGGGAGCTGCGATGCGGGGGGTTGTTCAAAAGCTGTCATGATGTGTGTGTTTGTGTGTGTGTCTCTGTCTGTCTGTGTGACAAAGGGAGGACTTTGGGGGAAAGGAAGAGAGAGAGAGCAAGAGAATCGGGAATAGGATGAGAGAGTAAAGAGCTTAGAGACTGTCAATCTCAAACCATCGTCGCTTGTCGTCGGGTTGAAATAAGTTCAGATGGCGTCGAGCAATCATTTTCCCGAGAAGCCTTATTGTCTGTCTGTCATCGGACCGCTTTTGGGGGGAAGGGTCGTCATCGACGTCGGCTCCGTCTCCATACATCCGACGACGACCAAAAAGCCGCCATTCGCTCGCTTCGAAGCCTTTGTGAGGACGGGGGATGCCCACCGTTGCGGCTTGACTTAGGGAATGGGGTGTGGGTGTTTGCGGATCATCTCACCTGTGGTGGGCGGAGAAGATCCGAGGACCGCCGTCGGCTTTTCCTCGCAAGACGAGGTTCGTTGGAGGCTTAGTAGGTAGTGGCAGGTTTTAGTCAAAACATGAATCGGAGTAACTCGCAAGTAAGAAACCCATTTCGGAGCAGATCCGTAGGTAAGAAACACGCTCGGAGTAAAGTCCTCCTCAACACTTGGAATGACGTATAACGTAACCAAGGGGAGCCAAGGGCTCTTTGTTCCGAGTTCCCAGGGGTTTGATGCGACTCTTTGCCGGATATACTTCGCATCTGTGTCTTGTCTCTCCTCGTAATCCACAACCCACAACCCACAACCCATAACCCACCCCGTCTCCAGAATTCTCACTAGCAAAGTAAGTCCCCCGCAACCCAAACGACAACATCGGGTGGATGTGTGGAGTCCAGCGTCGCGCTCGGGATGAACTCCTCTAGTGTGTGTTCCTTCAACTCACTGTACCTATGTAGGGTTGTCACCTTATGTGACGGAGATATCGTGGATAGTATGATGGTATGGTTGGCATCGGTTCATGCAAAACACAAAACACAGTTAGTTGTAACCGGATTTAGCCTGTCCTTATTTTTTCCATTTCTTTTCACACCCTCTCCTCTCCTCACTGCCTATTGCTCTGCGGACTTTCGATCCCGGGGAGTCCCGGCCAACAGTCGATATCGTCCAACTTCCTCAGCAGCTTCTCCAGCTTGAGCCTCGCGCTCTCGCTCACCAGCGCCTCGCCGCCGCCACCACTTCCATCACCACCACCACCACCACCACCGTCCTCTCTCATGTTCATCTGCTCCATGTAGGCCGCCCCGCAGTCCCTCAGCTTCGGGATCAGGCTGTTGCCGTTCTGCTCCAGCACGTGCTGCGGCATGTGGTACAGGATCTCGAGCAGGTCGTCCACGATGCGCTGGTGCTCCGCCGCCCGCGTCTCGGCCCCCGACCCGAACTTCTGCAGCAGGTTCGACCGGATGTTGAGGCTCGTCACGAAGAGGTTGGCGATCTGCGTGTCGTGGCCCTCCGTCACGTGCGCCGGCCGCGAGAGCCCGCCCCGCCACCGCAGCTCCGGCGGGAAGTTGTCGATGATGGCCTGGATGCGCCCCAGGAAGTGCTTGAGCGCCCCCTCCTGCCCGCCGTAGAGGCTGACGGGCGCCGTCTGCGCCTCGTGCCACGTCAGGAAGAGGTCGCTGAGCTGGTTGAGCCCGGGCACGTACGACGTCGTGTCGCCGTGCCAAGGGGGCAGTTCCGCCGCCCCTAGCTGCGGCCCCGTATCCAGCTGGGAGTCGGTCAGCGGCAGCGGGCGTAGATGGGCCCGGTTCTCCTGGTGGGAGACGATGCTGACGGACAGCCTGCCGAATATATCCGCACTACTGTTCAGGTGACAAAGGGGAAGGGGAACACGTCAACAAAATAATACTGGCCTTCTTCCTCGACTCGGACTTCCTACGGGAGGGTGGGGAGGGGGGGAGGGGGAGTTGAAGACTGAAAAGAGACTCCAGTTTTACGTACCAGTACGCCGCAAAGATTAGCCAGAACAGACGCTTCAGCAGCTGCTGCTCCGACATATCCAGGTCCGCCATGCGGTAGTAGGCCAGGTACCTCGCGCCGGCCGCCGCCTCGGACATGCCGTGGAACGAGCCCATGTCCCCGAGCCCGTTCTCGTTCATCGAGCTGGCCGACGTGCCGATGTTGTACATGGCGATGCACCAGTCCAGCGAGTAGCACGGCTTCCTCAGCCCGTGGTCAAGCAGGTGGTGCTCCTCGATGAAGTCCAGGCACCCCTCGACGGTGACGGGGCCGTAGTCGGTCCGGCGCAGCGTCGCCACCGTCGCGGCGCAGACGCTGACGACCAGCGCGCAAAAGGTGCGGTCCGAGTTGGCCTCGCCCGTCGTCAGCCGGTGCATGAACCGCCGCCGGTGCAGGACGGGCGCGAGGGCGTGGACCTTTTCGAACCAGTCGTCCAGCATGCGGCGCACGAGGTCGTCGGGCGCGAACAGGGCGAGCCGGTTGCCATGGTGCTGCCCCGTGTCGGGGCTCGGTGCGCCGATGATGGCGCGGAGGTCAGCCGCCGAGTGGATGGCAGTGGCGGTGGTGGCGGTGGTGGTGGCGGTGGTGGTGGTTACGACTTGAGACTGAGACTGAGACTGAGACTGAGACTGAGACTGAGACTGAGAATGAGACTGAGAATGAAGACGAGGACGAGGAAGTGATCGAGGTGTCTGGGTTTGAGTGGACGAGGAAGCGGGCGAGGTCTGGTAAGCGAGCCCCTGGTCCGGCGAGGTGATGTCTGATGCCGAAGCAGGCGGGCTGTAGTTCTGGTTCAGTCCCTGGTTCAGGCTCTGGTTCTGGTCCGCGGTGATCGGTCCCGCTGCCGCCGCCGCTTGCCGTCTCTGTTGGAGCTGCTGCTCACGTTGCTGCTGTGCGTGTCTGTCACATCAGGTTAGTCTTTCTCTCTTATGCGGGTGGAAGGCATCGCCGTGATGCAGGGCCGGGGCTTGAACGGAACTTGTTAGGCGGGCCTCTCCGCCGGCGTGGCCGGTCATGCGTGCAATGGATTTCGAGGAATGTGCATCCTTGGCATCGGCCTTCTCCCGCTCCGTACAGACACTGCAGGTCGGGTCAGTCTAGCACAGGGCTTTGAACTTGCGTGTATAGAGTGCAGAGTATAGAGTGTAGAGTGTAGAGTCTAGTGAGAGGTCACATGACGGTGGCCAAGACGATGATCCAAGTAAACCCCCCCCCCTCCATTAGGTGGTTACGAATGAAGTCCAGTCGTTCATCGCGTATGGTGTGGGAGGTTCTTGTGACTTCCTGACAGACATGGCGGGCTCTGCTCACCCTGACTTTGCGGGCCCGACATGCATCGCAGGCGTTCTGGTTCCTGGTGATCCTGGCCCTCGGTCGACCGCTGGCTGGTGAGACGGGAGATGTAGAAAGTGCCGGGGAACCAACCTGGTTCCCGTCCGGTGGCTGTGGTGGTAATGGCGGAGGTGGTGGCGGTAATGTTATGGCTCGGTCGATCTCCATGGCCGAGGGGAAACCACAAACACACACACACACACATACAAACACTCACACTAACACACAACTGATGTGACTAGATTAGTTCGGATCGGATTCTCAGACAAGCAACTGCCAGTCTGTCTGCCATAAGCGGTACCACTACCAGTTGATTCCCCGGATAAACCCACGAGACAGGCACGAATACGAACGACAAATCCAGAATCTGAATGGGGTAATGCGGCGTAACTCTGACTGTAGCCGCGGGTGGAGACGGACTTCACCAGTTGAGGCGGGCGGGCGGCTGAAGCTCACGCTTCTGCTATGGTAGGCTGGTAGGCTGGTTCGGCGGTGTTTTTGCGGAGAATGATGGATCACGTCAAAACGTGGCCGCATGGGTCTCGATTATCCCGGTGATATTCCCGCAGGTTGTTCTGGCCGGGATCCAAGGCGGGATGCATAAGTGACGGTTAGTCGGTGAAAGAGGGGGCGGGTAGACAGCACGGATAGGATAGAATAGAGAGGGGGAGGGAGGGAGAGAGGAAGAGAGAGAGAGCGAGAGAGAGAGAGAGAGAGGCGAAGATGATGTTGGTCCGAGGAGAATTGTCGGGAAATGCTTATTTGAACTCTCTTCGTCGCAGAAACGTCGGACTTACTCCGAGTCCCCCCCCATGCTCTTCATCCTCTAACTTGCTACACTCTCGCATTTTGGTTTTTAGGGACAGGGTCAAGCCCCGCACCGGGGGGTTACGGATCGAGTCAGCGGGGGGGCCAGACTCTGAAGGGAATAGCTTCAGACTGTCCGAGAACTCTATCGTTCCCTGTTTGTGCCTCTACTGCTACCGCCGCCGCCGCTGCTGCTGCTGCTGCTGTATGGTCCCAGTCGACTGCTTGGCTGCTTGGCTGCTGGTTGGGTTGTATTCTCTCCCCCAGACTATCCATTTCCTCCATGTTCCGGAATGCTGGGTTCAAGCCGGTGAAGACACACAACAACACACACACAATACACACACCGCGCCACGCCACTGGGGGCAGCTTTCCCCGCAAGACCAGTGTGGAGAAGCCAATATTCCTCTCTTTCTCTTTCTCTCTTCGTTCAGTCGTTTCTTCAGACTCCTGTGTCCCGCGTTCCACCCCCACGGGGAGGGGGAACTTGTCGCTCCAATGACGATCAAGCCTTGGGCTGCTTCTTTCTTGCTAGCTAGGTAACCCGGAACCCGCTCCCAGTGACGCACACCTCATAGGAAGGCGAAGCGAATTAGTCCACACGCCCACACACCTCTCTATTTCCTTTCTCTCTGTCTCTCTCGATCGACCCGAGTGGCCTGTTTGTTTGCTCGGCCGCTTCGAGCCGGTCATCGGGTGCAGCACCTCGGTCATTCGCCTCGGACGGGTGGGCTGTAGTCGAAAAAGGCAAAGGAAAAAAAAAAAGGAAGGAAAAAAAGGGGGACAAGGGTTGTTTAGGCGCGGCGTTGAGCAATATTGTCGGCATGTCATGCCCAGGGAAACCATTTACGATTTGTTATAAGTACACTCATCGGCCTCGATTCTGGAGACCCGAGGGGGATGAGCAGCCCCGGCGCCCTCGATAGCGACATTCGTGCAATCCCCCCCCCCCCCCTCTCCCATCTCCATCCTTCAGTCGCGGTCCCATTTCCATCCTCTATCAAGTATCCCCAGAACTCTTAGGCAACAGCAACCATGGATCTCAAGCAGAAAGAAAGTCACGGCGTTGACCACGTCGACGTTGCCAACATGAACGACGTCTACCTGCAGCCGCCAGAGGCGACGACAGTACCATGGTACAAGCAGACGCAACTCAGGAAGCTCTACTTCAACATGGTCTTCCTCTTCCTGGGTTCGACTACCCTCGGATACGATGCCAGCTTGTTGAACGGGCTCCAGACGATGCAATCATGGCAGAGCTGTAAGTCAACCAAACAACTAACTCCATTGTCTAGATGGTATCAGGGGGGAAGAGGGGGGGTTTTCGGCCGAGTTTACCAGATCAAGTTTGCCCTGTTCATCGTGCTAATCGAAAACCTTGTCCTTCATTCGACTAGATTTCGACCATCCTTCAGGCTCAAGGTTAGGCATCTTCGGCGCCATGCCCGGCTTCGGCGGTCTCTTCGTTCTCCTCTTCGCGCCCTACGTCGCCGACGGCCTCGGCCGCAAATGGGGCACCGCCATCGGCTGCATCATCGTCATCTTCGGCGCCCTGCTCCAGTCCTTCCCCGTCGGGGCGGGAGCCAGGCGAGACGCCATGTACCTCGTCGGCCGCTTCATCATGGGCGCCGGCTCCAACATCTCCAACGCCACCTGCCCCCTCCTCATCACCGAGGTCGCGCACCCGCAGCACCGGGGTAAAGTCACGACCCTCTACAACACCCTGTGGTACCTCGGCAGCATCATCTCGGCCTGGACCTGCTTCGGGACCCTCACCAACCAGTCCGGCAACATCCAGTGGACGCTGCCCACGGGCCTGCAGTGCATGATGCCCGGCATCCAGCTGCTGTCCATCTGGTTCCTGCCGGAGAGCCCGAGGTGGCTGATCAGCAAGGGCAAGGAGGCCGAGGCCAAGCGCGTCCTCATCAAGTACCACGGGAACAACAACGAGAACGACGAGTTCGCCAACTGGGAGCTGGCCGAGATCTCCACCACGCTGAGGCTGGAGAAGGAGGCTTCGGCGCAGAGCGGCTGGATGGAGCTGGTCCGTACTCCCGGCAACCGCAAGCGATGTGGCCTGATCATTGCCACGGCCATTTTCTCACAATGCAGTGGAAACGGCCTCGTGTCGTACTATGTAAGTCCATGGGCTGTGTTGTGTTTCTAAGGGGTTGTTGACTGACTCGAAGCTAAACCTCTACAGCTTTCCGTCATCCTCGGCACCATCGGAATCAAGGAGTAGGTCCCGCCCCCCCGCATAACCTACTTACCCTTCCACTTCTGCAAATTTGAGTCTAACAGGTGCTCCTCTCAGTTCCATCACTCAAGCGTACATCAACGGCGGTCTTACCATCTGGTCTTGGCTGGTCTCCCTCACGGCAGCCTTCTTCGTCGACCGCGTCGGGCGCCGCGTCCTTTTCCTGTTCGCTGGCGTGGGCATGCTCATCTCCTTTTCCGTCTGGACGGCCTGCAGCGCGGTATACGCCCAGACTGAATCGGCGTCCGCGGGTATCGCCGTCGTGGCCATGATCTTCGTCTTCTACGGCGTCGCCGGCGCCGCCTGGCCGGGGCTCACCGTTTCGTACACCGTCGAGATTCTGCCCTACAACATCCGCGCCAAGGGTCTCAACCTGTGCTTCTGCTTCACTGCCCTCAGCGGCGTCTTCAACCAATGGGTCAACCCCCTCGGCCTTGAGCAGTTGGAGTGGAAGTTCTACTTTGTCTATATTGCAATGTGAGTGCATGGTGTGTGTGCGTATTTCCCAAGGCATGTGTTCTAACGAGTCTGTGATTCCAGTCTGGTAATCGAATGTCTGGTTATCTACTTATTTTTTGTCGAGACCAAGGGCCCGACGTTGGAGGAGATCTCCATGCTCTTCGACGGCAAAGACTCGGCGGCCGGGGTTGCCAGAGTGCATGCCCAGGCCAAGGTTGACGAGGTTGAGAAGAGAGAGGTGGCATGACCACGACGGTGTGGGAACTCTCAGGTTGGGAATGTACAAGGATAGGCGAGAGAGAAGTGGCAGTTTAGTTGGCAAGACCCTTCTTGATCAAGTCATAAAATTAGATACCATTAAGTCTACACACTACCAAGACTCCATGTTGGACATTATGTTAGTCTTGCCCAGCGGTGACGTGATTTGTTCAAAACAAATCCGCCTCACTCCTGTTTATAGTGCTTACCAAGAGCTATAGTAGGTCCGTGGTCTGAGTAACACCATTGTCTAGACTGTAGTTTGGTAATGTCACTCGACATTGTGTTTATGGGCATTGCTCTCATATTTCATCTTCGGTGAATATACGAGATACGTTACTGGAAGCAGAGAAGTTGTCAACAAGATATGTTTCATGATCAGTGAGTCGTCAGGTATTATCGATTACGGCATTCAACGCCCATAGAGCACCTAGTATTTCGTGACATCTATCAGCATGCATCACTCCAGTCAAATTTGTGATTCATACCTATCTCAAATATGGTTTTTCCAACCCTCAGTCTAATCAGCCCTCACATCCAACCGTTTCAATTTTCACCGTTTCCCGCCTCACTTGTCCAGTCCTCCGGCCTCCCGCACATTGGACTGCTCATTGTTGGCGTGGTCGCCGTTCAGCAGCAGCCGCTCCACCTCGGCGTCGTCATGCGGCGCCCTCACCTTGCCGACCGGCCTATGCTCGTCCCCCCTCGGCCGCCGGATGATGATCCCCTCGCGCGCCTCCCCCAGGGCCCCGCCGACGCCGGCCTGTCCCGTCCGCAGCGCGGCCAGGGACTTCTGCCGCTCCGGGAGCTGGTCCTCGACCTCCCAGCTCAGGCCCAGCAGCGCGTTCTCCTTGGGCCGCACGGCCGGGTGGGTGAAGAGGCTCAGCACGCACGGCCGCTCGCCCGACGTCTCGGTGTTGGTGCCGGTGCCGTGCCAGATTCGGCCTTCGAAGATCAGGGCAGTGCCTGCAGGTGCCTCGCAGCCGATAGAGCCGTCCTAAGAGAGATGCTGCGTTAGCCATGTGGGAGACAGGGGTTGGGAATGGTGTTGGTGGTGGCGGTGGCACAAACGCTTGAGAACACATTCCGCGGCCGGACGTTCTTGTCGTGAGACCCGGGGAAGATGCGCGTTCCTCCGTTCTTCTCGTGGAAGTCGCACAGGAGCCACGAGATGTTGAGAGCAACGGCCTTCGCCCGGCCGTGGCCCATGATGCCCTGATCCCAATGAAGGACCTGCGGCAAGCCCCCAGGACGGGCAATGTTGACCTGTGGTATCAAAGGTCAGTCTTCGTTTTTTTCCTCTTTGCAGCGCCATGGCACGGGGGGTGTGAAGTCATTCGCCCCCTTTGGATGGACTCACAGAGTATGACCACAACAGAGGGTTGTCGCAACCCAGGTACCACGGGACAACCTCGTCGATTAGGGGATGGTTCAGGAGGTCGAGGAACTCCTCTCCCTTGTTGAACAGGTTCCAAATCCGCTGGTTGGGCTTCTTCGGCCCGCCGTCAAAAGTTGCCACGCCAGCCTTGCGCTCTCCGGCCGCTTGCTCCTGGGCCCCCTTCTTGAGAATGGCAACCTGCTCGGGGGTCAGGGCGTTCTTGAGCAACCTGTGTCGGCTGTCAGTCTCGCGTAAGCGCGGTACGGAACGCCGGTGACCAACCCATAGCCCCATTTTCTGAGGTCTCGCTTGACCTGGTCAATGTCCTCCGTCGGCTTGGGAAGCTCGTTCAGGTCGAGTTGGTCCGCGGTCTGGGGCGGCTCGGTCGGGTCGGGAGTAATGAGATCGGCGAAGCGAATCGCCAAGGGCAAGTTCCCCTTGCTTCCCCCCGAGCCCGCCGACATCATCACGGCAGTCTGGGGATCTTCCCGGCCATCCCTCAAGTCTTCGAACTTCTCTGGAGGCCACAAGAGCTCGAAAGAAGGCTCAGCGTTGTCCGCAGGCGCGGAATCGAGGAGCTTCACTGGGCTGGATCGGGCGTCTATCCAGATGGCGGCCTTTGAACGGTCCCCTTCGGAGAATATAACCTTGATAAGTGCCTTGATCTCTTGGAATGCCTATCATACCTACATGTCAGCCACAATCTCAATACTATAATGAGGACTCCCGTGGTTCGTATACGTAAGATCCGATGACTCAAGGATCAGAACATCATGATTACCTGCAACTTCTGGATGAGGATCTCTCTAGCCAGCGTACTTTGTGCCGCGAAACGCTTGGCCTTATCGCCGTATTTGATATGGCTAAAGTCGAGGCCCGAGCCGAGGGACTGGGATGGAGGCGGCATAGACATGATGAAGTATCACTACGTCAATCTTTCAATGGGCTGTAAAGCGGTCCGTGAGTTGTTTTGTTGGTGGTGTGGAGTTTGCTCTGATCGACAAGGAAGGATTAATAGCAATCAAGCTAACTGCAAGAGCTTTCTCGCAGCTATATACACGCTTGCTGGTATGGATAAACTCATGGCGTTTTGCCAGCTTTGAGGCGCCGCATTGGGCGTTTGCTCGACCTCTCCTCCAACGATATTCACAAGCGGACCGAGTCCGATACCGAGACCGATTTGAAGCAAACAAGCTTCCAAGAGAGTTTGCGAACATTACACTGCATCGAACCCCCAATGCTGCACTATGTAACTGCACTTGCGCTCATTGAACCTACCGTCCCATCTTCAGCGAAGCTACACTTCACCGCCACGGCTTAGTTGGCACCTTGTATCAGCAAGAGTTGCAAGGTTGTCAAGGGGGTTGGCAACGCAATACCCGACTTGGCTTGCATCATTAAGATTAAGTCGTCGCCTATTGGATCAAGGACTTGAGAAACATCGAGGAGAAACCGGCAAGCCTGGGCTCGTAGTATGAGATTCCCGTCTAATCGATGGACGCGAACGCCATCATCTTACTTACGGTTTGCGGGATTTTATCAAGTTGATTAGGTTTTCGCCAAGATACTACCCAAATTTTAGAAAGGAGTAAGGCATAGAGCCAGGCAGGGTTTGGTTTCATCCGCTTTAATTCCAATGCAGTTATCTGCCGCCTATATCTGACTAGTATCCCCCCGCCTCATATCCAATCTGGACGCATTGAAGCTACCACTTATTTGCCCATCTCAACGTGACGGCGATACCATTCCACCTTGTAACCAACGCGAAACTCTTTAACAGACGGGAATGTTGATGACATCGCCGACCTGGAGCAGGAGAGGGTCGACGCCCTCGTTGGCGGCGAGGAGGGCGTTGACGTCGAGACCGAGGCTCTGGGCGACAAGGAAGAAGGTGTCGCCGGCGACGATGGTGTGGGTGGCCGGGCCGCCCACGACGCAGGTATCGCTGCCCTCCTTGGCCAGGCACGAGGTGTTGTCCGGGGTGCAGACGTAGGTCGGGACCTTGAGGGACTGGCCGAGCGAGAGGAAGTTGGGGTTGGTGATGCCGCTCGCGTTGGCGATGTTGCAGATGCCGGAGCTGAATCTCTGCGAGATGATGGTCAGGGTGTCGCCCGAGACGACGGTGTAGTCAATGACCGGGCCGGGGGAGCAGGTCGGTGAGGAGGTGGCCGAAACCGTAGCCGCGGCCGACGCGCTGGTAGGAGTGGGCGTGGTAGGGGTAGCCTGCTATAAGAGTTTGTCAGTCCAAAAGCTGCTGATACACGTTTCCTTGTGTTTGTTTGTGTGTGTGTGTGTGTGTGTGTCTGATGTGCCCGTCCAAAGTTTGACTGGCCCGGTCGAGTGTGAAGCCGTGGAGATCAGATGGGAGCTTACAGGGAGGGCGGCGGCAACGCCGACGACGGCCAGGATAGAGAAGAGTCCGGAGATCTGCATGTTGACTGATTTGGATGGAATCAAAAAAGATTAATAAAGGTTGAGGAAAGGATTAAGAGTTGATAGGTAAAACGATTGTGGAATGTAGCGAAAGGCGGATCGAGAAACTGGATGTTTGTTGATGATTCAAGAGACTCCAGACACCACCAACGCAACGACCACTCATCTACTTATACAAAATCCCGTCGGTCCCTGAGAGAAGATGGAGCCAGCAGTTCGTAACTCAGAAAAGCCCATGATTCCGCCGAGACCGCTGGTCACCGGGCAAGATGTTTGTGGGGGATAGGGGCTTAGGGGCTTGATGGGGCTGTGTGAGGGGCGTTTCCGTCTTCATCCAGCCTGCTCTCCTTCTCACTGCCGGGTGAATGCTACGAAACTGCTCACTTTGGGGAGAGCCCAGGGGCAAGCGAGATTTCCGAGCCATGGAGCTGGGTCCTCGGCAGACTCGGGCATGATCACAGTCCCAGCAATCCAAGCAGTCAAACCTAAAACTCTGGGGATTGGAGGGCCCCTTATTGACTCGCGTTGGCTGTCAGGTCTGGGGAGACCCTTGCTTGTACACCTCGGGCTGTTAGGATTTATTGGCGACATTTCGGGACGTTCAATTTGGCCGCACTCAAACTCCTCAACCCGATATTAACTTCCATCTAATGACGTGGTCGTCCTTGACCTGCCAATGAAGCCCTGGATTTTGCGATGGCCGAGCATTGGCATCCTCAAAAGGTTCGACCAAAACTGAACCAAAATTCATGCAGGTGACTATTGATGACGCGGATACTTTGAATGACTGAAAGAACCCAAAAGGACAATGTTTTCCTAGCCGAAAGTCTCCTGAAAGGAGAGAGAATGTTGTTGGTCGGGGGGGTTGTCCACCCGTGGATGCTGACGACCGCGTCATATACCACGGCACTTATAGCCGGGGTAATCAATCTAAGTTTGAGCCTCATTCAACTGACGCGCAGCCCCCACTGTGTCGTCCGAACGCCTGTCCCATCCCGAGAACAAGGCGCTCGTGGGCGAAGGCTCAAAGGTATGGCCGTTAAACGTTGCTGATCTCACACCTGGCTCTCTTGGATCATTATCGATTTCACAAGACTGATCTCTGTATTGATATTGTGACCTCTTGGAACTGATCAGAGGCGTCTTCCGGGATCTGCCCGGATCAGCATCGTACGGCCAGCCCAGACTTTGCCTGAGGAGCCGGGGAGACCTCCACATTCACCCCAACCCAAGCCACCCTGCCCAAGTGCCCTGGATCCCCCGACCAAGTCTCCATGTACAATAGGAGAGGCGGTGCTCGCTGGTACCGGGACCACGTCTCCGCGGCTTTGGTACCCTAAACGAACGTTGCTAAGGGGCAATGTAACCTCGTATGGACCAGAAAGGGGCCAAACGTAGGCTTGAGCGCATCGGATTTCCTCATTCTGCACCTGAACATTCATCTTGATATTACATTGCATTTATATAACCAGCATCTTGCTGTCAACTCTCTCGTTTCCTACAGGAAAGTTCTCGTGGTTTCACAGACTCATCGCGCGGTCGATGCTATTTTGAGGATGCCTTCGGGTGGCAATGGTTACCAAGCTTTACGTCCGGCAGGACACTCCCTGCGCCGGAAGTTGTTCGTTTATCATGTCACGTTGCCCGAGGTGACTATTGCCTTTCTTCAATGTTAACCAAGTGATGGGTCTGACTAGTTAGTTATCAGACCCAACTTGGCGAAATGAGCAGCAATGGTAAGACCCCTCCCCCCGTTTATTACACCACCGGACAAAGTCCGGTTCCCCTTTAGTGATTCTGTTCTCAAGCGATACTTTCCTGTGAATGACTCTGTAAGTTCCGCCGCTACTGGAGGTTTACTTGCAGGCCTCCCTGACACATGACGTAAACAACACATGACCGATGCTAGTCCCGAGGCCAGCTTTAGTTCTCAGTTGTTATGCTTTGATCTCAACTTCCGCCGACTTTAATTCTCGAAACGAAGAATTGCCAACAGTTTGAGTATTCTTTTCCCGCATTCGAAAAAAAAACAATTGTATGAAGCCGATGCACCCGTGGTTCAGACCTGCGGCTGCAGCCTGCGAGTCAATTTTGATACGATCTTTTGGCCATCAACACTTGCTCCAATTACCAACCAACTCCAAATTTTGGTGGTTTTAGGCCTCTCACTGGCGTTTAATTATATGTGTTGTCACAGACTACCAGTTTACCGCTATTCTACACAGTTCTGGGGAGTTTGACAATGCTACTCAGGGTCCTAACCAGGCCGTGCAAACGTGTAGTTTGGTGTCATTTAGTGGCATCGACAGTCGAATTACAACTGCTACACCTACGACTTGGTTGGGTTGTCAGTGCTCACAAAGCGCCGGTAGTAGTTGGTCATCACACACACACACACACACACACACACACACACACGCAAAAAACCCAAAGCCTTCGGGTAAGATGTTTGGGCAGTCTATAAGTCCGAATCTGTTCGTGTCTTTAGACGAAGTTTTATAGCTTCAGAAAAATACTGATAAAGGCTCCTGACTGGTCGGTTGGTGAAGAGATTCAGAGGCTGAGAGTGTGATACAGCTGCAAAGTACGAAACTCTCTGTTGCTGCCGAGGTATTTTGATTTAGGCCCATATGTGAATACGATTGGTTGGCCGTTAGTTTGAGTGCACAACTACCTGACAATTCAGCAGTCAACAGTCAAAGAAAGAGGAAGTCAGCTTGTTCTGGAACATCTTGGTCAAACTTGGTTCTCAGACCATTCAAGCATCCTTTAGGTTCGTTCAACGGCTGTGCAGCTATGCCACTACCATCTTGGGGTGATCCAATCAAACTCCATGGTACCAGTTGATGGACAAACAAGCAGCTTGAGGCTACACAACTACGTTCAGCTTATATTCATCGACTACGGGTATGTTTTGAATGCAACATGCCGATGATCTTCCCCTTGACTGTCGATCGCAACGGGATTTCCCCTACCCCTTCTCCGCATACAATCAGTTACATCCCCAACCTCCTCCACCTTTAGCCGCCTCCAGATCAACCACCCCCCTCCAGGCCTTGCGCACCAATTGGAACTCGTCATTGAGCCAGGTTCGGCACTCGCAACAGCGCCTTATTTGTGCGCAAGCGAGTTCGACTTGGCGTTATATTCCCGTTCCTGCAGATTCGTGTCGTTGGTGAGGGGAAACCCGAGGTTCGCGAGAAGCCGAGCATCGTCATGTCATCGAGCCGGAGTAGCTGGTTATAGGTATAAAGAGAGGGCTCGGAGAAGGATGTTCTGGTGAAGAAGCTGCGATGTATCCATCTGTTTAGGGTTACGGGACTCAAAAAACATGAAGCTGCACCTGTCATCAGTCCTGCCGATGGCCGCGGCCACCTTGGCCGTAGCGCAGCAAACCTTCTCGAACCCGGTCCTGTGGCAGGACTTGGCCGATCTCGAGGTCATCCGCGTCAACGACACGTACTACTACACGGCTTCGACGATGCACTACTCCCCCGGCGCCCCTGTACTGAAGAGCTACAACCTCGTCGACTGGGAGTTTGTCGGGAACTCGGTCCCCGAACTCATCTTTGGAGACGAGTATTACCTGAACGGCACGTCGCGCGCCTACGTCGGTGGCATCTGGGCAAGCAGTCTGCAGTATCGCGAGAGCAACGGCCTCTTCTACTGGTATGGATGCATCCAGTCCGGAGAGATGAAGACCTGGATCTTCACGGCTAGCGACCCGGCCGGGCCATGGACTGCGCAGCCGCCGATCGACGAGTGTTTCTATGACTTGGGAGTGTTGGTCGACGACGACGACACCATGTACGTGGCATATGGGAGGTACAACATCAGCGTTGCCCAGCTTTCTCCCGACGGACTGAAGCCGGTCAGGAACGAGGTATTGCGCCCCCGGACCCCCCTGCCGACGGCCCTGTTAGAAGCCAATTTTCTTTTTTGCTGACGGCCTTGCCGGCGGCCTAGGTTGTTTGGGTTGACCCTGTACGATACCTGGAAGGCGCCCGCTTCTATCACATCGGCTCAAGCTACTACATCTGGCTGACGAAGCCCGCCGACGGCCAACATGTGCTGAAAGCAGATAGCCCGTGGGGGCCGTACACCAACCGCACAGTCCTCGACAGGATGGCCTCGCCGATTCCCCACTCGGGGACGCCGCACCAAGGCGGCATCGTGGACACCCCCGACGGCGACTGGTGGTACATGTCCTTCCTGGACGCGTATCCCAGCGGCCGCATCCCGGTCCTCGCGCCGCTGACCTGGGACGAGGAGGGATGGCCGCACATCGTGACGGACGAGGCCGGCGGCTGGGGCAAGACGTACCCGATGCCCGTCCAGACCGACAAGAAGGTCGACGCCGCCGGCGAGTACACGGACAGCTTCGCCGGCCCCAGGCTCTCGCCCGAGTGGGCGTTCAACCACAACCCCGACAACTCGGCCTGGGAGCTGGGCGCCGGCGGCCTGACGCTCCGCACGGCGACCGTCACCGACGACCTCTACAGCGCGCGCAACACCCTCGCCCACCGCATCCTGGGCCCGAAGAGCAGCGGCACGTTCCGCCTGAACGTCGGCAACATGGCGGACGGCGATGTGGCCGGCGTCTCCATCTTCCGCGACGAATCGGCCTACATCGGCTTCCGGAAGGAGGGCAGTTCCCTGAAGCTCGTTGCCGTCCACGACGTTCTCGCGCCCGAGAGCGCCGGCTGGCAGACCACCTCCAACGGCACCGTCGTGGCCACGGCGAGCGGGTGCAGCGTTGACCTGTCCGGGGTCGCCGACGGGACCTCGGACGTCTACCTGCGGATCGTCGCGGACCTGCACCCGACCTTCGGGGTTGAGGCGGACAACCCGGCCCAGCTGCTCTACTCCACCGACGGAGAGAACTTCACGCAGCTGGGGCCCGATTATTGGTGCCACAACAGATGGCAGTACTTCTTGGCGTTCCGCTTCGCCGTCTTCAACTATGCTACCAAGTCCCTGGGCGGTTCCATCCTTGTGAAGGAGTTCACGCTCAAGTTGGTCGAGTAGGGCCTCCAAACCAAGGTTGGGATAGTCAAATTGAACGATATGATTTACCCCAAGCAGAGGCAAACATTTTCTTTTGAGGTGGTTCCATGCTCAAACTCCCTCGTCATCTGATAGGCCATGCTGGGAATCTCTTGCTCGAGACCAGCCCCTCACACTTTCGAGGTGCAAGCCCTTTGTAGAAGATGTCCAACGTTTCTGCAAGCTCTGCGTCTTAGATATCTCGATATCTCTCGTTTTATATCATAGAATCCCCCCCCCCCTTGGCTAAAAGCGGAACAAGTGAAATCATTTGACGAGCTTGCCAAAGATTCATTTCTGAACTTTTAATCTGCCATACCCAACCCAGTAAGAACCGAGCAGCAGGGGCATTATCAGATACGAGACATCCGTCAAACATTCCGGGCCGCTAGTCATAACAACCCTTCTGGCAGCGCAGCCTTTACACAAACTGTCCAACACCAGCCGCACTTCCAAAGACGTCTCCACTGCAACAACGGTTGCCACAGAAGCAGCATGCGGGTTGTCGTACAAAAAGAAGCTTCTAAAGTCCAGGCCCCGCGTAAAGTGATCTCACGTACCGCCCTTCCCTTCCCTTCCCGAGGAACGGGTATCCGGGATGGATGGTGCCATAGTCCGGGCCATTCCTTGCGCACGAAAGAGAATGGGAGCGCGATTCTAGCTTCATTCCTGCCCATGTTCTCGGGTCCAGCTGTGTGGTGACAGCCCAATTACAATGACCGGCTGATCGCCAAAGAATCTTGGGTTTACTGGTGTCTGCCACCACCGCATTCATCATTTCCGTGTTCGAGTCCCCCCTCCCCGAATGCGTAGGCAGGTCTGACACAAAGTTGAACAAAGCGCTGGCTTTCTTGGCTGTCCTTTGGCGGGCGTCGACCTTGCGGCCCAAGTCAGCTCTTCATTCATCGAGGCTCCCGATATACCACACTCGGCGGAGAATACACCAGGCGAGAGACGAATGTAGGCCGCTCAGAACCAGACAAGAGTGGGCACTAGCGGATGATGGATCTCGCTATTTGCAAGCTCCATGACTTGAAGCAGACCATGATGGGGCTCCCTAACGACTCATGGAGGGGGAGGGAGGGGGGGCGCTTCTTGTCTCACATTCTCCCGACAGTCTAGAGCGCCCAGCCATGCCCGACATGCCCTCTTTTAAGAGGCCCTGGGCCAAACGCTCCCGCTGGCCGCAAAAGCTACCGCACAATGGCTCAGTGGCTAGGCTTGATAGTCCCATCGCCGTATGCTTCCGGCCTAGCGCCGTCCGATGCGCGATCGAACTTTCCGATGTCCTCCTCCATGCGGAGGCAAAAGCCACAAGCAAAGTAGCAAGCACACAAGTATTGGCGCAACCCTCTCTTTAAAGGGTTACACGAAGCCTTCGGGAGGCGGGTCGTCGTTTCTGACAGCTTCCTTTCCGTCTAAACTCTGGTCCAGGATCTTGCGTCCGCAGGGTTTCTACCTTTTTCTTTTCTTATATAAAAAAATTCCCTGTTCATCACACGCTACTACGACAGTCTGGATCTTGAGCCTTCATCGGCCATCCGGTAGAAGATGAGAGGCATTCCGGCAGAGGCGTTAATTGTTTGTGTTTACGGTTCCTTTTTCGACAATCTTCTTATGCATGTGGGGCTTATCATGGCTTGAACTAACCACTTCACCTTCATCACCAGGCCGTCGAGTGGTTGTTCATCACCATCGCGCTCTGCCTCATCATCGCGCGGATCAACCTGCGGATATTCCACCTCAAAGCTGGATTCGTGCTCAGCGATGCCTTCATCGCCGCGGCCTTCGCCGCCGGCGTCTCCCTGAACGCCGTCGACATCACGCTGTACCTCCGCGGCGTCTACGAGCCGGATATCGACTTCAAGATGACCAACTGGGTGGCCACGGAAGCGGAGTCGGTCTACGTTTACAGGGTATGTGATGTGGCCTGCCTAACTGCCTGCTGCTGTCTACCCTGCTCATCCCCTTTGGAGGCGCGACGTGAACGAGCTGACAAGTCGGTGTGACAGACGCTGTATTTCCTGTATTTCCCATTCTACTGTCAGCAATACTTCAACAAGGGCACCCTCCTCGCTCTATACTACGAAATATTCGGCAAAGGCTCTACCAAGATAAGAGCCTCGCTGTTATGCCTCGTGGCTTACTGTGCTGCTGGCTTCATCACGACCATGTGCATGGTTTTATTCTACTGCAAGTGGGGTTGCTACTGGTACTCTCCATCCCCTTTCCCCTCTCTCCGCGTTTCGTTGGGCCGTGTTTACCGTTGCTAATCACTTCCCTCAGGTCGTACACCGCGACCTGCCCTCAGCGGTGTTGGAAAGTCAACGACAACCTCGGCTGGGCTTTCCACTTCAGCTCTGACGTCTTCAGTGAGCCTCGTCCCAACCCGCACATCGTCTTTTAGATGACTCGCTGACGGAAACCCAGTCTTCATCCTCCCGCTCGTCTATATCAGCAAGCTGAACATGTCGAAAGCGCAGAAGACCAGTGCCAGCGTCACCTTCAGCATCGGCCTAGTCAACATCCTCATCACCCTCACGAGGTGGTTCGTAGTCCAAGCCGTCTTCACCGAAGTGCCAGCCCTCAACACAGGCCGTAAGCCAACTGTCACAATGCCCGCTGTCCGCTCCCGCCGAAGCTAATACCATTTCTCAGAGTTACTGGCAGTCTTGGACGGTCACACAGGCTTGATCGTCAGCATCCTGCCCTCCCTCCGCCCCTATCTCCGCCTTTGGCAGAATAGAAATGACTCTCGGCCAGCCAAGAGCAACGCCACATCCGAGGGCCTCGCCACAGGGAAGGAAGAAACCCCCTCCACATCCCGCGTAACATCCTCCTCGCATGATTCGAACAACAAGGCCGAAGAGGTGAGCCGCGTATAGTCAGTCACCTGACGCCACCATGGCTGGGTGGACCGTTCTAGTTGTCTCCAGGGAGGTTGGAGGTTCCGGTTTTCTCGAAGATCTTGCTCTAGTTCCTTAATGCCACCTTCAAAGAAGTAAAAGAGGGTAGTTATTTGTCTTGTGGTTCAGGCAGACGAATTACCTGATATGTTCCTTTATCTTCATCGCTATTGTCTTCGGCAATGTTATGGCGTCCCTGCCGAGTCTGCTACGTATTTTGGGACATGGACATCCCGTCAACCAATGTCGTGGGATCAATCTTGGAACCCGGAAGCTTCATTTGTCGATTCACATAGTTAAAAGGGGCCGGCTGCCATAGCCAGACATGTTCCCGTCATGGCTCGAATAGCGTTCAACGGACTGTGTGCCCCTTTCAAGGGGTTAGCTATCCCGCCTGAATCATCAAAAATCATGAAAATGCAGATCCAAACTCCTGAAACTCATCAGGCCTCAAAAGCAGCAAATGAATGAGGACGGCCCGACTCGAACGGACAACCTTCTGGACTGGAATCAGAAGCGCTACCATTGCGCCACGCCCCCTGGATTGTTGTAATACCCAGGCCTCTAATTGAATGAAAAATATGGAAGCAGAGACACAGATTGCGGCGTCTGATACGGGGGTATAGGTTGTTTGTTGATGTGCTGAAGGCGTGCAGTTGTTTGTTTGCTTGTCACGGGAAGCACATGTGAAGTCGTGAACAAACGGGGCTGACCGAGCTCACCGAAAGCTGTGGACTAGTGCACGGCCCACTCCTCCACCGGAACATCTTGGTGCCGGTGCGTTTCCTCACCGAGGTGAACCCTGTGCATTTCGCGACTCTCCCCAAGCTTCCATCGCATTTTCAATCCAAGAGCAGCCTTCCATCCACCCACCGAAACACAGGTCCACCTACTCCTCCCCCTCAAAAGAAACAACAACACTCAGGGCGAACAATAGCAGACACAACCACCCAAAAACACAAACAGCCAACGAGACAAGAAAAGCCCAGCCCGAAAAGATGGACTACCAGAACCGCGCCGGCTCCAAGTTCGGCGGCGGCGGCGTCGCCTCCTTCTCGGCCACCAACGCCGACCGCCGCGAGCGCCTCCGCAAGCTCGCCCTCGAAACCATCGACCTCGACAAGGACCCCTACTTCTTCAAGAACCACGTCGGCTCCTTCGAGTGCCGCCTCTGCCTCACCGTCCACCAGAACGACGGCTCCTACCTCGCCCACACCCAGGGCAAGAAGCACCAGACCAACCTCGCCCGCCGTGCCGCCCGCGAGCAGAAGGAGGGGAAGCAGAACATCGACCCGGCCACGGGCCTGCCCATGGGCGTCTCCGGTGCCGGCTTCGGCGGCGCCGGCATCCGCCGCAACGTCATCAAGATCGGCCGCCCCGGCTACAAGATCACAAAGGTCCGCGACCCCGTCACGCGCCAGCAGGGCCTGCTCTTCCAGCTGCAATACCCGGACATCGCGCCCGACGTCGAGCCCAAGTGGCAGGTCATGAACGCCTTCACCCAGCGCGTCGAGGAGCCCGACAAGAACTTCCAGTACCTCCTCGTCGCCGCCGAGCCCTACGAGACGTGCGGCTTCAAGATCCCCGCCCGCGAGCTTGACAAGCGCGACGACAAGCAGTTCAGCTTCTGGGACCCGGACGCCAAGGAGTACTGGCTGCAGGTCATGTTCATGTCGGAGCGTGAGGAGAGGTACGTCGCCGCGCCGGGCACGAGGAGGTGAGGTCCGCGTGATTGGGGGAGATATTACTCGAGCTTCGCGGATTTTCAATTGAATTTTCACCTCATGAGGATGCATGGGTGTTGGCGCATGGCAATGGCCAAGAACACGTTGACGGGGGACTCGGCGGGCACGAGGAGAAGGGCATAGTGTCCCGGCCAGGTCCCAGCAATCACCAGCTTCAGCTCGCGAGCTGCGGGCTATGCGGTTAAACGATCGTCGCACCCAACACACGCCACAAGGCACCTTTAGGAAAGATATCACGGCGTTTTGGCGCGGGTCATGGGAAATGTAAGGATGCTTGCTCATCAACCCTACAGGGATACATACAGACGGGCTGACATGAACCTCAAGAAAGTTGCACGCAAATACAATTACAATGTCAGCACGGAGGGTTTTGTTTTCAATTGCATCGTCTCGGTTGCATTTCGTCTTCACCTTGATACTGTTGCCAGTCGTCCTCGTGTCTCCTAAATTCACAACAGCATCCGTGACCTGTAGATCCGGCATTACCACTAGATCTGGCGCCCGCCCTCATTTCGTCTCCTGGCAACTCCTACCCGTACTTCTCGTGAGAATGAAAGCTCTAGGCATCCGTCGGCCCTCTCAAAGAAGGCCTCTCCGAGGCACATCCCCAGTCCGCCTCTTCCATCTACATGATGTGTGCGAGTTTTGTGTGTCTTGATGCGTATCAACGCCCTGTATGCAGTGATTGAAAACAAAAACGATAAATGCAAGTCTTGGTAACAAGAATCTGGTGTATTGGATCGGCAGTAAGCAAAATGCAGTGGTCAGCGAGACATTGCCTTGTGCTCCTCCGTTCCTCCCCACCCCGCTTTGCCCGCCCAAGCAGCTGCTCCTCGGATGGAAGGGCGCACGCAGTGCAGAGCTGGCTGCCAGGGTGATGCGAATATGACGCCTATCGGAAGTTGTTGTCGAAACGCTTAAAGGTATATCCAATAAAGGGCAGGCTCATTTCGGGAGACTCTTCGACAACCGCAGGCACGCCCTGGCGGGCATTCTGGACGGCCTGCGCCTTGAGGATGGTCGCATTGTCAGTCTGGTCAATCTCGTCGGTTGGGAAGTAGGTGGTATCGATGGCCGAAGTCAGACGGGGCTCGAAAGGTGCCCTAATACGACGCAGGCTGTCAAACTCGACGCCTCTAAAGAACGAGTGCTGCTTGATTTCGTGTGCGCCCCCTCGGCCGAGACGGTTCTCGGTGTTGCAGATCAAGCTACGAGTTTTTGTCAGTTTCCAAGAGAACAAGAGTACGGGGCGTCTGGTTTACCTTCTGATCAGGTTCTCGGCCTCCACACCAAGCTGGATATCGTCAGGGAAGTACAGGGTCTGTCTCCAGTTGACAATCTTGCGGTACGTGTCGTGGCTGTCCTCGGCGCAGAAGGGCGGCCATCCGACCAAGCATTCGAACATGATGGTACCCAGTGACCACCAATCGCAGTCGAAAGTGTAGCCGTGTCCCGTAAAGATCTCCGGGGCGATGTAGTCGGGCGTTCCAACAGTGGAGTAGGCCATCAATCTCCTCGACCGGCGCCAGTCGTTGATCTGAGATCGGTTGCTGACGGTGAGGTTGATCTGGTCGATGGCGACAGAGTTACGGTCGCGCGGTCTGTTGGAACGGCCTTGCAGCAGCTGCTGGTAGTAGTTATTGTCGTGTAAACGGTTGAAACCGGTAGACAGACCGAAATCAGTCAGTTTGACATGACCTCCGCGGTCCAGCAGAATGTTGTCGGGTTTGATGTCACTGCGGGTGTCAGCTCCAGCAACTCGCGATTTGTAGGAATGTCAACCCACCGATGGATGAAGCCCAGCTTATGGACGGCTTCGATCGCCAAAACGATTTCTGCAATGTAGAACCGCGTGATGTCCTCGGAGAAGATCTCGTACTTGATAAGCATGGTCATCAAGTCACCACCGGGCAAGAACTCCATCAACATGTACAGGAAGTACGAGTCCTGGAAAGTGGTAAAAAGCTTGACGACCCAAGGACTGTCAGACTCGGCCAGGATATCTCTCTCGGAACGGACATGGGCGAGCTGGTCCTTCTTGAACATCTCCGTCTTGATCAGGGACTTCATGGCGTAGACCTTGCCGTCGTTCTTCTTCTGCACCAACTTGACCTCGCCGAACGCGCCCTTGCCGATGATCTTGATGGTGTTGTAGTTCTCGGGCTTGTCCTTGGTTCGCAGGAATCGCAGATATTGACCCTCCTTACGGCCGGCGGTAGACCAGATCTGCTCGCGTCTCTGCTGGCTCTGGCCAGGCTCAGAGAGCTTGGCTTCCATCTCGCTCTGTCTGTACGAAGGGCATGGTCAGCATGTTGCGGTCGACGGACGGCGTACTTGATCACTCACCTCTGGTTGCGTTCTCTGGCGCGCTTGACGCTGTCCTTGAAGAAGTCGGACGCCAATTGGGTACATTTCTTCTGGTTGTTGTTGGCGTTGGGGCCATACTTCTCGTAGAGGCGCTCAGGGGCCGGGGCGAAAGCCTCGACGGGCGCTGCGGACTGGGTGGGCATCGGAGGCGTTGCATAGTGTCCATAACCCGAGGGCGGCTGTCCCGAAGCGCCAGCAGTGCGAGGTCGCTGGCCGGGCGAGGGGCCGCGAGAGCCGTATGGCGATGCCCGTGCAGCGCCGCCTAGGTTCTGGTGGGAGAATTGGTGAGCGAGGCCGACGTTCGGATCGTTGGTGCCGGGCGTGTTCGAGCGAGGCTGGTAGGCAGCATTGTAGTCCCCGTGACCCTGAGGAGGGTACTGGCCTTGCTGCTGCTGCTGCTGGTTCGGCATGAAGTAACCAGAGGGGGCGTAACCGGTAGCGTAGGGCTGTTGCTGCTGCTGAGGCGGATGTTGTTGCTGGTGCTGGTGCTGTTGCTGTTGCTGCTGATGCTGCATGCCGGCCTGCTGTTGGTGCTGGCCTTGGTGAGGGAAGACAGGCTGGGGGAAAGTGGAGGGCGTGGTGGGAAATTGTCGGTCGCCGCCGGGAGCCAAACGGTCGTTGTTGTTCCCAATGTTGAGGTAGAGACGATTATTATTGCCCTCCATTGTAAAGGTTTCGTCCTGACTCGGGAGGGGCCACGGCGTGTGCGGGTAGGGATGCTGCGCGGGCTGTGCGGGCAACTAGCAAAGTGGCAGTTTAATTGACAGCGTGCTATGTACGAGCGGACCGTGGGATTGAGGCAGCGAGTCGAGTGCTATTGTTGCTACTGCTGCCACTGCTACTGCTACTACTGCTGCTGCTGCTGCTGCTGCTGCTGCTCGACGGCGGGGAGGCTGCAAAGGAG
This sequence comes from Colletotrichum destructivum, assembly GCF_034447905.1. Taxonomy (NCBI): domain Eukaryota; kingdom Fungi; phylum Ascomycota; class Sordariomycetes; order Glomerellales; family Glomerellaceae; genus Colletotrichum; species Colletotrichum destructivum. The sequence continues at coordinate 747,149 of NC_085897.1, read as the reverse complement.
GAGGCAAGGTCGCAGCCGCGGTGCGGTGCGCAGGGTCAAGGCGGATGGTTGGATGGATTGGGGGCGTCCCCCGGTGCGTTGTCGAGGAAGAATAGATTGCGGTGGGCGGGTGGGTGGATGGGAGGTCCTCGCAAACCCACCGAGCCTTTGATGAAGAAGCGTAAGTGCGTGTGCCCCTAGGTAGGAAGATGGAACAGAGCTCATGCAAAGAGCAGGGAGCGACGGTGGACAACGAAGCTTACCTGGTGATTCTTACGGGAGGGGAGAATTGGTTTGGAGATGAAGAAGAAGTAGATGAAGAATCGAAAACCAGCCGGTGGTTGGTTTTCCTTCACTGACGAAAGGGGGGGGAGAAGGGAAGAGGATTTGTCGATAAGGCGCAAAAAAGGTGGCGGAGAGGGGCTCCAGGCTCAGGCTCAGGCTCTAATAAGGGGGTAAATATTCCCCAGTGCCAACAACCAACGACAGCGGAGAAGAGACTGCCGGACGAAGCTAGCTAGGTAAGTGGCAGCAGCCCAAGGTAGCTTAGCAGTCTGACAGATGGTCGGGTTTTCAATGCGGCGGGATGAGGCAACCTCGTGGCTTGAGCGAGGCAGGGAGACAAAAATAAGCAACCGGCCAAAATGCAGAGAACTGAAAGGAGAGGGAGACGTCGAGGTCACGAGACTGGCTTGTGCTGGTTCTGCCGTTGTTTAGGGTGGTTGAACTTGACGACGACAAAAGACAAGACTCGCCGTTGACAGGCGGATAGCAAGGGACAATCAAGGAGGCGGTCGAGGGGGGTTCCAGGCCAATGCCAATGCTTGTGTCGAGTTGAGTGTGAGGATTCGGCCAGGTCATTGTCGGTCAGAGGAGACCTGCTTGTGTGTGGGCGGGGAAGGTGGAGGGACACAGGAGGTGGAAGTACCCTTGTGCGTACGTATGTACCTCCGTCTATCCCTCTGTCCCTCTGTGTGGTGGTCCCTCTGTGCTCTCTCCATTGAGAAGATCCAGGGACCGCGCTGAAGCAGAGACGTCGCTGGACCCCGGCTACCCCTGAGATTCGAGAAGAGGGCGGGTTGTGAGTGGCCGATCGCCGTTGATGTGGGGCTCTTAGTTGCGCCCGTCCACTGGGAATGTTCCTCCGTAGCTGTCCTCCTCCACCCGAAGGCCTTGACCCGGCCCGCCCTACGAGCTGCCCTGCGCGCAGGATGAAAAACACCAATCGGTCTTTTGTGTGTGGGTGTTTCTTTTACAGATGCTCTCTCTGTCGGATGTTATAGCTCCTGTTGCGGAGCACCTAGGTGGATGACCGAGCGTTCTTCAACATGCGAGAGCAACCAGGTATGTATGTATCTTGCCTCCCTAAGTACAGATAGTCCTGTCCTTCCTTCCTTCTTCCTCCTTCTCCGTCATCGCTGCTGCTGCTACTACCCTGTAGGATCCACAGAAGCTGCGGGGCCAAAGACCATTGTTGACGAGACGAGGAAGGAGGGGCAGGGACTATTATGCCTAGTACACCTGTACCTTCGCATACAACGCCTGAATCCATTGGTACGTAGGTAGGTGGTACCTGACTTGAGTGTAGCAAGCATTGGGACCACTGCAAAAGATTGTGGTTCAGGGACTTCATCTTCACCCTTGGAACTCGCTTAGCCTGACCTCCGTCCGTCCTGCCTTCTGCTGCCCCTCGGCGGCCCCTCTTCACCGACTCTTCACGCTTGGAGCGCGCCGTGTTGCTGTTAGTCACCGAACTCAACCTATTCAATGCCTCCTCTCGGTTTCTACCTACCAGGTACCTACAGGTACTTAGGTATCTGTAGATGGGCAAGGTCGTGTCATTCAACTCGCTCACCTCAGGAACTCTGAATCAACCACCGCATCCCAAGGGCTACATACACACACCGCACTCACTATCCAGACGCGACCTCCACCTGAGATGAGACCGACAACTCTGCATCGCCAGGTGCAACAAAAGAGTGTCGATACTGTCATCCGCCCTGTGTCCCCCGATTGGCTTTTCAACTCTCCCTGTGCAACATTGTCTCGACATTCCGCCGAGAATACACTCCCAACCGTTTTTACCTGTTGGCACCTACTCTTCAACTGACTGCTTCCAACCCGCTCTGCCACTATGGAATAGCGCACCGAATAAGGACCGACACCCAACCGCGTGGTTCGCCTGGCACTACTGTACCGTGATGCTCGCATCCATCTGGGATGAACAGCTCTTCGTACCGGACATCTTCATGCCCGCCGAATACAGATCGTTGCACCCGCCACGGCACAAGCTTGATCAGTGGCACATGGCACAAGGCATCGCTGCACGCTCTGTCCTGCATGGCGCGTCCTGGCTCTGGAACGCCGTGGTAGGCTGCAGCTCACCTGGCTGCATCTGCCTCTCTGCATTGCATCAACCTTCGAGGGCACATGGCTCATGGTTGAGCTCACACAGGATTCACCCAAAGCTCGTATGGTGCATCGGCGTTGAGGAAAACGCGGGAGACGAGGGAGACCACTAGCACCGCCACACCATGCCTTTCAACGGGATGACGAAGCTTCGCAGTTCAAGACGGCGTGCGGCTCAGGTGACGCCCTGTGCCTGTGTCAGATGTTGCCCAGTGATCCATGGGCGGTCTCCAGGCTCGCTGCCATCGCTGCCTCATAGGCCATGAGCCACGGGCCACGGGCCACGGGGGGCACAGAAACAAGCATCCCTTCAGCAATGCAACTGCCCTCGCTGCTTTCCAGGAGTCGATCACTCATTATGGATCTGCCGTCAGGCCCAGGATCGCCAGACCATCGACTTCAATCACTCCCACGTGGATAAGCGTTCCGGTGTAAAACTCCGAGTTAATTAACTGGCAGGGCTGACTGGGTTCAAATGGTAACAGCCACAAACTCTAGAGGAACGGAAGGCTTGATCGAAGCTCCTCCATGCCTCTCTCATCGAAAGCCAGACGTAGCTGGCGTTCCCGCCTTTTTCTTCCCATTTACGGATATTGCATATCAAAAGGTGCATAGAGCGAAAGACATATGTTAAATCCTGGCTGGGTGACTGATTGAGTGACGGGCTGACAGCTGTCGGTGGAGCCTGGCAGCGGGCGACCCTTGGCCATATTCAGAAGGCGGTCAGAACGTGCGTCCGCGCTATACCGCTTATGGACGGCTAGATCCGATAATTCAGCGAAGCTCTTATCGCGACCAAACGATAAAATTTCCAAAAACCTCATTCCCAGCCAGCTCCGATACGAGGCATTGTGAGCGACCGATCTCTCGGGTGAATCCTCTGTGCGGTGCTCCATTCACGCCTGTCGTTCCTCTGCAACACCCTATACACAACTATCTGGTCTACACGCGAAACCATGGCAGACACCAAACCGACGCCGCCCGAGGTGAGCAAAGTCGCGATGCCATCAAGAGCCAAGCCCCCCCCCCCCGTACTAACATCGATCCTCTACCAGGCGGCCGCAGCCCCGAGCCCGAATCCGTCTACCACGACCACGACCACGACCACGACTACTGCTGCAAACCCCGCCGAGGGATACAAGGCCGCGAAACCGAACCCCGTCTGGCAGATGATGGGCCTCCGCGGCCCGCCCAAGCGCCTCCCCTCGCGCAACTGGATGATCTTCCTCTCCCTGACGGGCGCCATCTCCGCCGCCATCATCTACGACAAGCGCGAGAAGAACCGCGCAACCGCCCGCTGGGCCCGCGCCGTCGCACCCCTCGCACAGGAGCCCCTCGCCCACCCGTCCCAGCTGCCGCGCAAGCTCACCGTCCTCCTCGAGGCGCCCCCCGGCGACGGCCTGCGCGTCGCCCAGGACCACTTCCTCGAGTACATCAAGCCCATTCTCGCCGCCTCCGGCCTCGACTGGGAGTTCGTCCAGGGCCGCCGCCAGGGCGACGTCCGCGCCGCCGTCGCCGAGAAGATCCGCCGCCGCAGGAGCCGCGAGGAGAGGCCCGACGTCGAGCTGCTGCCCACCGAGGAGAACATCCGCGACGCTCTGCGCCAAAAGAACGGCATCCCCGAGTACGAAGGCCCCGGCGGCGACATCGTCATCGGAAGGCACACGTGGAAGGAGTACGTCCGCGGCCTGCACGAGGGTTGGCTCGGCCCCCTTGACCCGCCGCCCAAGCCCGAGGAGCCCCCCAAACCCGAGGCTGCCGAGGGCACCGAAAACACGACGGCGACACCTGCTGCTGCTGCTTCTGGCACAGAGGAGAGCGCCGCCTCGGAAGAAAAGAAGAAGGACGAAGAACCCCCCAAAGAGGAGAACAAGCCCGACCGCCCGCCCCAACCGGTCCCCTACAACACCACCCTCGACTACCCGACCTCCCACCTCCCCCTCCACATCCCCGCCGAGTTCTCCCCCTCCGACGCCATCCCCTTCCCGCACCTCCTCGGCTTTGCCGGCACCTTCACCCGCATGCAGCGCTTCCTCAACCGCCGCCGCCTCGCCGACGACATCGGCCGTCAGGTAGCCGCCGCCTGCTTCGCCGCCTCGCGCGAGTGGCGGGACGACGGTCCGTCATCCCAGCAGCACCCGGACCAGCCCTACGAGCAACAACGCGCCCTCGAGCACGAGGAGGGCAATTGGGTCAAGAGCGTGTGGAAGGAGGCCGCCGAGGCGCCCGCCTCGGACGACGAGGAGGAGCGGACCAAGGAGCGCATCTGGACGTCGCCCGTCGTCGTCGACCCGCGCATCGCCTCGCGCATGCGCCGCTTCGAGATCCGCCCCGAGGACGAGGAGCGCGCGCGGCACATCGTCGTGCCGGAGGAGGAAGTCGAGGGCTGGATCAAGGGCAGCCTGAGGTCGCTGGGCCACTGGGGATGGAATACCATCAAGGGGGACAAGCGCAAGGGTCCCAACGTCGGCGAGATTGATGAGTGAGTCTGCCGTTGACTTCTGTGTCAGAAAAAGGAGGGAAAAAACGAGGGTGAGAGGGGGGGGGGGGGGGGCCATAGAGAGGCACAGAGTGGGGGAGAGAGAGAGAGCGACAGAGAGAGGCGAGAAGGGATTGTACAACTATACCCCGGCCGCATGAAGACGCGGCGGGTTTTTGAAAACATATTGTAATTCTAGCTCCTAGTAAGCTCGTGTGCTGCCGCAAATGGACAGGGGGGGCACGCGAGACCTGGGGAGCCCATCATAGACCAGGTCTGTTGGGGCCGGGAAAAAGGTTCACTCGGCCTCAGCTTGTTACGAATATTACTGTCACACTCCTCTTGGGTTTTTTGTTTTTTTTTTGCATCCTGGCTGTTCACTTTTATCCGTCCGAGAGACGTCAATCTGCTGCGTGGGTGTCTCGCTCAGCCGGCTCTTCATGCAGAATCGCCATCCCTTCCGGGCCGTCTCCAGGGACGAACCTCCTCGGTCCGATGCCTCAGTCGTCGTCTGAGTCGGAGCCATACGCCACGAGACTCAACTTGCCCTTCGTCGGCGGCGGCGACGGTTTGGCCTTGACGGCGCCACTCTTCTCCTCACCGCTGCTCTGGGCCTTCTCCCCATCCGCCCCCTTCTCCTCTGTCGTCGTCGTCGTCGTGTTCCCCCCCTCCACTCCATCCCCAGATCGTCCCCTCTTCACCCCAAACCCCCTCTCCCTCTCCCTCCTCCTCCGCTTCCTCGGCCCAACAGCCCACTCCTCCTCCCCTCCTACACCGTCTCCCTCTCCTCCCGCCTCCGCATCGACAGCCGCCGCCGCAACAGCAGAAGCGCCGGTCCCGCCCTGACCTCCGTCCCCGTCCCAGACATCCCCCCCGCCAGGCCTCTTCAGGTTCACGCCGCCGCCCTGCGCCCTCCGGAACGCAGCGAGCCCCTCCTCCGTCTCCCGCCTCACCCTCTCCTCCTCCGCCCGCTTCGCCGCGCGCACCTCGTCGAGGAAGTCGATCTCGTCGTCGTCGAGCGCCCGGAACTGGTTCTTGATTTTGTTGGCCTCCTCGAACGCGGCCTGTTTCGCGGCTGTCGTATGTGCCTCTCATGTCAGTTCCGGTTCCCACCCACTTCACGCCGCGCACCACCGCAGCGACAGAAAAGAAAGAGAAGAGAGGGAAAAACGCACCCTTGTTCGCCTGCAAAACGTCGTACAGACTCCTCTCGCCGCCCTCGACGCTCTTGAGCCGCGCCTCCTCCCTCCTCTTCCTCTCCGCCTCGAGCTCCCTCTGCACAATCTCCCACTCGGCGTTCTTTCGCGGCTCGACGGCAGAAGCGGCAGCAGCAGCGCCACCGGCACCATCGTCTCCCTTCTTTGTCTCCTCAGCGACGACGGCCTCGCCCGTCTCGGCGTTGATCGCGCCCGCCGACACGAAGCGCGACATCAATCCAACAACCTCGCTTCAGCCTGCGGTTGCTTTTTCGGTGTATCTGCTCCCCCCTTTCGCTCTTTTGCACACTGTTCCCCCTCCCTGCTTTCTTCTCTCCTTCTCCCTGCCGCTGAATAGGTGGGATGAGATTCGAGCGTTGGGCGTCTGCTGGTGAATATGGAAGCGGTACGCTAAGACGCGTGTCCTCTCTCTCTTACACACACAAACACACACACACACTCTCTCTCTCTCACTCGCCGGTTGCGAAGGTCTGTCACCTGTTGCGGTATTAATCGCAAACTAGAAGGATGAAATGCCGTTTACTAATCCCCAACTGCTCGGTGAACAAGGTGTGTGGGTGAGATCTGCCGACTGGTGTTGCATTGAGGTGTAGAGTGGAAGTTGAGAGGTCGACCAATCACAAGGGGTGGAGCAATGTGAGGAAACGGCCCGCCCCAGTTGGCGGTGCTCTTTCACCAAGGACCACCGCGACACTTGCTTTCACAGCATATCCTCCACTATTGATCACTCCCTCCGCTTGACTTTTGTAATCACAGGCGTCACTTCGGTCTGATTCACAACCCACGTCAGTCTTCCCCATCAGGTCTCCCGTTCAACGTCACGTCTCGACTAATGGTCAGATTTGTCATTCTTCATGTATTTTGTGGGTTTTGTCTGGTTATCTAGGACAACAACCTCTACCGTTCTCCTACAAAATAGGACTGCCGATGTGATGTGTGTAGCCTCGTGAGCATACCGCTTCGTCATCCTTACTTTTTCTTTCCAATCTCGTCCTTACTGATAATCCTATGCCAAGCCCCTTTTGATTGACAGAAACACAATCCGCTCTCAGACACGGGTGTTGTGCCCCTATGACAGCCACTGTTGAGCATACAATGGTGGAGGCTTGCGCCAATCCCAGCCAGGACTACCTTTCCTCAATGTGACCTTGTAAACACCACAATCCTTCGTCAGCTCCATCAGGACTGGAGACCACATTACCCTCCTCAAACGTCATCTCAACTCCATGACCACAACGGTCTAATGAATGCGTCCAACTCGCGATGAAGGGAAAAGATAAAAATAAACGTCTAAGAATGTCATGAAAGACGGCGACAGCGACAACCCGGGATTTCTCAATAACGCTGGGTTCCAACGACGAGATCAGCCTGCCAACCATACAAGGATTGCCAAATAACAAAGTGAAGAAAACTCCGGCCCCTTTACTGGAGGAAAACCTCGTATTTTGGCCAGTGAACATGATGCAGAACACCTCTCCATGTGAGACCAGTTTTTTTTGTCCATTCTCGCGAAACAAAACATATGCCTGTGCATAGCCAGCCGGTAAGGATAAACATGATCCGTATGCACCCTTCACAAAAGCTGCTTGCAACTTGTCTTTTTTTTTCTTCGCGCCGACGCAGCAGGCCAATGACGTCCGGACAAGGGTCCAACTCGTCGACAGAGGCCAAGTGCAAGAACAGATTCCCATCTCAATTGAAGAGGGAAAACTGGTATTGTGCTGAGACAGGACGAATAACAGAAAAGGGGGAAACTCCATAACGTGCCACAAAAGAAATAGTAAGGATAGGTGTCTGGGCGTTTCCGAGGGTCGTGTCGATCGAAGCCGTGGTCAGACGTTATGAATATGATTGTACCACCATTCAAAGACGTCGTTGATGTTGACCAAGTCGTTCTGGGCTGAAAATACCGTAACCATTCGTCGAACTTCGGAAAGGAAACCGACGACGCCTCTCTTCGCAAAAACGCACATCACTCTCATCCTCACCAAAAACACACTTGCCACGGAATCTATCGCAGAACTCCAGGGGGGAATCGCAGGGGCCGACCACCAAACTCCAATGATGGGATTTATCCGTATACCAAGGGGTGAAAAAGAATTAAAGAAATATGTCATTAAGGGCCGCGGCCGCCGAATCGATCGTCCGCCACTGACACAGCGGGGCTCGACACCTTCCTCCAAAGAAAAGTGTCGAGACGGAGTGCGTGTAGTGAGTCGGTGGCATCGAAGTAAGCCCGTGTGCCCGTGCGTCGTAAAGTCGAATGTCGACGTGGGGACCATTCGGTCAAATAACCGCTTCTTTCGGTTTCTCGTCGTGAGAGGGTATCTGAAGAATGCAAATGTATCGTCATGCCAGAAAAAAAACAAAGCCTGCGTCTCCTGTGACGCTAGGCCTCCCAAACTTTTCCGATAACAAGTTCCCTTCCAGTTTCGTAGGGCGGTGGTGGGTCCCGCCGGGTATCGCAATGAATTCAGCCCATGACGGGCTGACCGAAGCCGGGGTGCGCAAAGTAGGCAGGCGGCTTGACCGCGGGCCCGACGCAGTTCGCACAACTGCACTCTGCGACACCGTGCTCCCACATGTTTTGCGAGTAGTTGTAGTGTCCAGAAAAGGCCTGCTGGTTGTGGCGGTGTCCGTAGTAACTATGAGTCGGCTGCTGGTAACGATTGTTCCACTGGGCGCTGGCAGCTGCCTGGGAAAACCAATCGTTGTACCGGGCGTTGGCCGACGTAGCAGAGTTGATATACTCGGGAGTGCCATAACCAGAGTCCGGTGGGGTGAGCGGAGCAGACTGCCAATTCCAGTTGCCGTATGCCTGCTGATGGGCCAGCTCGTTGCGCTTGATGGCCTCATAGCGCTCGTACTCAGCCGCCTGCTGCTGAACAAACGTATGGTAGGCGGATCGACCGCCGTACCGGTTGATGTTGGTGTCGATGGCGGGGACATGCCTCTCGCGGTTGGCCCTGGCTGTAGCCTGGTCCTTGAGGACCTTCCAGTCGTCCCAACTGGTGAGCCAAGCCTTATAGTCCGCGCTGTAATCCAAGTTGACATACAGACACCAGCCAGACTGCTCCAACCACTCATGTTCCAGAGCGTTGAGCTCGGCGACGGGGATGCCGCTCACCTCAGACCAGGAACGGTTCTGAAAGGTGTTGTCGTCCAAGAACTTGCTGCCGAGCAGCAGCGAGACCGTCAACATGCGCCAGACCTGACCCTCGGGTACCGTGTACGAAGGGTTGTTCTGCTTAAGCGTGTTGACACGTTTCGCGAGGTAGTTCATTCCCAGGAGGATGGTGCTCTTGGGCAGTCTCGTAGATGAGAGGATCTGCGAGACAAACTTGCGGAAAGGGGGGGTAACAGCCGTGGTCGACAGAGGCATAACGACGCGGGTTGCCATCTCAGCAACGAACTCGGCCATTTGGTCGACCTCGTAGTCGAGGACGGCACAGACACCTCCAGGCATGTTGGCGGTATTGAGAAGAGTCCGACTAAGACCGTAAGAGGACCTTTGTCGGAGAGAATGCTCGAGGCGCTCGGAGGGAACACTTAGCAGTAGGGAGCGAGCCGCGACGTGCTAGCGGTGATGTCCAAGGCCGAAGAAGACGAGGCGTCGGGGTGGTGAGGGGGATGATGACACGAGCCCTTAGTAACTGCAAATAGCCATCAAGGTGTGATCGTGTCGACTACGAGAGGCGGAAGTCTAAAAATGAATGTAGACGAGAGGAAAAGTCGCGGCGCGTGTGGCGGTCGTGGACAGCTCAGGAACCTCCAGAAGAGTGTGAATACCTGCGTGTGAAAAGATACTGCGATGACTGGCTCGAAAAATGGGATGCTTAAACGGAAGATGGTCGTTGAGGCGTCCGGGCAAGATCCAAGGACCGCTCGACTCGAGACGAAGAAGGTCGTGGAAAAGAAAAGCCGCAGCTGTTATCTTGGGTGATGAATAGTTAGTGACAGTGACCAAGAGACAGGAAAACTTTGACAGTCTGTGCCTGAGTCTGATACACAAGCTTCGTCGTATGATGCGTCAAGTAATGACGGCCCGGTGTTGGAGTGTGGAATTGCTTGAGGGTGACACGGACAATGGCTCCAGGGAAGGGTGTCCCCTGTGGAGAGCCAATGCAGCAGCAAGTGCCAGGTTGCTCCAGCGCACCGGGCGCCGAGGAAACAACCCGACACTGCTTGGTTTTGGTGTCGGCGAGGCAAAAAACCTTGGTACGCAAGGGCGGACTGGGTTGCTGAACCGATCGTGAAGTTCGGGTGCATCATCTTAGGGCCTGGCAGCCAGTCGGTGTTGGTTGGTTTTGAACCAGCGTTAAGCGGAGGAGTCGAATGAAGTTTGTGTACCAGACCTTTGGCAAAACCTATGGGATTGGGCTGGGGATGGGCAACGGCACAGTAGGCTTACCTTGGGAAAGGAAAAATCAAGGGAAATTTGACAGGTACGCGCGAAGGTGAAAGGACGGTGTTCCCGTGGTGGTATTCGGACGATGTTTTCTCAGAGGGCTCAGAGCGGTAAAACGGTGTTTCTGTCTCAAGGTGAACAGAGGTGTATGGCTCGACGTGATCGTGATCGTGATCGGGCGAGGTGATTGGGGCAACGGTAGTCGAATCGAATCGGCTGATTGTCGCGTGGAAGGGGGGCGGAAACCTGAATCCTAGATAGTCGACGACTTGGGTTTGGAGAATCGAGCAAAGTCGAGGACGATGGGTTTCGTCGGGATGCGGCGGATTCGTGGTTTGGGGGGGGACGAAGGAGAGAGAGGAAGAGAGGATATGGGAAGAGAAGAGGAAGGGGAAGAACAGGGTCGGAAAAGAAGAATTTCGAGGAGTGAAATGGATGGGACGGGTTGGGATGGATGGGATGGAGATGGGGAGAGAGAGGACGGGGATGGGGGTGAGGATGTAAAGTGGAGAGGAATGATGGCGGCGTGCGTGTGAATGGAGGCGAAAGGAGGAGACCGGGAGGGCGAAGTGCAGTGAGTGAAGTGAGGGAGATGGGTGGGTGGGAGGGTAGGGAGTACAGCGGTTCGTAGCGGCGGGTGGGCTCAAGCAGCGGGCGAGGTACCTTTGAAGCAGGGCAAGCAGGTAACTGTTCAGCAATGAAGGGGAGGTCGGTACTTTGGGTCAAGTCAGTGACAGTGACAGGCAGGAGGAGGAAAGCCCGACAGCGAAGTGGGTCATCTCTGGCGGGAACTTGGGGATGGACCAGACCAAAAGGGAAGGGACCAGTAGCAGGTGAGTGCAGTGCGGAAGCAGGAGCAAGAGAGGGAAAGAGCGACAAAAGTGTAAGAAAATACCTCGACTCCTCTCACACCGCAGGACCATTTTTGAGACGCCAATAAGAATGAGGTAAGTATTAAATCAATAAACAACGGAATTATCAGTCTCAAGGCGCACTGCTCACCCGTCGTCCATCAGTTCTCTGGGAACGTTTCCCACCGAGTGCAGTACATCATCATCAACGCCTCTAGGAACGGGACACCTCGGTGGCCACAAAGTCGATTCATCCATGTGCCCGCCCTCCTGACCTGAATTTGGACGCACTGGCGAGACTGGGATTGGGACTGGGGAGGGTGTGACCGGTGCGAGTCTGGCTGGCAGTTGTTGTCGGACGCCTGCCCGGCTTACTTCGGTCGAGTCGGCGTTGGTTTGGAATTGGAACCTGGGGGGTGGTCCATGGGCCATTGAGGTGGAAAACCACCATGCAATAGAAAATCGAAAGGAAGAAAAAAAATTGACAAAAAAGAACCGGCGGGTCTTGTGGAGACGACAGGGTGACCGGCTCAGACTGGACCACCACACGCTAAAAAGAAGGTACGGGAGTACTTCGTCATCTGGATTGGAGAACGTACCCACGACCCGTTTTAGGACAGGACGGGGGGGGCTCTACTTGGACTAAGAAAAAGGCGGAAGATGGAGGACTGAGGGTGTGGGTCACAGTCCAGCGCTCTCTCCGCGGATTGGACCTCGTCAAAGAGAGATGGGAAGGATGCAGGTAGTTTTGGCGTGTTTTTATTTTATTTTAGTCTCCCCCCTTCCTTGAGACTCCGCTCCTGGACACCGCTTCCTCGAAAAAAGTCGGAGACTGGGAACTTGCTCCTCATTGGCCTGACCTCGGCCTCGCCCTGCCCTGCTCTGTGTGATGGTCATTGAAGGCACTCTTGGATGGGTGGACCGCTCCAAAGCCAACGGCAGTGGACACAAGCACAGACACCCACTCACTCTCACACGATGCTGACTTCAACTCGCTCACCGATTCGAGTGTGGATGGCTGGCTGGTTGGATGGATGGACGATGGATGATGGATGTGGGTGGCAGACAGCACGACACCACAAGCAAAGGACCAGATCCCCTGTGTACTAACGGTGCTATTGCTATCCGGGTCAGGTTGCTACGTCTACGTCCGACACCTCACGGGCGGGTAGAAAGCTGGTCTCACTCACACTCGTCTGTTCCCCGAGTGAGGTGTCTCAGTATGAGAGAAAGTCAGGGCCAGCTAGAAGCTTAGGAACAGCGGGAAGCAGCCGGAGCATGATCCACTTCTACTCAGGGTACCTAGGTACCTAGGGAGGCAGGCGCAAGTGTGCCAACCAGCAGGAAGGAAAACAAGAAGGACAGGAGGCAGGAGGGCAAAGGGAAGAGGGCAGGGGGCAGGGGGCAGGGGGGAGGGGGGAGGCAACACCTGCAGCATCGCACCTGCACCTGCACAACTGCCCAGGCGTAGACGCAGGCAGGCGCTGTTGCTGCTGTTGTGTTCGCTGCAGACAGGGCTCCTGCCTCCTGCCTCCTGCCTTCCCACCTAGCAACGCAGTGCCGCTGGACCCGACCTCTGCTGTTTCCCCGGCCCGTCCTTCAATGAGAAAACCTAGTGTGGGTCCATTGCAATGCTGGGGTGAGCGTTTGATTGGCCCGATGTCCATAAAGTAAGCCATACGCTCAAACACGACGGACGGCCACCCATGGGTGTACCGTGAATCGGCACAACACAAGAGTGTGATGTGAGTAAGACTGGGACTGACCTAAGGACGCGAAGGACGGTCATTACGCGCCTCGGCCTGACGTGCCATGTACGAATAGGATACAATGTCTGCTCTATCCGCTCAACACGGCCTCTGCCAACGTCCATCGTGGCAACAACAATCAAGACCCGGAGAATACTGCAAGTCAGGTGGATGGCAGCCAACAAATGGCCGGGGGGGTCACGCAGAAAAGCAAAGCTGACAAAATTTGATAACAAACAAGGACAGATCAGTCCTCGCCCGACGCTCCATCTTCGTCCCCGGCTCCAGCCATTCATTTACTGTACGAATGAATACATGTACCTCAAGACAGCAATATAGTCACAAGGAACCGATAGCTTACGTGTGCAACATTCCTCCAGAATCCTGTGGTCTGGCCGACTCGAGCCAACACCTCATCTCAACAACGGTACCACAGTGGCACATCCTTGCCGGACACGCCAGGGCGCCTCCCAGAGAAACAAAAGTTATCAAGTCATTCGGCGCTCAAGGAAAGCGAAGAAGAAAAGTCGTTAATAGCGGTTCGGCTCTTAGCGCTCTCTGGCAGTTGGGATGTCCCAGTCTCCCGAGGCTTCCAGATGTATTGGAGAGTATTAGCCTAGCCTTGTGCAATTTGTGCCAGTCGCCTGTACCTTGCATATGGGCCAGGGAGGTTGGTTTGTCGCGGGTATAGCATAGCAGGTACATCGTACTCACATCAACCTGCTGCACCGAGGCAACCTGTCCGGTACCTTTTTTTTTTTTTTCCCTCTCCTTTTTTTAATCCCTTCTCCTCCTATCCTCCTCTCTCACTTAACAAAGTTGGCGCTTGACCACTGACCGCCCTCGCCAGCAGGTACCCATCCATCCGTCCACGTCTACTCTGTCCGCGCCTTGGGTCCCCATTTTCCTTACGCATCCATCCCTATCCCGGGAGGCGTCCCAAGCAGCCCAGCCCAGACCACAGGCCAGGTCCAACCCAAACCGAACCAGGACCAGACTTGGACTCTGCAGTCCTCGCCCACTCGCACCAATGCACACCACACCCCGGCACCACGGCGACACTGGGATGGGGCCTCCATCCACCCTCACTCAGTGCCTTTTGCGAGGTTCTCTCGCTGCCTTGCGCGCCTCTGAATCTGATCACTGACTGGCCTCTGCTTATTTCGGGGCTCGGCGAATGGCAGTCCACGGGGGCTAGGGCTCAGGGGGCAATCTCTTCCTTGATCTCGCGCCCGTTGTGCAGTACTTGGTACCTGCAATCCCGGCTGCAAAGGGCAAGGGACAGTCTGTGTTCGGTGGACTGTGTCCATCATCCGATCTGCTGGGTAATCGCTGCGGTCCAGCCACCAGCGCACCACCACCCAAGGTCGGTCTTTGGCTGCTGTCTTTGACTCTTTCAGCGCCGAAACCCCCATCCAGCGAAGCAGACTCCGGCCGATGACGACGGTATGCACCCTGCAGCACCCACTCATCGTCACCACTGACCACACTGGACGAATACCGAGTCACCAACGCATTGTTTGCCGAGCCCAGTGCCTAACGGATATTGGCCGTGACGACCCTGACGAAGCGCGGGAGGTCTTGTCCACTACATGACTGCTTCACACTTTGCCTCCCTCCCCTTTACGGCTTCGCCTCACTGATGCTGCCTTCTCCGACCCGGCCGGTCTAGAATGGCATGGGATTAACGCGGTTGATTCCACAAGGCCGTGGCCCGTGTTTGGCTTGACCACCTCTCTGGGTCGGCTTTGGAGCATCGCTTCCAGGCTCGATTGTACCAGGTGCTCACTCAACATGCCTACATGTTCGTACGTCAGGCGAGGCCGTCGAGATGCGTTCATGTGCGCTTTCGTACCTAATCTAGACGAGGCAACCTTTTGAGCGCTTGGCCACCCCTGATCGAATTCCTGCCGACAGAATTGTGGCGCGACAATAATTGCCCGAAGAACGGTGCACAATATTCCAGTTCTATTACAATACAGAGCACATATACACGAATGTGCTTTTAGGCTTCTCCTGCCCTTCAAGTAACTCGGACAAATCGATGGGCTTGTCCAGGAGTCAGGACTTCGCGGCTTCACCTAGCCAAACGCGGCATTTTGGCATTTGTTGTTCCCGCAGCTGCGCAGCAAGGCCCAGCAAAAGCTGCAACGGAAATGAAAGTCCATGCATTCTCTCGCCTTGGATGAGATTGCTGCAACACACCACCAGCCTGCTGCCTGCACCAGGAGAAATACCGCACGCTCCACAAGTCGGGACACCGTGCTCTCTACAGTGTTCAACCTTCCCGATGGGAGACCATGTTCTCCTATCGTCACCCCTTGAGGGTGGTGGTGTTGTCCGGCAAGGGTTCGCTGGCCAAGGTACGACTGGTTCATCCAGGGACAAAAAATTCCAGGCTCCCAACAACCAGGCCAGGCGTAGACAGGCTCCTACACTGCACTGTTCACACGCAAAGCAAAACTTTGACAGGCTTTTGCCATGGCGATCTCGCGGTTCGCGGCTCGCCTCCGGCAGTGAGTGAGATATGGTTTCCATCCGCCAGACTGCCAGTCTGCTACAGCACACGGCACCTCAAACGCCGAGAGCGAGACCGCCCAATCGTATTATCAGGTGTGCCTTATGGATCGTGTTCGGGTCATTCAATCTATCGACGAATCACCGGCCTGTCTGTCTCACCACGCTCATTGGCTGCTCGATCATGACAGTCTTCCGCTTTAAGGTTCCTGAGGCCGTTAAGATTCCAACCTGCTCTGCCAGCTGTACAGTAATCTGGAGAAACGCGGAGTTGTGCCGCGCTTTCGAAGGACCAAACCAGCCCGGTCACGTAACAGGGGTGGCAAAAGGCTGGAGCATCCGTGCCACCGTATGCACCACAGCGCTGCCGGGAGCCAGAGCATTCATGATTTGGTTCGCTACAGTACCATGGTAGATGTTGCTGATCCAATCGGCCAACTCGTCCTTTGCTCGCATGGCAATCACGTGCCGTTCTGAACGTCACCGCTCGCTCACCAGTGGTCTCGGGACCCGCGTCGGGACATGGCATCGGTCTGCAAGGACCGGCGCGAGCTTCTCACCACTAGGGCGAGGCATTGAGGCACCTGGATTGAAATAAGAAATCTCCCCAAAATGTTGCCAGCGGTTGCCGTTGGCGACACTGTCAACCGGATATTGAGAGCGTGTGGCTGTATACCTGCTGTGTACAGAAATCAAATGCTTGCCCTCTGATTGGGCGGCTTCGTGCTCTCGAGAGTCTACAGGAGTCTACAAGCCGCCGCTCAATCTTCCTTCCAAGTCCCCAAGACCTTGTCGGCCTGGCGGTCTGCATAACCGAACCTGCGCCGCAACGCAACGTTAACCACGGACTCCCAGTCTGGTGCAGAGTCTCGCGTGCAAAACGGTATAATCATTGTATCAGAACTGATGAAGAACCAAACACCCTCCCAGCCTACCAGCCGCAGTACCTACAATACTCCAACACGGACGGTGAGAACGTTGGCCCTCTCCCCCAGATTAAACGACCAATTGTCAGTCAGATGGGACAGTCCATCTCAGCCTGCCCGAGCCTGGTCAAAACCAAGCCTGCATACCGAGAAACTCGACACATGGGCGAGTCAGGGCGAAATTGTTTGAAAAAGCAAAATGTTGGAGGTGAACACAAGTCGGTATAACATTCCCCTCGTCCTTGGTGACCAATCATATTGCGTCGATCCCAAGAGACACAACAGATACGCAGCCAGTTGACTCGCTTGAACACGACTGCACCCCCTGGGCGTGCCCCCGGCATCATGGTCACAAACTACAGTACAGAGTACAGCACAGTGCATCCCCTGTTGTTCTTACCCGACGACACGTCAGGCCCCCTGGAACAGTGTCTCTGCCCTCGTGTTGAACAGACACACGCGTGGTCCGTGGTCCACAACAACCCCTGGAGGGTTTCTGGCGCAGAACATCAAAAGGCCCCATCAGCTTGCAGGAGGTGACACATTGGGAGATTCTCAGGTGCAGCCACCTGACGGAGATATTTCAACACCAGGGAGCCGGGCTGACGATCTGCGCCTTCCCTTCTGAGTCCGTCAGGCAAGGCTGGTTGAGTCAATAAGCCGACGGAGCCTGGCGGCCTGGGTTCGAAAACCGCATGATGGAAAAACAGGGTTGAAGGAGGCTCGCGGTGTTCCGTTCAATCCAGAGGCATAGGCAGGCACGGCTGCACCGAACAAAGGAAACCCGACGCGGGTCCACCATCGACATGCCGTGCCAACAACAACCGGGCAGGCAGGCAGGCTTCTTGAGTCTTGAGTCTTCTTGAGTCTTGGGTCTTGGGTCTCGGGTCTCAGTGGTCTGTTTCTATGAATATGTCCGGGCTCTCGACTGCGCCATCAACTGGCTACAACGCTATGGGGAACACACTAAGGGGTTTGGACCCTGAAGACGAAGTCTCGCGAGGATTGACAGCTTGCTTGAGACCTCAACCGCCTTGGACTCGGAGAAAGGCTTACGCTTGATGGTCCAGGTGCCAGAACGGATGGCAGCTCATTTCCCATACGGGTGATTTGCCAGCAAAACCAAAGACCAGAGACCAAGTAGCTACATACGGCTAACCTTTGGCATGCGGTCTTTCAGGCCAAGCACCTGGGATCTCCCATACACGACGATAGAGAGAGAGCGAGAGAGTGAGAGACAAAACCGCGAAGACCTTCGAGATTTTTCGAGACCCACCCAGGTAGAGAACAAGCCACGGCCCACGATGTCATGCTCTCAAGGCTAGGTACGATGTAGAGGTCCTTGTGTGCCCGTACAACTTCCAAGGGTCCAACTCCACCGACCATCTTTAGCGGTGGCAGGGCACTGCCCATGGTATGGGTCATGAGCCGTCAGCCCTCAAGGGCAAGGGCCCCGTCAAGTGGATGCTGGACTTGGGCCAGGCCGAAAACTATCGGTTGAATCGGTCGAGTTTGTTGGCAATTTCGGGACTCTTTCCCAGATCTTGTCCTTGTCTTTTCCGCTTTATTTGTCTCTTCATTCCCTTACGACTCCTCCCCCCTCCAGCAGCAGCCAAAGGGCAGGGTATCGTGAATCGGATTACCTGCAGACTGGGCCGTTGGGCACCTTCACCGCAACTAACATTTGAGGGGAAACGCGGGCGGGATATGGCGAGAGCTCCAATCCGATCTGACGCCCTTTGTGGCCAGTGACCCATCTCAATACTCTGCCACGTCCAGTGCTACGTCAAGTGCCACCGCCAGTGGACGGGAGTTCCTGATCCATGTGTAGTGATGCTGCTGCATTGGACCGCAGTTGCCGACGACCCTGCAACCCCCCGCCCCCCTCCCCGATGCTCGATATTGCCGGAGACTCGAGATCTTGGTCAGGTTTAATGTGTAAACTAAATCCGGCTGCTCGTATCAGGGACTCCAGGGCCGGGAAGGGCTCCATGGCATCGTACCCAAGCTTCTCTGCTATCAAATTGGTAGCTGGAAACGAATTTTGTTCTCAAGGACTCGACCCCCCCCCCCCAAAAGCCCGAGGCCATGGGGAATTTTCTGGTATCGGTGGGCTAATGGCGGTTTCAACTCGTCATGATTGACGAGCGATCTTCTCACGGCTAAACCTTTCTGGAGGATGATCAACTTGACCGACGCCGAGGAAAGGCCAGCCGTCCCGCCACGAGTTGCTTGTCGGACATCGATGGAAGCCGGCGGACACTCCATCCATCCTCATCCTCCAATGGCGACAATGGCCCGCGTTCTCAACCTCCGGCCACTCTTGAGATGGCCTGGGCTCTGCTCGGCCAAAGGGCGGGCAGTCCATCGTCGTCAGTTGTTCGCGGCCATCGCGCTAGTAAATGTACATGGGCTACTGGCCTGGTCACGTCTTGTGCGCCATCACCCTCCTCCCAGGCGCCCAGCAAACGCACGCACACGAGCGGGCAGCCCTGGTGTACCTACATGATTCGACGGTTAGGCTACCAAGGCCGTGGCATGTACAGGATGCATACGACGTGCAGCCACCTCACCCATTCGACGCCGACAGTTCCGCGTCACCAGCAGCCCAATGCAGCTATTCTCGGGGGGAGGACTCACGAGGACCCCCCCCTATTTGGCGGGGTCCCTTATGTTCTGTTGTCCCTGAACGTCAAGAGTGTCAGAGCAATATCACAAGCAGGCAGGCAGACAGATTGGAGAGATGCCGTTCGGCAGGTTGCTGTTTAAGAATCCCACGCTCACGACGAGCGGCATAAGGGTCTGCCGTCGGCCTTGTTGTCGTGGCTAGCACACCAGTAGACGGCTGACAAGCTCAAGACTGACCGACTAACTGACTGACTGATTGGATATCATGGCAGGCGTCAGCCGCGGCGTGCTCTGTACAAGCATCTAGCCTTTAGATGCGATCGACCGTTGCCCAACGTGCGCGGTGGTTGTGTCGTGGTATAGCAACGCTCCGCAGGGAGTCAAACAGAAACCGGTCACAGCTTGACCGACTGTCGAGACGAAATCACTTGCGCCCTTTTTGTCCCTCGCATTTCCCCGCAGACGAAACGTCAAACAATGGGACTTTGGGCGCCATGCTGGATGCCGGATGCTGCCTTGCCCCTTTTCCAACCTCTCCTATCTCTCCCGCCGCAGAACACAACAGCCCTTGGCGTGGGGAGAGTCACATATTCACGACGAAACTGCTTAGAAATCGCCCATGTCCCGGGCAAGCTTCGCAGCCGTTCAGTGGCCGGGCCTCTGGGACAGATGGGGGCGGCGGACGTAGTAGTGCATTGTTGCTGTAGCCGAGCGGGTTTTGGTAGGAGAGCGCGAAAAAAAAAAATGCCGCGCTTCTTTGGAACAACCGGCGAACGTGCTGCAGTCCACCCGTATGCAGACCGGCGACGGCGCGTGGGCGCCTCAGGGTAGGTGAGGCGAGGAGGGGAAGAAGGTGACAGAATTATCCAAACAGACATCACCCAAGACCTCCTCAGGAGGAGGAGTCTCATACGGGGTCTCTCGTTCCACACTACACACCCCCAGTCGGAACGGGCGAAACGTTGGGCAGAAGTCATCACCACTCATCCACCCTGCCACTAGCAGTTGCAAGTTGGTTAGATGTTGGTGTAACCCTCTTGACGTAGTCTTGTTCGCCACAGCTCAGCCCATGACCCCCCTCCCCCATCGCCTCCCCCGATCCGCAGTCAACGGATTTCCCCCCCCCCCCCCCCCCCTCTCCCCTGTCCCCCACACAAGACAGGGCAGGGCGAGCCGCGATGGAAACGGCCTGCACGTAACTGAGGGTCAGGCTTCAGCCAAGGCTTCCAGAGCCAGGCGGCGAGAGGCTAGGCGTTGGATCTAATGAATGTGTGTTCGGATACCACATCGTATATGTCTCTTCCAATGAGTGACCACCCTTTAGGTTCTAGGGGTTGATTCTGCTAAGGTTTCGCCTGTGACCACCGCCGACTTTGCTAACAAAAGCGGACATCAGTCGTTAAGCCAGCCCCCCCCCCCCCCCCCCCCCCTCTCCTCCTTGGAATCAGGATGAGAACGACGACTGACCCCCCCTACCTTGGAGCCGCCACTGAAGCCTGGCCCCATCGCCCTTGCCCTGGGTGAAGGGTGAAGGTCGGCCTCGTGCCCTCAACGCCTCTCGCCTCAGTGCTCCCCGACAGGGACACGCGTTGGCTAGAGTGCTTGCAGTAGTGCACTATTCTGGTGGGAGAATGCGGCAGTGATGGGCAGAATGGCAGAGACGCCAGAGGCTTGGAGTAGGCTCGCGATCCTACTCCAACCCGGACGGAAGAAACCAACAGTGCTGCCTGCGTCATGGACTCCCGCGTTCGAGCGTTTAGCCACCATTGTCCAGTGTGTTTGTGTGTATCTGTCTGTCTTCCGGCGTCCGCCGCCTATGTGTGCAGTGGGATGGATCAATGGCTTCCTGCTGTCTACCGGTCTCTCTCTCGCTCTCTCACTCACACTCTCACTCACACACCTTTCCCTATGAATTCAGCATAGCACCATCCAGCCCTTGCGATCCTTTGAGGGGGATTCGCCCCCTCCCCAGCGCAATGACTCTATCCGAACAAGGCTACGAGCTGCCATGTACCGGATGGTGGTCCGACTGACGACCTCGCTTGTCGCAACCACTGCGGGCATCACGCATCATCCATCGTTCATCGCCCATCGGCGCGGTCCATCCGCCGGGGAGGACAGCCACATGGTCCGGCCGGGGGGCCACGCCTCACGCCATACACAAACCAGCCACGCACAAGACACAACACCGCCAGCAGCAAGCACCATCCGCTCCCGTTAAGAACTCGGCGATGCGGTCAACAGCCGAGACTGCCGGTTGGTGATGACACATGCATCGTCAACTTTGGCCTGTTGCTGGTACCTAGAATAGGTAACGACCACGCAAGCGGTGAGCCAAGGGGAAAGAAGAGGGACATGTTTCGCTGCGTGACACCTAGACATATGTCTCGACCACAAGCACTCCACTACGTCCATCCTTTGGCGTTTCGTCCATCTTTTCTCTGGCCACCCTTTTTTTTCCTTTCTTCTTGTCTTCTTCTGTTCTTCCCTCTCTTCTTGGCAAGAGTCTTTACTCCTCTCCTCCCTCTCTCCCTCTGATGTCTCGGGAATCGTAAATAAGGCAGCGTCGTTTGCTGCCCTGCCCTGGCCTTGCCCTGCGCCAGCGCGCGCGCCGCTGCGTCCTTCAGCTAACGGGCCAGTCAGCAGCAGCAAGGGCGCGTGATCTTTTGCGCTCGCTCACTGCATTCGCCCATAGCTGGCGCACACCCACCCACAAACTGGCTCACTCTCACGCTCGCTCACGCCCGCCGCTGGGTGGGTAACGGGCTGAGGACGGAGCTGGGCTTGGGTGGGGGGTGGTGCTGTGCCGTGCCGTGCCGTGCTGCGATGGTGCTTAGCTGAGTTGTGAGAAGGAGTGGTGTATGTGCTGGCGCCCTGTCTGGCTGGAGAAAGCAAGTGGTGGTGCTTGGGTCCGGAGGCGCGGGCGTTGGCGCGGACGCGGGCGTGGACGAGGCCAAAGGTCGTGGATTGTGGCTGCTGAGTTCCCCCGTCCCGTCCCATCCCATCCCATCCCATCCCATTCATCCATCCATCCATCCCCCGTGTCCGATAACATGTCGTGTCCGTCCGTCATGCTTTGGGTGAGGTCGGACTGCCAATTGGGAGGGTGACTAAGCCTGTGCTTCGGCACGACGCTCGTCTCTCGTCTCTTTTGGTATGTGTGTAAGCGTGTGTGTGTGTGTGTGTAACTGTTGTAAGTGAAGGCGCCTGATGCTGCTTCGGACACGGGCAAGCGTCCGGCTGCCTGCAATGTTTTATCTGTCATGGAAAGAAGAAAAATTAGATGAAGCCTCTCCCTCTTTGTGATGGTGCAGTACGATACTAGAGCACATATAGTGAGAGACGACTAATTGACTCTTTGGCTGGGTATATCCGACTTACCTTGGGAGTGTCGTGCCAATGCGTCAGCCATCTTGCGATGGCTGCAGTGTACGCACGACACCCGCTGCACGAAGCGTGCATGCTTAGAATACCTATGCAGAAAGAGAGATACCAGGAGAGGGAGGAGGACAGCAATTTGTTCCCCATCATGGCATTTCCCATCGCCCAGAGCCAGCCCGCGGGGTCCATTGCCCTTTCCTATGGCGCTTTGCTGCTCCTTGCTGGGCGCCGATGCGAGAGGGGGCCCGCGTCTACTTCGATGCAACGGGGGTCCGTGGCGGCGTCTATTCCGGGAAGTCATCCGAGGACCCACCGCCGCCGCCGCCGCCGCCGCCGCTTGGCCATCCCCGAGGCTCCTACTTCGAGGTATGCGTCGAGCGCAAACCCCCCACCCCCGTGCTTTCTGCGGCCCGGCACGGGCTCCGCGTTCATGAGGAGCTACAAGCTTTGCGGTCCATCACCTGCCTCTCTTTTCGTGTCTGCGCGTCTGCGCGTCTGTGTCCCCACTTCCCTCCCACTTCCCTCCCCCCTCCGGACGGATCGGGGCGCTAGAGCGGGTGTCGGATCGGTGCTCTGACGGCGCGGTCCTCCTGGTCCGTGGCAGGACGGCTCGAGTCGTTGCTAGGACGCTCTGGAACGCTGTGGAGGAAGACGCGGATATCGGACGGAGGGTATCGTGGGCGGGAAATTGCTTGGTGTGATCTGGGTGAGAGGGGACGATGCCTGGTGGGTTGTGCATGGCGGCATCGGGCGTGCTGCCGCGCGTGTGATAGCTCTTGGATGGACGAATCGTCTCCCTATTGGAGGTCGTGTGACGACTGTCTGTCTGATAGTTAGAGTGTCTGGGCATGACGTGGTAGAGACGGTAGGGGCTGAGAGCGAGTGGGTAGTTGTATCGTTTTTCTAGTTGAAAGGACAACTCTGCTATGCTTCATATGCGTTATCTATAATTGTAGCAATCCAACTCTTCATGGTTTCTCTCCGTCATTCCTTGAGTTCGACAATGACGTACAGAGAAACGCACGAGGATGTAAACTTCCTCCTGATAGTCATGAGGCCTTGCTGTAGCGCGGCGGCGACTATGCTGCCTGTGCTATTTATTCATTTCTCGTAAGTGTAGCTGGAAAACGTTCTCTGTTGCTATCGTTTTTCTTGATTTGCCAGTTTACAGCCCACAAGAAAGTGCTAAATAAGTGAACAAGTACGCCTTTTCTCTTCAATACGCATTTATTGTAATACAAGGGGTAAGGCTGTAATTCAAGTGTGATATAGCAAACTCCCAGCCTCGCCCATCAGTCAGCCTGGTGAGACGGACGTGGAACTCACGGACGAGGCAACGTCTGCTACCTGTTGTGCAACCTTGACACAGTGATGTAGGCGGTAACGAGGCTGCTGAGGCATGTCTCAATACCATCGCCAGATACGACCTCTGTCTGGCATTGACTTTCACACAATCTGTGAACAGAGGCCTGGAAGGTTGACTAGGCTCAGGTACTTCGGCATCAACAGTCTCTGACGATGTGGGAGAAGCATCGCTCGCCGCTGGCTTATGGGGTCTGTCCTGGCTGTAAGATCCAACTTTGTTCTCTGTATATTTACAGATACACATGTGTTTCCGTCTAGTTTATCTTCGCAACCAGAGTAGAATCACTCTGCGTTTCAAGCCGCCCTCCAGTCCAACAGGTCCCTCACAGGCCCCGTTTGGCAATATGTACGAGAATCAATAAGAGTATCATGGCATCAGTAGATTCGGTGGGCCGTGTTTCCCTCCTACGCTGGGCGAGGATGTCGAACTCAACTCCCGCCGCCCGCGAGGAGGGACTGGGCCATGTCTGGATATCCCGTGACGGTGACATTCAACGTGAGGCTTGTCGGCGAAGAGACGCCGGGCATACAGCAACAACATCCCCAAGAGTTATTCATCATTTCGTCATCGGTTGACCCCCCCACTGCTTTGTTATGTCCTTCGAGACGCCACGCAGAAGCCCCGACGAGACCCCATCCGAGACGGATGAGGCCTGTCGGTTTGATCTACTCAGTGTCCACCCGTTTGGGATTTAAAAAAAAAAACCCAGAATGGATCTCGAAAGCTCCTCCGGCATAGACGCTGGACCCTTTCAGTCTTCGCCAACTAGCTTGCTCTCGATAAGAAACAGCAGTCACCAACTACATGAGCGATTGTTACCACAAGCAGAAGAAAAGGGGGCAAAAGCTGGCGGGCAGCTCCTTGTCAAAGCCATTCGTGAATCGTGTTAATCCTACATACACAGCTAATACACCACGCCTTGTGCCCACCTAAGCCATCACCCCGCGCCCCATGACAGGAGGATCTCTGAGGCGGTGAGTAATATTAACACTGGCAACCATTTTGGGATTCTTGCTGCCGATTGCTCCCAGTCAACGTTGTGACCAATTCACATCCGAAACGCCGGGCCAACAATGAAAAGATGAAGACGAAAAAAAATCACCCCAAAAAAAACCCCAGGACCTGTCCATCCCGCCCCCTACCTCCCCGAGAGAAACTCGTCAATACAAGACTTGACAGCCACCTACGGACAACCCAGAATCACGGTGTTGCCGTAGAACTCGGGCCGGACAACGATCCCGTCCTCCTGGCAAAACACCGCCCGAGGCATATCAGGATTCGCCATCTTCGCTAGTCCACCGACGTCCGTCCCAAATTTCCCCTGAGAAGATTCTTGTCTGGTATTTCTTCCCTGAGGCGGCTCCGTCTTGAGCGTCATGGTCGAAGGGTCCTCGGGCTTGACGCTGAACGCCTCGTAAAACTCGGGTGTGAGGTCCACGCCGTGCCCGCACTCGCGAATGTTGCGGCCGCAAAAGTTGCAGCCGCGGGAGGTGAACGCCGACTCGAAGCGGCAGTTGGAGGTGCCTTTCCAGCCGTGCCGCTTGGTAAGCTCTTCCTAAGAATGTCGGCCCTGCGGCACAACAGACTTGTCGATGATTAGCCTGCCTCGCGCCATCTTGTCCTTCTCGTCGCCGAAGCGCGACTCAAATTCCCGCTGGTCGGCCTGGTGCCTCTCGAGCGACTCGCGACACTCGGACGGCAACATGGACTTGATGTCTTCGCCGATGGCCAGGATGCCGTTGAACGGCTTCAAAAAGTCGGGAACCTCGGCCGGCCGGCGTCCGGCAGACTGGACGCCCACGCGCGGCGTCTCGTAAACGATGTCTACAACGTTGAAGTTGCGCTGGACTGCCGATGGGACAGTCGGAAAGGCGCTGTTGGGTTCGCTGACGGTGCCAGGAGTAACGGCCTCGACCCTTGCGCGCGTTGGTTGCATGTTGACCGGTTGCTGCATCATGTTTGTGTGGATATCGTAGGCGCCATGGCGCAGCGTCGCCATACGGATGGCGTTGATGCGGCTGTTGAACTCGCTGGACCTCTGTTAGAATGTGATCTCGTGTGTGTCTCGCTTGCGTACACGGATACTTACCTAGCGGCACGGGCGTGCTCCAGCTGCCAATTGGTATCGTTCACGTTGACACGCTTCTTCTTGACCTCAGTCAAACCAGCAAGAGGGTCTGACGTGGCCGGCGCTTGGTTGGTGTGGTACACAGCACTGGCGCCGAACCACGCAACGTACTGGTTGGTGTTGTACGGCTGGCTGGGGTCGAAGACGTCCGAGGGGTCCGCGATGTCTCCCTCAGCAACACCAGACGCGCGCATGTCGGCAACGCGGTAGTCGTCGATGATAGTCCGGCCGCCAACGATGATCCTCGCGCCGAACTCGACAAAGACGGAGCGCGCCGTGACGATTCCTATGGCACGGCCCTTGTACGAGTGGGGAATGATATTCCGCTCGATCATGTCCATCTTTTCTTCGTCGCTCACGATGATCTTGTAGAGCTTCGGGTGCTTGTTGAAGAAGAGGTAGCTGTCGCGGAAACCAACGCATCGCGCAGGCTCCGTCGACAACATGTACTGGCGTTCAGAGCGATCCTTGACGGTGAACGTTCTGCAACGGTACTGGCGGCCCCCCTGCAGGTTGCCGAGCTTGTCGACCTTTGTCTCGCCTTCGGGGTCCTCGGGCAGGACACACTCGTCGTCGACGATGTCGACTTCGGTACCCTCCTTGTCGATGACCTGCTTGAGCTTCGGAGGCGCCTGACCGGGGGCCGGTCGGCGGCCGCCTCGACCGCGCCATCCACCACGACCTCTCCTTCGCGGAGTATCGGCTTCGGAAGCGGGCACGGTAATCATGTTGTCCCAGCCGGGAGGCTTGTTCTTGGGGGGGCGGCCGAGTCGCTTCCTACGGATAACGGGCTCGGTGGGAGGAGTCGGTTCTTTGGCCGACGGTTCGGAGTCTTCAGCCTCTTCGTTCGCAGGCTCTTCTTCTTCTTCTTCACCATCCTCTTCGCCACCTTCTTCCTCACCCGATTCGTTAGGCTTCTCTTCTTCGTCATCTTCTTCTTCGGGCTGCGCCTCGTGCTCGGGCTCGGATTCGACAGCTTCGGCGACGGGCTCTTCGTCATCGATGCCTTCGAAAACTCTGGGAGTGCTCTCTAGAGAATAAATCCAGTTAGTTAAGCAATCGCTTCGTTGTTTCCCTTGCAAGGATTGTTGCGATACAAGATGTCCTCGCTCGAGGGTGGGTTGTCAAAGGAGGGGTACAGGGAGAGAGAGGATGCCGGAGCTTGAACGATGCTCTGCGCTTGCAATTCAAAAAACAAAAAAAGAGAAGAATTTCACACGCCAGATGACTGTCCGTTTAAGCAGGAATTGTAGCGAGCACCCCAATCAACATCCTCCAAGGCTTCTTCAGGGCGCGACAAGAAAAGGAACAAACGTCAAGGGAAAAGCTTGTACGTACGGAGCGCAGCAGAGGCGCGCTTAGCGGCAGCCCTGCCCGACCGAGAACGACGTCCAGACATGGTGGGTCGAGAGGGGGGATTGGGGGAGCTTTGCGATCAATGGTGATGCTGCAGCGCGGCTTCGTTGGTGCAGTTGGTTGGGATCGCGCGGGTGGTGCAAGGCTGAATGTCGAATGGCACTTTGACTGGTCGGGTTGACATGGAGTCGCGACGCGAAGGACAAGCAAGGCTCGGTGGGTCCCCTCCATGGGTGGGCAGGAAAAAGATAATTGGGGTCTTAGACCCTACTCCCCAGTTGTGATTGGCTAAAGAATACAGTGTGCTTTCAGACGGGTTCTGCTACAATGCACACTGTACATTCATCCTATTGATGCCTTCAATCTGTAACTCAGTTGCTGAAGAATCACCTTCACACTCGTCGTCAAACTCATCTTCAGACTGGCTTTCGCATTCAATCATTACCTTCTTCACTTCATCAAATAACATGCACAGGAGCATGCTGTGCTATTGCAAAGAAAGAGGGCTTGTAATTCTTTCGTCTATCTCTGTAGTTTGCTCGGTGCAAGCCAGCCCAAAAGCCATCTGTGTGAGAGTATTATGCGAATTAAGCCGCCCCAGTCCCCAGCAGTTCCCAAATCCATATTCTCGCAGAGCGAGCGAGCAAGCAAGCAAGCAAGCAAATTCTGTCTGTCTGTTGGTCTGTCTGTCCGTCCGGGAATACGTCCGTGACCGACCTCTTAGCTCTAATCTTCCAAGAGCTGCGAGAGTGCGCCGTTCCAGGCGACTAGAAACGATCCGGACCAAGAGCAAGACGGTGATAAATGGGCAAAGGGAAACCACCCCTAAAACGCCCAAAAGAAACAAATGGCATGTGGCAATCGCCATTGCCTATCAAGCATTGCAGCCGGCTGCATGTGGGCCGATCCGTGTTTGCCATCACCAAGCAGTCGCCCTACGTCAACCGAGCAGCCAACGGTGTGTGTCCCTGAGCCGAGATAGACCGAGCTCATGCCTCGTCCTTAATGTTGATCTCTTCCTGAACATGGAGATGAGGGCAACGCGAGTCGAGGCATTTGTGAGGACAACCGGATACCTTCTAGTTAATCGGAAGGCCGTCGATCGCCTTCTGGTCAGCACCCCACTCCTTCTCGATCAGCCTGTCGCGGGCCTGATACAAGAACCGATAGGCCGTCTTGATGGTGCCGTCGCTGACACCGGCTACGGAGGCGATCTCTTTGGAAGTTCTCACCTCCTTCATGAGATGAGACGCCATGTAGATACAGGCGGCCGCCACCGACAGCGGCGAGCGTCCAGCCAACTCCGAGACGCTCGACGTCTTCCGCGCAAGCGCTCGCGACACGTTCTCGATCTTTTGCGCATTACGGAAGTTGAGGTTCGAACAGAAGCGGGTACAGAGGTCCTCGGCGCTCGTCGACGCACTGGCCTTGTAGCCGTCCAGGTTAGACAGGGAACCCGCACCACGTGGGTTCTCCTCCTTGATCTTCTGCAAAAAGGACTCGAGCTGCTTGAATACTCTGCCAATCTCCTTCTTGGATACGTGCGTGACCTGGAAGATCTCCCGGAAGGTACGACCAACACCCGTCTGACGGCAGGCGATGAAGATGCAGCCTGCGATGACAGCCTCCTGAGGCTTGCCCTTCATGAAGTTGTGATCGTACGTGAGCTTGAAGATGTGCTTGGCGGCGTCCGAGACGTTCTTGCCAAGGTTGATACTGTCGCAGAAGGCGCCAATCTCCTTGTAGGCCTGCATGAGAGACTTGCTAGCCTTGTCGTTCTGCGACTTGTTCTGCAGCCGGGCAAGCTGCTTCGAGTCTCTGCCGTCGCCAAAGGCGATGGTCGTCTCGAGTTGAGAGCCGTTGAGCAAGGGGTTGACGGCGTCACCGACACGAGAAGGGTCGTCGTTGCCCTGGTCGTCGTTGGCAAAGGTACGCCATTCGGAGCGAGTGTCGATAATGCGCTCACCGACGACAAGGCCGCAGGAGCCGCAGACCATATCGCCCGAGGAGAACTCCTCAACCAGGTGAGGCGGGTACTCCTTGCAGTCGGGACACATGACTACCATGTTGAGGTCGTCCCTAAATCCCTCGGGATTTCCATTCTCGTCCGTTGCGGCACCGTTGGGGCCGAGCATCTTGGGCATGTACGGCTTGGCAGTGTAGATGTTGTTGGCTTCGTCAAAGACTTTGCGGCGACGCTTGAGTTCTTTTCTTCTTCGCCGGAGTTCCTTGCGCTTATTGACAACAGCCTTGTGGGTCGTCGGGTCTTCTTTCGCGGGGTTCTTGGTTTGTGTCCAGAGCAGATCGGTAGCAAGCTGAACAAAGAGCGGCGAATGCAGCTTGGCGGTGTTAGGGCAACCGGCTACTTCGTCCAAGAATCAAGAGAGAGATAGAGAGGGACCGTCCCAAAGAACGATGCCAAGTGGTGCTTCGCAACCAAGGTGGGCTCTCAATCCCGCGCCGGGCAGTAGGCGGAGATGGATAAATATAGATAGAGGGTCCTCAGGCGGCAGATTGCTTTACTCTTGATGAACGGCGGAAAACTCGTTCAGTGGGAGATGGCGAAGGCGCTTGAAGAATTCCCTAACTAAGCAGAGAAAATGAGGTGAGCCATGATATCCTGACCCGTGGCAGGAGCTGTCCTCTCTCACCAATAAAGCGAACCTTTTGACGAAAGACGCGAAAGTCGAAGATGTGAAGAGAGAGAGAGGGGAAACGCGAAGGAAGAGGAGGCTCTGTTTGCCAGCCGACCGATATTCTACCAGTGAAGGCGTCCGAGAGTGGCGAACAAAGACCTTGCGTGCCAGGGTGCGGAGCAGTCGGCTCGAAGGGTTCGTGTGCGGCAGTCGCAAGATTGTCTCCGAAAAAGTCGATCGACGGATTTTTCGAGGTTCGTTGCGGCGAAAGCAGACGATTTCTTCGTGAAGGCGAGCGAGTGACGAGTGATGAGTGACGTGGAGAGAGATGAGTTGCAGAGGGGAAAGCGCCCAGCCTGCGTTTCGGAGATGGATGAGGACTTTGACCTTCTGGGTGACGTTAGGCAGGCGGTCAGCATTCACTGCCCAGTGGAAGGCACTAGGCACCTTGGAATCACCAAACCCAAGGTAGGTAGGTGCGGTGCTTACCCACCCCAGGGGGCAAGGTACCTACTATGTAGAGACCCAGAGGCTTGAGATGACTCAGCAAATCGGAGCCGAAGTTCGGCACTTCCGGACCCTGACCAGGCTTTTCCACCTCGGTGAACCAAATCACTGTACGGATAATTGTTTCCTCAACTCACATCCCATTCTCCCATCTTACTGAATCATGAAACTACATCAGTGGGTTGAATATAAGTGCAGCATTGGGTATCAATACAAATGAAAAAATGTAAAGAAGGTACATGAATTCGTCATAGGGCACTCCAGCCAACCCCCCCCTCCCCCCCTCTCGTTTGCCAAGTCCCGTTCAGTTCGCTCATTATCATATCTCATAACGCCACCCTCGGTCTTCACGACAGGTATGATGGTCGCGGTCGCGAAACCTTGGCCATGGCAGCCACGTCCGGAGGCGGCGGTACGGGTTTCCTCACGAGCGGCGTCCGGCTCGGCGACGGCGTTCTCGGGTGCGGGGCCAGCGGGACCTCGACCTCGACGCCGGGATGGGGCTCGACGTAGGGGTGGTGATCCCGCGCGGACGAAGCCGACGAGGACGTCTCCGACCCGGACCTGGTCCGCACCATCCACTCCTCGGACAGCTGGCGCCCGAGCCGGTGTTTTTCTTCGTGTTCTTGGTGGTGGTGGTGCTGCTGCTGCAGCCTCGAGACGACGTCAAAGTCCTCGCAACTGTTCTGCCTCGAGGGCTCGCGGCTGGCGAGCGACTTTCGGATCATGATGCTGCGCTGCATCTCCTCCTCCTCGAGGCGCTCGATGCTGCTGAGCTTGCGGCGGCGAGCAAACTCCTTGCGCGTGAGGTAGGGGTCCCGCCGGCACGCCTCGCGGAACTGGGCGTTCTTCTTGCGGTCGAAGACGTAGAACAGGGCTACCGACATGATGGCTGTCACGCAGAACACGATGATGACGATGAGGATTGTGGTGGTGTTGGTGGTGGCCGACGGGGTAGTGGTCCGTGGTGGGCCGCCAAGGTCGGTGGATGTGTCTGTTGGTGTTGGTGTAAGTGATGATGTCTGTGACTGTGATGACTGTGATGATGATGATGATGTTGTTGTTGTTGTCGTTGTCGTGAGTACCTCCGTCGCTGCTGCTGGGGATGCCGATGCTTCTCGTCCGACCCTCTCGAGGCTGGCAGGTGCCATGTCTCCGTGGTGGTATTTATGTTGACGTTTGTGTACGGCCTCGAGGATATTTGTTTGTTTGTTGACAGCGGACTAGAACAAAGTTCCTAATTCGCCCGCAAACCTTGACGCCCGGCCCTATTCTTCGGGGCCGTAGCTGAAGGAGCTGAAGGCCCCAGGAGAAGAAGGGTAAAAAGAGAAGGAAGGCGGATCGTGAAGAGCCTGAGAGCTGGTGCCGTTATAGTCTGCGTAGCGTGTGTGCCGGCGCCGGTCTCCTCTTGGTGCTAGCGGACGGGTGAGGTGGTGGGAGGGGGGCGGGAAGAGGTCAAGACGTGACCACGTGTTGGCGTTCTGATTCTTTTCTCGGCCTTTGAGCTAAGGAGAGAGTCGATGACGCGCGAAAACAATGTTGTACGATTCAAGATTCAAGATCCCGTCTGTGTGTGTGTGTGTGTTTGTGTGTGAATGCACGAGACGGAGATTGGAGGATGATGAGGGGTGAGAGGTACCCTTTATTTCATGATCCGGCCCCCATTCGAGAGTAGCCATCTTCAAGAGCAGAGCTTCACTTACAGCTTCCGATCCAAACATGGGTTACTCTTGGCGTAGGCATCCGCTG
The DNA here is from genome assembly GCF_034447905.1 of Colletotrichum destructivum. Lineage (NCBI taxonomy): Eukaryota > Fungi > Ascomycota > Sordariomycetes > Glomerellales > Glomerellaceae > Colletotrichum > Colletotrichum destructivum. The sequence continues at coordinate 714,864 of NC_085897.1, read as the reverse complement.
TAAGGCAGATCGGGCGAGTGTCTCTCTGCACCGCAGTATGTAGTATGTATGCAGCAGAGCCCCTGGAAATAGAGTTCCCACACAGCAAGAAGAACGCATCGTTGCCTTTGGGGGGGAGTGTGCATATCGAAGAACGAACAGGCGTGGGGGAGGAAACGGAAAAGAAAGGGAGAAAAAAAAAGAAGGAAGGGCACGTTTTTGCAAAGTGGCCGTGGGCGGCACTGGTGCTGCGGCGCACACATTGTTCGTTCGCGGGACTTGTTCCACACGGCCGTCCGAGGTGGCTATTATTGGCTGCGCATCCCCATCGGCAACCATGTGCCCCCGAAGCGCAGGGAGACACCAGTGTGGGATGGAGTTTTGGTGTTGATGGCCAGACGAGAGAGTCTCTAGTTTGATGTCCTCCGGGTTATGCCTCGCTTCTCTTCTCGGCTTTCCTGTTGGATCTGCCGAGGAACCAGGGAAAGGCTGTGTTTGCCTGTCTGTCTTGGACTCGGTTCCGCGGCCGTGTTGCAGCCAGACAGCTACGAAAAGAGAAGAAAGCAGTCTCTCCACAAGCGCCCCCCCCCCCCCCCAACATTAGAATCTTGGACTCATCCACTCCCTCGTTCGTCCGCCCGTCCGACCGACCGTCCCATGCGTTTCTTCAACTAGAGCTAGTCTAGAGCCTCCAACCGAGTCTGGCCCATTTCTGTTGTCTTCCAACAGACCAACACCAGCTCCCCCCTCCTCTCTTCTCAGCAAAAGACCCGCTCGAGAGGCGAAGCTGAGGCCCTGGTGGCTGCGATGCGGCCCCCAGTGGGTGTTAGTGATGAAGGGGGGGGGGGAGGGGCGAGACCTCCGTGTCTGTGTGCTGATGGAAGATGAAGGAAGGAAAGGTCGCATTGGCGGGCGACGAGTTGATGGCGATCTCGTCGGACGACAAAGAAAGAAAACCAGCCCTCAACATGCCATCTTTTTTTTGGCACTATTTGCGCCGTTTGAATCTGGACCCAACACACCCCCATCTCCCCTGCGACGTTTGGAACGGCTTCGTGACAAAGGAAACTAGGCGAACAATGATGCGGAATATGGCGCCGGTGATCCGTTGCCCCTCTCTGTCGATAACGGGTTGCAAAGAACAATGAGAATGTAATACGGACGAGGCAAACGGCTCCATTGATCACCCTCCTTCGGCCCCTTTCTTAGGGGGGGGACGGGCACCTGTTCCCTTGAGAAACCTTATCCAATCTTTTCAGTCTTCCCGCCATGCGCATTGGTCTGCTCCTCCACCTCGTTCCCTCCCAGTGCGCCGCTTCAATGCCTGCAGTGTCTACTTCTCCCGGGCGGTTCTCCTGCGTGTGCCCTGTGAGGCCCCGGCGGAGGGAGCCCCGAAACCGAAGAGGGGCAATATTGCAGTGACGCCCCCCCCCCCCCCGGTCATTGATGATGGGTGTTCAAACGTGCGTAGTGTACAGTGAGTGACTGTGCGCTGCGCAAGCACAGCAGGGAAGCTGGCCTGGCGCGACGACGAGGCCGACGAGACGCTGGGAGAAGAGAGAGAAAGCAAGAAGTTGAGGATGGCATATCCACAACTCTTCTTTGTTGCCTTGCGCTACCACCCCCCCAGATAGGATGGATGTTGGACCCCAAACGGGATGAGACGGGATGGAGGGGGACTCCCGCCTGCACCGGATGAGAACCAGTTGATCGACACGCGAACGAACCATGCCCCGCCCGATCGTCGCCGGTATTGCTGACCAGTGTGTGAATGTGTGAGATGTGTGAGTGTGCGAGACAGAGGGAGAAAGGGAAAGGGAGGATCATGAGCTGCCCCCCCTCCCCCCCAACGAAGCCGTTCAAGACAGATGGGCATGAATAAGACGGCACTTGTCAACCCTTTCTTTTCTTCATCTTCATGTTTCTCGTCTTATTTTTGGTGTCCGCTTCTGACTAGCGTTTCCATTTGGTCTCGAGGTCAGTTGCGAAGGATCCTGCGCCGAGCCGGGAGGATTTTGGGGGAAACAAGACGGCGCCTAAAAACTCCACCATTCACTCGCTCACTACTAACCCACTCGCTCATTCACTCACCTCACTTACACACTGATCGTCCTCGCTCAACTCATTCACTACTTACCACTCATTGTTTACTCGCTTGCTTGCTAGACCATGTGCCTTTCCTCGTCCAGAGACACCTGGAAATCCCTGGGCCCCTGGAAAGAAAGACGTCCGTAAATGCCTCGAGCTCTGGAGGGGGGAAACAGCGTTCACCAGGCACCAGCATTGCAGTTCCGAGCGTGTCGTCGTCTCATGGCATGGTGCAACTCGGCCCTGCGGAGCGTTCCTGAGGCACAGGCAGGAGAGTCAAAGTCATCTCGTCTCGCCGCCTCTCTGATGTTTTTACCTTCGAACCCGCATTGCATCGTCCCGGATCGCTCCCCCCTTCCACCTTAGGCCCCCTCCCGAATGGTCCCTTGCACCTCGTTTGGGAAACAAGAAGCAATTCGGGAGAAACACTCCCCCCCCCCTTCATCCCGGCCGTCCATCCGTCAGACAATCACGATAGTCAAGACAATCATCAAGACATGCCGCATGCAGTCAGCGCAATGTCGTGCTGACACACGCTGATCGTCCCGTCTCCCGTCCTTTCGTCCAACAGATGAACCCCCTCCCTCTGTTCATCCTTCACCCCGCATAATTGTAATGGGGGAGGGGCCGCGAGCCAGGCTTACTCACACGAACTCACCCTCGGCGACTTGTAATATAGCCGTCCGGAAATGGATCACTAGGTACCGCAGGCACGAAACATTACCCCCTCCTGGCTCACGGCGACGGCACATCGCGGCTGTGTGCGTTCACAAATGTAACCAAGGAAGAACACAATACCACCACCACAGCCCAGCCAGGCACTTCCCCCGCGCCCTCCTCCTACCCAACCCCAATGATGCAATAAATGTCGCCGTCTCACTGGAGGAGCCGCCCCGTTGAACTTCCAAGAGGCCTTCCTTTTCCTGGCGGCCCCTGTGGCATGCAAACGGGGGCAGTCGAAGGACTTGGCGTGCGCGCCGTGCCGCTGACGCACCGCGGCAGAGAAATACAGAGAGAAATACAGAGAGACAGAGAGAGAGAGAGGAGAGATCTGCGTGCGCAGTTCGAGCTCAGCCACGGCCGGGCGGCTGCGCGCCATCTTTGGACCCTGTTCCCGCTCGCATGTCGCCTTACACACGCGCATACAACCTCTCCCCGCTCTTCCTGCCGCAGTCTGCTGTAGTGTGTGGATGTGTGTGGATGTGTGGGGAGAGAGAGAGAGAGAGAGAGAGAGAGAGAGAAAGGAAAAGTCTTCATGAGGCGCAAGGAGTGATGAGAAGCGTTGGTGGTGGGGTTCTCGTCACCCATATTCAGCGCTTGTTAGCCCCCGAAGCTCCTCCGCTCCAGCGCTCTCTACAGGCCCCCCCCCCGCGTGGGGGTTCAGCGAGAGCTCAGTAATCGTCAGCCCTCGGATGCGGGAGTTACCATTCGAACAGACTGAACTCATCCGAACTTACATCACACATGCCATCTAAGAATAGAACAGATGACGTTGAAACTCTATTGAACAACCCTGGCTCTAAGCGATGTATCCAACCCATCGCCTGCGTATGGACTGACTGAGCCAGCCGCCCCTAGACGCCCGCCCGCCAGCCTCACAAGTGATACGGCGCGTCTTTTCTTATGATATATATCTCCCCCACAAGAACGGTACAGCCGACGATCATGGCGATCGTGATGATGGGCACATTTTCCCTCGCAAACTCCATCCTCCGGATGTGGATGTGCTTCCGCTCGAGGATGTCGCGCCACAGTAGGCCCGCCAGCGACGCGCTGAAGGCGGTGCTGAACGCGCCGTAGTTGACCCCCAGCGCCATGCTGTACACCGTGCCCCAGAATGTCCGGTCGCTGATGGCCACGCCGTTCTCCCGGTGGATCTGCTGCCACGCCTGTATCACACGGGACAGGAGGATGGTGGTGCCGATGTTGGTGCCCGCGAACTAGATGGTTGTCAAGGTCAGTCAGCATTCCGTCGTGTCCCCACGACTCGGGCCGGGTACAAGGGGGGTTTTGGCTGTCTTACATTGCAAAGTATCACGGACAGGAAGCCCATGCCGCCTATGGCGCCGATGGTGCCCGTCTTCTCGACCCAGTGGTCCCACCCGTACGCAAATACCGGAACCCAACCCTTGGTAACCAGCGCCTGTACCAAGACAAACATGGCGAAAGCGAAGGGTACAAGCGCGAACGGGAGATGCGAGATCACTGCCATGACGGTAGGGAACGTCATCTGCATCCAGCGATGCCCTTCGCGGTAACGCGACAGAAGCGTCGACCGCGGCTGCGTGAGGTCTCTGTGTGATCCCTTGTGACCGCGCGAGCGACCCTCATCGAGGTCCTCGCCGCGCTTCTCGTCATCCGTTAGTCCCGTAGACGATGATGCCAGCACTCCCTGCGGCGAGGGGTCCGAGACTGCGGGGAGCGACATCTCGTGGCATGCTTCGCGCGCGCTGGTGGTGGTGGTCGTGGAGGGTTTCCCGCCGTCCAACTGTGCTGCGTCCGTCACCGTCGTCGACGTCGACGAGGCCAGCTGCGGGCTGGGTTCGGTAGTGTCGGTGCCGCTGCCCTCCGAGACCTGGTCCGCTGGGGTAAGGGTGACGACAGGCGGGCCGCTCGAATTGGGCATCTCCATGCTTAAATCGCGGCAGACGGGCGATGCTTCGTCGTCTGTGACTCGGACCTTTCCTGTGTCGTTGGTGTGCTTTGCGGAATCGACATGGATTCGCGGCCAGTGCTGCGACGGCAAGGCAGACGTCATCGTCGCCATTTCCGTATCCGACTGCCTTCTCCCCCCATCGCCGTGCTCAAGGTCGAGATGCCCAGCTCTGGGCCTGTCTCCTTCGTCGCGGGCCCCTCTTGCAATCGCCCGCGTCTCATCCCGACGCAGCCATCCGAACCCAAGGTCCCAGCAGAGCATGATAAAGGCGGCCGGTAACGTCACCCAAAAGACCTGGAAGTGCTCGTCGTTCTTGGTCTTGACGCTGGCGGCGTTGATGGCCAGTACGGTGACGAGCGTGGCCGACATGACGACGGCGCCAAAGGCGGCGCCGCCCTTATCGAGCCAGGGGTTCATGATCTCTTCAATGAGCTGCTCCGTATTATCCTGCGTGATGCTCTCCTCTCTCGCGCTACCCTTGGCGCTCGGGATGTTGGGGTTGACGGGTTTTGATTTCGTCTGATTCGGTGCCTCGCGCATCTTGATGGAGTAGGGGATGAGCCCTTCGTTGGCGAAGACGACGTACAGCAGGAAGGGAAACAGGATAATGGCCGTGATGACGACAGGGACGACCATGTTGGCCGTGTACTCGATGAACTTGATCTGGAAGGCGCCGGCCAGGACGAGGTTGGTAGGGTTGGAGGAGACGAGGATGGCGGACGAGATGTTGGCGATGGCAAACTGTGTGAAGATCCAGGCCTTTGGATGCTTGATGTTGGTTGAGACCCTAGTCATGTAGGCGAGGAAGGCGGTGCCGGAGAGGATGATAGGGTCGTTGCCGATGAAGCTCCCGAGGCAGAAGAAGAATGCGTACAGGTAGAAGAACAGCCTGTGGCCGACTTCTCCTCCCCACTGGAGCACCTTTAAAGCCAGGTAGCGAATGAGGCCCGAAGCGTCGATCGAGATGGCAATGTATGCCAAGGTGATGAAGAAGATCATGATATCGATGGGGAAGATGCCGTTTTCTCCGATGGTGCCGTCATGGACTTCTTTCCTGCCGATGGCCAGGATGGCGAGGAGGAACAGGTCGGCGATCAAGGGCGCCGTGACCGAGTTCACGGGGAACTGGAGCGGCACAAAGCGCCTTCTCCTAGGGATCTGATCACCATCCTGAGGCGCATCGTGATAGTCCTTTTCCCTCGGAGGGATGATTCTCAGCGCGCTCAGACTGTCCAAGGTCTTGTGAACAGCCCACACGGGAACGGGCAATGGGACCTTGAAGGGGAACAGCACGGCAACGTCTGCAGGACGATAACAAGAACGACGACAACGGTTAGAAAAAAATCAGTCTTTATCAGGCCTTGCGACTCGAAACATGGGGGGCGAGACGTACTTGCGAGGAAGAAGACGATGAGTGTGACGATGGATCTCCACTCCTTGATCTGGCTGGTCTCGGTACTTATATCCATCGCAAGCGGTTGAAATCACAGTTGGCCCATTCAACCGCCGTGTCGAGCCGCGTCGGCGCGGTGGTGGTATGGTGAAGGGCCGACAGCGAGGGTTCGTGGTGTTTCGTGCGCGACAATATTTCCTCCTCGGCGATAAACGCAAGGATCTTCTTTTTTTTTCTTCTTCCGGCGCATGGGGGAGCGAGGATGGAGTGCGGGGCAAGGGTCAGCAAGCATTCCCTTCAGATCGAATCCCCCAGAGACCAAGTTAAGGACTACTTTCGCCCTAGCTAGATATTAAATAAAGTACCCGGTTATCACGGCAGGTATCACCGAGCTCCGGACCGAATACAGGGTCATCGACATGCTAGACGCCTCTGATTGGTACAAGATCCACTAACCGTTCACGCTACCTAATGGCTGCGTCGCTGCATCGAGTGTGAGTCGTGGACGACTTACAGCTTGCATGACCAGAAAACCAAACGTCGCTGGCTAACTAGCCCGTTTCTCTGCTGTTCCTACAACTGGGGCGCCCCTCCGCTGATGCATGTCAGACTGGTGCTGAGACTTCCAGCATACCCTCGACCAATGCTTACATGGACTAAGCTCTCACAGCCTTCTCGAGCTCATCCCCCCTCGGTCTCTGACTGGTGTCGCAAACAGGCTGGGCTGTTTGCGGTAGGGAATCGCCCAACGGAAGAGGTCATTTCTTACGTCAGACGGCCACGCCCGGCATCGATAACTACACTACCAGGTATACCTGTTCCGCATCGGCTGTCGTCTATTTGCCCATCATGTTGCGCCTCTGCCGTCAAGGGGCGAACCGTTTAAGGCAAATGTAAAAAACGGTTCGCTCAGGCTACGAGCTCCATCCTTCTCCCTCTCCCCGCCACTTGCGTCGCATCACGCGACCACTTTCCCAGTCTGGCTCTTGTTCATGGCGAACAGCAAGGCATGACGGGAAGAATATCCACCCCTTTACCATACTTCTAGGATATGTGTGTGTGCCATGAGGAGGTGATTTGTTCCCACGATACTTTTGGAGTTTGCTGAGAGGCGAGAACCGGTTTCTCTTTCATTGATTCATCCCTTTCACCATCCCGTTGGTTGACCAATTTCACCACCACCACCACCCATTGCGGAGATAGAGTCCCTCAACCTTTTGACGTTCTACCAAGAAAACGGATACCCGTCCGACCAGTGGAAAAAGGCTGGCGTGGTCCGGCTCCGAAGGTAGACTGACAACCGGGCGAGGCTTATGGCACCTCTCTCTCTGACCTCGCTTTTGCACGCCATCGCCAGCCGAGAAGCCTCTGCCGCCAACCAGCCTTCGTCTTGTGCGGGCTCCAGCGGGCCCTGCATCGAAGTCATCTGTTCGTGGCCTTTGTCGGGACAGTATGGTCTTGGCCAGAGAGTCCTGTAAGTCGATGTCACCCGAGCCCGTACCAGTTTCTCCACACATGCGACTCTTATGGAGCTCTTTCTCCTGCTAGTGCCCGGCCCCGATAATCAAGCTTTCTCTTAGGGCTGCAACTGACATGGGCATGTGTTTGATCCAATTAGTTATTATGCACTCGTGGCGACGTGCGTCCTCGCAAGGAAGGCCGAATGGATCAGAAACGTTGGCCTCGCAGCCGCTTTGATTCTGCCTGCCGTGGCGGCTGTGCATGGAATAGTCCTGGCGGCCTTGCACGTTGACGGTTCGTCTAACTGTTTGCCGGATCTTCTGCTGCGTTCTCAACTGACGTTTTGTATGTGCGTCTATGCAGGTGCCATCGATCTCGACGTCTATGGAGCGCTGCAGTATTGCTCGATAGGCATCCTGGCTGGCCCTGTGACGGTCAAGCTATCCACGACCTATTCAAATGAGCGAGGTCGCAACATCATTTTCTTGTGGACAGGGCTGATCCTGGCTGGTAAGCGACGGCATACCTACCCACGATACGCAACGTGTTACTGATCTGATGCCCCCCTCTCAAGGTCTCTTGAGTCTTGCCGTCGAATTTTACCGTGCCAAATCGACACCATGCTTCTTCGACAATGCCGGCAATCCGATATCGCAGGACCCGGGCCGTTTCCCCTACAGTGAAGCTTTGTGCGGTCTCACGTGTTCGCAGGAGAATGGCCCGTCGTCTCTTCTGAGAACCAAGGCCGCCAGCGAAATCTTTGTCGTGCCGGTACCCACTAAGCTCCCGCTCGGGAATTCCATGTTCCTCGCGGCCGCCGAGTGCGTGCCCGCCATCCTCTCCCTGGTGTCGATGTGGGTCAAGATCACGAACCCGGATGTCGAGAATGGGCGCGAGAACGAGCCGATTCCGGGCGCCAACGGGGCGACGTTCGGCAACATGAAGAACGTCAATGCCAGCATCAGGGGTTTCCTCAACGCCGTGGAGATACCCGTGTTTGCTGGCGCAGTCGTAGCCATCCTTATTATTGGGGAGATAAACTTCTCCAGTCCCCAAATGGACTACCATACGGAGCCCATGGGTAGCATTGGTATGACCGTGTTCTTCCCATAAGCTCGCACTTTCCGAGGACGAAGCTGACACATGAGTCCATTGATAGGCCAATGGGGCACTATCCTCGCAACTGGAATGGCGGCATTTGGCTCGTTGTACATCTATCTCGCGGGAGTGTTCATGGCAGACCAAAACGACGCGCCCCAAGAAGAAGCGAGGCGATCGGCCCACCTGACGCAAAAACGATCCAACGAACCGCACGTCGAGATGGAGGACTACCCAATCCGCCCGGGGCAGCACGGCGACCCCCTCGCCAGAGCAACGTCTGACGGCACCGAGTCCGACCGGGACCAGGGCTACAGACGCACAATCTCCGACGCTCTCATAAAGGTCAACAGGTTCTTCGGCAACAAGGTACAGCCGTCGCTGCAACCGGACAACTTTGGTAATGGCGTGTGGCCCCAGATACCGGGGGAGATGGGACGCAACAGCCGGGTCACCGTGACGATGGACCAGTTCAGCATGCGCAACTTTCGACTATCCACGAGCCGAGACTCGCATGAGTCTTACTCGGGCAGTGAGGGTGGTTCGGTGACACCGACTGCTGGGTCGCCTACGTCAAGGGAGGGGTCCGTCGTAAGGGGGTCGTCGAGACAAGAACGGACGGCCAGAAGATATACAGAACCGTCTGGATCCCGCCCTTTCGCACAGACTGAGAGTATGGCGTCGTCGCCTACGGAACCAGCCAGGGTACAGAGGAAGACGCGGAGTGCGACGCTGGAGGTGCCGACTTTGCGCCGCTCCTGAGAGATGCACGCTTCCAAGTAATAGAGTCACGGGAATGGATACACTATCTCTATCGTGTGACTGCTTTCAACCCGGTAGACGACGGCTAAGGACAAGATTGATATATGAGTTACAAGTATGGATAAAAGTCGGCGCTTGTGACTGGTTTCTGCCACTGTACATTAGACATGACATGAGCAACATTTTGAGGAAAATGGTTGAAGTTGGCGCCCTCACAGCTGCTGCAATCAAATGATCCGTGTACGATTACGTAATCAACACCCACCAGAGCAGGGATAATGCCGAGGCCTACCCGACGGCATCCCCGCCAACCGGACCGGGGCGAGACCGGGGTCGGAGCTGGGGAGCCAAGTGGCGTCCTCGATGATACCGGAACCGTGCTCCAACATCACTTTCCCGCATCGACCGCCACCAGTCGTCAGAAGCCGACCATGGGCAATCCATCAATTGGGGTACCGTTCCGGATAGCCTCGCGCGCTGCGCGGTGCCGTGCGCTGCCGTCTCGTCTCACGAGCGCAGGGCGGCGCTATTACTCGTCGGTGCCGAGCAGCAAATTGCCGCTTGATGGGTATCGAGTGCTGGACATGACGAGAGTCTTGGCCGGGGTAGGTGGTTGCATTGACACGGTCGTCGATAGTGCCTGACACTGACGCGAACATCAAGCCGTACTGCACCCAAATCCTGGGAGACCTTGGGTTCGTTTCTTTCCTCATCCACGAGTTTGGGAGCCGTCTCACTGACATCATCATCACAGCGCCGAGGTGATCAAGGTCGAGCATCCCGTACGGGGTGACGACACCCGGGCTTGGGGCCCGCCTTACGCGGCCTACAAAGCCGGCTCGTCTAAAGAGGGACCCGGCGAGTCCGCCTACTTCCTGGCCGTCAACCGCAACAAAAAGTCGCTGGGGCTGAACTTCCAGCACCCGGACGGCACCGAGATCCTCCACGGGCTCGTGTCCAAGTGCGACATCCTCGTCGAGAACTACCTCCCGGGGACCCTGAAGAAGTACGGGATGGACTACGAGACCCTGCGCGCCATCAACCCGGGGCTCATCTACGCCTCCATCACAGGCTACGGCCAGACGGGCCCGTACTCGGACCGCGCCGGCTACGACGTCATGGTCGAGGCCGAGTTCGGCCTCATGCACATCACGGGCAGCCGCGACGGCGAGCCCGTCAAGGTCGGGGTCGCCGTGACGGACCTGACTACGGGGCTGTACACGAGCAACAGCATCATGGCCGCCCTGCTGGCGCGGGCGAGGACCGGGAAAGGTCAGCACATCGACGTGGCGTTGAGCGACTGCCAGACGGCGACGCTGGCCAATATTGCCAGCAGCTGCTTGATCAGCGGCAAGAAGGACTCGGGACGGTGGGGCACCGCGCATCGTAAGTTGTCATATCTGAACCTGCCCCTTCCACCCTCCCCTCCGCGACGCCACGCCACAAAGAAAAGACCTCTGACAAATTAACGAAACAGCGTCGATCGTGCCGTATAAGTCCTTCAAGACCAAAGACGGCGACATCCTCTTCGGCGGCGGCAACGACCGGCTCTACGGGATCCTCTGCGAGGGCCTCGGGCGGCCGGAGTGGAGGGACGACGCCAAGTACCGGACCAACGCGCAGCGGGTGGCCAACCGGGTCGAGCTCGAGGCGCTGATCGAGGCGGTCACGGTGACGAGGACGACGGCGGAGTGGCTGGCGGTGTTCGAGGGCCGGGGCATGCCGTACGCGGCGGTGAACGACGTGCAGGGCGCGCTGGGCCACGAGCACACGCTGGCGAGGGGCATGGTGGTGGAGATGGAGCACGGGGAGTGCGGGCCGATCAGGATGGTCAACACGCCGGTCAAGTACTCGGACAGCGAGCCGAGGATCCGGACGGCGCCGCCGACGCTGGGGCAGCACACGAGCGAGGTGCTGGAGGAGCATCTGGGGCTGTCGGAGGAGCGCATCAGGTCGTTGAAGGGCAGCGGGGTGCTGGGTTAGGTGGAGTTGATCGTGCAGGATAGACTCGCGGGGCTCCTATAGATGAGTGTTAGCTTTCAGATTGCATTGCGAATTGTTCGTTCTTACTCCCTCCTCGGCATTGTGGTCGTTGGGGTACTCGGAAGCTCAAAAAGAAGATACAAATACCAGAAGGAAAAATGAAGATTTGGCGCAACGAAGCCAGAGGAGAAAGTCGTGGTCTGTCTGTCTACTGCTGTGCCTATTTATCGGCGGGGATACGTACCCAGGTAGGTCAGTACTTAGTGCCTTGGGTACCTAGGTAGCTCTGGATACTGCCCCCACACCGAGGTTGACCGAGGCAGCACAAAGGCGGGTCCTCGGTCAGACCTCGGTACACGACACGTGATCTTCAAACGCGACTTCGCGTCTTGCAGCGCATTTGTCCATTTGACTTCCCCCTGCCCGTAGTGGCCGCCAACTGTAATTGAGTTCACTTTTTCAAGAAGAATCGCATTAAAACCCGGCATTTTCGGCCTGATTCAAATACTGGTCAGTGTTGCAGCTGCAACTGCATGGGCATTTCGATTTCACATTCATCACCAACATCGACTATTTCTTCGTGGCGCCATCTCGGTTCTCCGCTGGCTTTAACTCACCGCCGCCGCTTCACCAACACCATCACCATCACCACCACCACCACCACCACCACACACCGGTCTAGCGCTTGCTGCGACTCTCCACACACACCCGCCACATGTCCTACGGCCTCGATCTCACCATGTTCGGGCCACTGGCGCCCGAGGCGACGGCGACAGACCAGGATGCGATGAATGAGAATATGCTAGTCAATAATGAGACCGAAGCCCAAGGGGAAGGCATCCCTCCAACGTCGACTCATTTTACAGCCCAGTATGCGCAAATGGACGCGGTAGGCCCCAGTCAACCGTCACTCACGCCCGCGGAGGCCGCCCCTGCAGGAGTTCAGCCTGCTTCACTTGAGCGTGAAGAGCCACGTTCGCCGACTTCTGCGCCGACTTCTGCACCGTCTTCTGCGCCGACTTCTGCACCGTCTTCTGCGCCGACTTCTGCGACAACTTCTGCGCCATCTTCATACAAGCGCCAATTCTCTCCTGCCACCTCTCGGTACATCCTGAGCCGTCTCCACCATGGAAGTGACAGAAAGCTGTCCTCATCAGCACCTAACGCACGGAAAGACGAGCCTCCTGCACCTTCAAAGACTAGCGACGAACGTGCTCTGCACTGTCCCGTGGACTTGTCTACCCTGCCCCAGACGTTGCACTTGCCTGATACCACGCACACGGCTTCCTCAATAATCGCACTGAGCCAACCGCCCTCCGCCGGAGCAAAGCGGAAGCGAGCAGTAGGGGACGAAGGCGCACGGATGTCGTCGAATCTTCCCGCCTACTCGGAACCCGAGATTCTCAGGCGGCCAATGCCCAGGCCGCCTTTGAAGAGGAAGCGGGCCAAGGGTGACGGCAACGGCCACCCGATGTGCACGAACTGCAAGCGCACTTCTTACACCTCCGCCAACCGCATCGTCCTCTGCTCTTGCGGCGAGGCCTGGCACCAACTCTGCCACAACCCTGAGATCTCGGACGAAGTCGCCGCCGACCTGCGTCGGTTCCAGTGCCGCACCTGCGAGGTCGAGGAAAAGGAGCATGCCAAGTACCAGCGCCAGCTTGCCCTGTATCGTGAGGCGAAACAGGAGCAGGCGGAGTGGAAGAAGCAGCACAACGACATTGAGCGGAGACGGGAGAAGCGCCTCGCTACGCTACCCAAGTTCCCCAAGGCGGAGATCGTCGGCTTTGAGGCGGGCAACGCGAGTCCTGCGGAGGTGCGTGACGGAGGTGTGGGCGACTGCGCAAGTTCTTTCGCTGACAGTTCTACAGAGACGAGAGTATTTTGGGGATCTGATGCAGAGTGACCTAGTCAACTTGCTCATTTTCAGCAATGAACTCCAGCCGGGTCTCCTCGCAGACGTACTCGTTTCCATCTCCAAAAAGCATCCAGAACTTCCCATCTTTGGGTCCCCCAACTGGGCGCAGCCGAAAGTCGTACGTTCCACCGAACCTCCCCCCCTCCATCATCACACCCAATACTGACATCCACCAGCCCCAACAAGAAGCTCAACGTCCCCGCCAAAACAACCCGGCGCGTCCCAAGGCCAGTAAGCAGCGCTCTAAGACGGGCGGCGTGCGCAAGATCCTGAAGACGGCACCGGCAGAGGCCGCCGACCCGGCAGCTAACGAGGCGGACGACGACGACGCGCTACCCGAGTCGTGGCCCAAGGCCGGCCACGGCCTTTACGCGAAACTGAAGCCCGAGAAGGAGGACCCGTTCCTCTTCGACGACAATGACGAGGAGGCGTTTAGCCACTTCATGGTTGATCCACGAGGGAAGCAGATCATGGAGCCGCTGGTAGGTTAGCGGCCCGCAGAGTCACGCGTCGCAGGGGAGGCGGCGGTGACCGAAGGGAGCACCGTCGAGGTGCCCGTAACTCAGCAGGGAGGACAGCAGGCTATAGGAGAATCGTCTTGCACCGTGGTGGCGATCGAACAGAACACCACCGAGGTGCGGAAGAGGAAGACAAAACCACGAACATCTAGCCGGAGCCAGCAGGCCGTCATCGACAAGGACGTCTACGTTATGTCGAAAGAGCTTGGAGGTTTGGAGCCGTGGTTTTGAGCTCGCCCGAAGATACAGGACTTCCAGGTCAACGTTTCGGAAAGGCCTGGCACGAGGCGGCCTGGTTCCAGTTGTTGAAGTATTCTAGACGCCGACATGTCATTTTTAGTTGAATTGATACCCGCAGCTCTGCTGCAACTATCAAAACCTCCGCCACCAACGACAATGCGGATATGAACAACACATGGCGTTTATGTATTGGTTCCTCGTCGCCCGACTTTTATGGATAGACGATCCGACCGGCACACTCCTGAGACAAGCGTGGAGAACCGACTTCTGAATCACAACAGACGACGTTGGGTGTTCGCGCACACTTGCATGTGCCCTGGAGATGAAACCATCGGACGTAGTTGAGCAGCTGGCTCACTCGCTGAGCCCAGGAGGCAGACAAAGACAAGGCGAACCCGCCATCAGACGGAGGTGCCATCCCATGCGGCGCACCGCTGACTCGATGGAATATTTGTCTTGATTATCATTAAACAGTACTGTACGTTTTTACCCCACGCTCGCCTCGCCCATGACCCTCTTCTGAGCGCCTCAAGCAGCCCGTGACGCCGGCCGCATGAGCACGGGCGGAGGTGAAGAAGCATCACTTGTCGTCATTGCCATTGTCGGCGCCGCCGCCGCGGTACCCGTCCCGCTCGCGAGGGAGTTGAGGCTCACGCTCACGCTCACGCTCGCGCTGTTCTTCATTCTCTGCAGCCCCATCCTCGTCGGCAAGCCCACCCTTCCACCGCCGTTGCCCTCGTCCCCGTTCACGGGCCTCGCGGCCTCGACGTCCACGATGGCGACCCCGCCCGGCGCCTCCCCCGCGCGCCCGCCGGCGCTGGCCAACCGATGCGTGCCGCCTCCGCCGGGTGACGAAGCCGACGTCCTCGCCCGCCACCCCTGAGATGAGAAGGCGGAGGGGGAGAGGACGCGGCGCGCGCGACCACCGTAGCGCTTAACCTCCCTCCCGAGCCAGCGGCGGCATAGGATGACGAAGAGCAGGTCCCACAGGCCGATGCCCCAGAGGAACATGTAGGCCAGCACGCGGCCGTAGGCGTCGGGTATGCCCCAGTAGGAGAAGCCAGGGGCGAAGACGGCGCCGAGGGCGATGTAGACCCAGAAGACGGCGATGAGGGAGACGCCGAGCAGGAGGCGGAGGAGGAGGGCCCAGCCGGGCCAGGGGTCGTGGGCGTGAACTATGGAGCGGGCGTCGAGAAGGATGTCGGTCGAGAGGGCGATGAGGAGGGCGACGGCGGCTGGGCTGAACGTTGGGCGTTAGTCGGTGATTCGGTCACACGGTGATTGCTTAATTTGATGGGGAGGAGCAGCCACAGGAGAGGAGGAGGGTGGAGTAGGGAGACGAAGGAGAAGAAGCAGAAGGACAAGATGCTTGCTCACCCGGTGCGGTATGTGAGAGGCCGCGACACGTTGTAGAGGAACCAGGACATGATCCACAGCAGGATGGAGGCGGCGACGACGTGGACGACATCGTTTGCGATCTGGGCGCGGAGGAGCCAGCGCTTGAACTGGCGCGCCTGTCGGGGGTTGGGGCCGCGCCGACGTCGGACGCGGGTTCGGGACCGGGGCGGCGGCGGGATCGTGAGCGGCGGGGGCCGGTGGGGGCGTTCCATCGTCGGGGGGGTGGAGGGCGGAAGAGAAAGCGGGAGGTGTGTTGGTGGACCAACAATCGGAGGAGGGAAAGGAGGAAGAAGAAAACAACAACAAGGTAAAAGTAATCAACGGCCAGCGGGAAGAAATGGGGAGAAGGACTCTGCGGTCGTCGGCATGATCCTTTCTTTGGTTTTTTGGTTTAATTTTTTTCTTTGGGGCGCGCCCGGCGTGGTAGGTCCCTCTTCTTTCAGAGTCCGACTTGGAGATTGTCCGGCATGCCAGTGGACGTCCAGTGACGTTTCTTTGTTGTGTGAAGGAGGCTTTTTTGGGACAAAAGGAAAGGGCCTGGATGGATGGGGAGGAGGCTTGCGTCTGGTGCTAATGACCGATGCGGAGGGTGTCTCAGACGGGAAGTAAATTAGAATCGTAAAGTGTGCTGCAGCCGATTGTGAGCACCGAAGTGAGATGATCCTCGCGTCAGGGGTGGGAAGGGTTCTGGAACGGGCATGAGATCACACACGGGCTGCGCGAATGAGAGAGAGAAGCGAGAAAGGAGTGAGAGCAGGAGGGACCAGGTCGCAGACGTGGCGTCGTAATAGTGAGTGATGTGATGGGTGTTGGGGTTCCTATCGGAGCTGAACGGTGGGAGGTCCGTTTTCAGTCAATTCGACGATGGTTCATGTGAGGATGGGGAGGGAGGGAGACGAGAGATAAGAGAGGAGAGATGAGGCTCTCAAGAGAGAGAGGGAGGGAGAGGGAGAGAAGAGGAAACGTGATAATGACCTGCAAACCAAAGAGACTGGGGGGAAAAGAGGATTCGGACATGGCCGGCGAAGAGCCGTCAGTTTGATGGACGGGTGATACCATTTGGAGGGGGCTGGGTCTTCCCGTCCGTTTAGGTGCGATAATGGAAAGAAAAAAAAAAACCATCACCCGTCACGGGCATCGCATCACCATCGTTGAGATGCATGCAGCTTCCCTTCTCAGGCCCCTCGTCTCTCCCGGCGCATCATCATCCAACGGGCCCTGCGCAGATCATACACCCAAACCCATGCGCCCCTCGCATCGGCACTTGTGCAGTAGCCCGGTTTCCACACGACCGCGGGTGACACACAACAACAACATCAACAAGGGGGAGGGACTGACTGCATGTAAATAAAAAGGCCCATGGACTCCCCATCAACTCCGAAATAGTCCCTACCCCCAGAGAGAGGCCCCGGTCTGAGCTAACGCCAGGCGCACTCGGTGGCTCGGACGAAGTCTCAGACCAGATGAACCGCGTGCGTGCAGCAGCGCAGCGCAGCGCAGTGCAGTGCGTGTGTCCCGGACGCTGGAACGCTTCTAAAAAAAAAAAAAAAACCCTCCCCCTCCCCCTAGGAATCCCGTATGTGTTACCCGGGGATTGGAGATTCCCGGATTCCCAACTCGCTTCGGCCCGGCACAAGAAGGGCCGTCGAGGAAATGAAGGGCCATTCAATTCGCTGGTTGTGGATGTCTCGTGTCGTAATAGGTAGATAGGTAGCAAGAGCAGCGGCGTGGGCATTCTGAACACATTCACTCAAAACAGACAGGCAGACAGACAGACAGACAAACAGACAGACAGACCCCTGTTCACTCACTGAACAATAAATCCTCATCTCATCATGCTTTGGCTAACTGAAGATTTGTCTATCTCGCCGCAGATACACACACACACACACACACGCACACACATCCTGGAAGTCATGAATCCAACAGCAAAACCCTTTTTCAAATCCCGACTTGTCCAACAGCATGGAAACCCGGAAACGAGGCGGAGGTCGCTCCGCCTCCCCCGAAAGGCAAAGTATGAGGCCCCAGCCGTTTCTAAAATCATAACGCGTATGCTATCTATCCCCCCCCAACCCGATCCGGAAAAGCCCCCTCCCCCCCACTGTCATCAATCGCCTAACATGACCCACCAATCCGAAATACCAATCCATGATTCTTCATCCCTTGGCAGCTGTCAGATTCTTCTTGTCTTTTTCCCTCTTCATCCTATTGAGGCTGGGGCTAACGGGGAAACCTGGCGTGAGCCTATCGGATCCTGGCTTTTCGTTTTCTCTCACTCAGCGCCCTCTCCAAAGAGGCCTTGTTTTGCGTCGCCTGTGAAGGCTGGCCAATGTGTGTCGTCTGGCCAGCAATGTCTTGCGGAAAGACCCTCTGAGGGTGTCGCCCTGGGCCGTCCTGCTTTGCTGCTGCCCGAAGCCAAGTTTAGGTCTATCTGTGTTACTGGGTAAGAGCCCGAAGCCAATCGTGATGCCTAGAGAGAGAGAAGATGGACCTCATCTCCTGGCAGACCAGCAAACTTTCCCGCCATCACCGCGTTTTCCGCGTCTGCCGCGGGCCTGACGTCAAGAGTACGAGTGGTCAAAAGCAGCAAACTTAGAATTGAATAATGAAACCAGGCAGAATCTGCGGGGAGAACCCTTGGACAACCTCCGCCCCCCCCCCCCCCCCCCCCCCCCCCCCCCAAAAAAAAAAAAAAAGCCCGATGGCGATGAAAGGTCACGGCATGGCCCGTTGCTGATCAACTACCGGGAGATTGGGCAGGGGATACCAGAACGCCTTCTGGACGACCAACCGAAAAGAGCCCAGCTGAAGAAGGAAGCTGGAAGCTTTTCGAGCTCTCAGAGCCGGGTTTCGGGTTTCGGGCGTCGGGGGCCGCGGGCTCCTATCTGATTAGGAGGCTGTCGAGACGGAAGCGACGGTGTGTCGTTGCCAACAATCGTGATGTCGTTCCGTCTGCGCTGCTATGACATGACCGGCATTGCGATTGCGGCGGTGCGCGGCTCGTAAGGCGGACTTGGGGCACTCATAAGCATGGGACGCGCGAAACTAGACAGCGCCCAGGAGTGATCTCATCCTTGGTAGAGTCCAGCCAACTCTGCCGCCATCCTGTTTGGATGACACATTCAGAAGAACGCTCGTATCGTGTTCCACGCCAACCGAGAGAAGTTGACAAAGCGGATCGCGAAAGCGACCATCCGACACAGTTGGAAGCGCTTCCACCTTGGGTGTACTTCGGCCGCTTTACTCAACTCACTCGGCCCATCAAATCGTTTCAGTCATTCCAATTCGTTACTTTCAGAATAAACGTTACCATCTTCTCTTGTGGTCGCCATGCTGCTAATCTTCAACAGCTTAGTTGATGCCCCGTACTTGCATGCGTCTCGTGAGTGCCGAGCTCCTCTTCATCTCATCAGAGACATCCTCACGGCAGAAAACGCTAAGCTGCACTTACAAATTTAGAACAAGTTGGCAATGACAAGGCTCCCAGGGCCCCTAACCCGAATTTTTGCTGAAGCAAGCGCTCCCGTGACGTGTTTCATTAGTCCCCATCGTTGTGACTTAACCTGGCGTGCTATTCAGCCATGTACTAGTAGATAACATCATGAGCGGATCGTTCCATGACAACGTCGCGTTCTGCTGTCTTGGCAGTTCGATACTTGCCGTAGAAGCCGGATTCCCAGATCTTCCTGGAAGCCGCGACTCGGTGCAAAACTGCAGCTCAGGCGTGCGTAACTCTGGGCTTGGGGATCGGTGGAGCTGTCCAAATTTCAGGGGGAGCAATCTGAAAAATGATGCGAGAAGTCACGACTCGAAATGGGGAACTGTATAGTTTCAAAAGCCACTTTATAATCTTTGACTTCGAAACTGATAGATAACTCTTAGGGAAGAACTAGGGCATGGTACCCCAGTATTTGGGGCGTGTAGAAAGCAATGCGGCTCGAACAATTAGGAAATACTAAGCTAGCTATCCGCGATGGAGATAGATGTGATCCTTGAGCGGTTTTGACTTGTGAAGTAATGAGAGAACAGAAACGGCTGCCAGAGCGATGCTGATGCCCCCCAAGGCCATGCCTGCAGTACTAAGAAACTTATTGCGTTCCATGCCAGAAGCGGTGGTGCTGATGATGATGGATTTTGTACCACCGTGCAAATGGGCGGGGAAGTCTGAATGGGAAGATGCAAACGATTAGCAACATCGCTCATCTTGCTTTTGGGGTGATAATCTCTGGGTGTTCGCGTCAAAACTTACGAGAAAACACCTGCAGTCGATACATCCCCCTCACCATGACCTCGTCGCTGTTCCGCATGGCCAGCTTTGCAAAAGAAGGCGACGCGGCCGTGCGCATCCAGACCATGAATGCCTCGTCCTCTGCCGGGTTGAACATGTTTCCGGAATGGTAGCCTCTCGGGAACCTCTCCGCCCAGTTGGGAGGCGGCACTATGACAGCGCTGTCGTTGTCATCTGGTCCGAGGGGAACCGGGTACGTTGTCGGCTTGTAGAGCTGCTTGTCCAGGTCTGAGGCGATGCCGGTTCTTGACATGGCGTATGGAACAGGTTGGTCTGCGTCCGGGCCGAGAAGCCGCTGAGGATCCGCAAAAGTATCGTTGAAGATGGAGTTGGCGATCGCCCCGCAAGGGTAGATGACCTTCTCCTCTCCACGATCACTTCCGCTCGACGTGACTGGGAAACATGAATCCTTGACAGATCCTCGGCTGACGCTTTTGCCTTTCAGTTGTGACCCATCCAGAGAAGTGACGTATTTCCGATGATTCTGGTGAAATTCGGTCAGGTGATAGTAGAAGAGGACTGGGGGCTGGAGATCGTCAGGGAGAAAGAAGTCGATTGTGCACATGGTATAGTTCTTGGTTATCCCGTCAAACGTGAGCGACTGATTGCTTCGTCTCCACTGCGTCAAGGGGTGGCCAGTCGAGGAAGCTCTGAAGTGTCTATACGTGTTCTCGCTGGGCATGAGTTCGGGTTCATCGTACAAGTCGATCTCGTGACATTTCGTGTAGTCGAAGCGGACTTCCCGGATCTAAGGCGAAGGGACGGTTAGCGGGATAGCTGAAGTGTGAAATGCGGCATTCCCCACGAACCTTTTTGTTTTGCACAATCCAGTATGCTCCAATAGACAAGCACACAATACCAACAGCTAGAAATGTCTTGATTGATGTCTTGGGAGAGAATATCGGTCTACTGGTGGTTAGATGTGCGCCTCGTATTTAGCTAGGGATTGATAATCGCGGAACATACTGCCATGCTTTCATTCGCTGCTGATTCAAGGGGGTATCTTTGGGCCTACGAGAAGGCCTTTCACTTAGCTCCACCACCTCCTCCTCGGGGTTCTTCTTTTGAAACGGGTAAATAGCCATCGGACATGCGTTCCGCCAGCGTAATGACAACTCTGATAGAAGTCGGTCGGATTAATAGTGGCTATGTGGACAATGCCAAACTCGATTGAACGTGGAAAAGACAGGTAACGCTCTTGGGCTGGCGAGTGTATTAATTAAATCGTTTGCTTCATAGACCGGTCAAGGAAAACGCGCCCGAACACTGGGCATTTCCGTCACATTTGTTATAGTATGACAAAAGAAGGTATGATTCGCGCGATGCATCCTAATACGTCAACAACACTTGGCACAAAGTTAAGTTTTAGCTAGACACGGCTAAGCCCAGTCGTACGTGGGTTCGTTCGTTCGTTCGTGTCAACAACCTAGTAGACACAGCAGACACACAGCTGCCCGCCCACCGGCGGGCTCGTTTGTCGTTTGTCGTATATCGTTTTCGTTTTCGTTATCGTACGGGATGTTACAGATGAACTACACTGCCATCCAGAGGTCCTTGGCAAACTCTGATAGTCGTTTCTGACCGGCACAGCCCTCGATGAGCAATTTCCCGGTTTTTTAGGATGCTATACTAAATGGTTATTGTAAGCACCATCAAGACACATTAAAGATGGAACGGGAGATGTTGACTCTGAGGTTGGTTTGCTTCACACACTCGCCCTTCACCATCCGCAACGCCCTGCACGTATATCTCCTATGAGCTCTTTTTATTGTTAATTTCATGCGTTTCCGATTTCTGCAACCTCCAGCCCATGAAGCTTATGCATAGGTCTCGAAAATGACACAGAGTCGCTGGCCGCATGGCTTCCTCAACCGCGTTCTGCGGCGCCAACCACCTGCAGACCTGGTACCCAAAGGCCGTAATATTCCTCTCCGACTGGGAGCCAAAGATCCGTTGGTGGACGAACGGCGTAACGGGCCTTACATATCCAACGCAATCCGAACCACACGATACACCCTCTGGGACTTCCTACCTCGACAGCTCGTTTACCAGCTTTCTCGCCTAGCCCACGCCTATTTGATGACAGTTGCCATCTTGCAGGTCATCCCCGGACTGAGCACAACCGGCAAATTTACCCAAGTCATTCCTCTGACCATTTTCATTCTATTGATTATGGGAAAAGAAGCGTACTACGATTGGAAAAGATACCGCGCCGATGTCGCCGAAAACAGTCGTCCGGCTTCCGTTCTCCAAGACGCGGGATCCGGCCCAGGTGGCTTGGACTGGATCACAAAGCCGTGGGGGGATATAAGCGTGGGAGATGTGATCAAGCTTTCCCGAAACGAGGATGTCCCGGCAGATATCGTTCTCCTGTACGCCAGCGGCGAGAATGGACTTGCTTACGTCGACACCATGGCCCTCGACGGCGAGACGAACCTCAAGCCCAAACAGTCCCCGGCCAAC
This sequence comes from Colletotrichum destructivum, assembly GCF_034447905.1. Taxonomy (NCBI): domain Eukaryota; kingdom Fungi; phylum Ascomycota; class Sordariomycetes; order Glomerellales; family Glomerellaceae; genus Colletotrichum; species Colletotrichum destructivum. The sequence continues at coordinate 692,616 of NC_085897.1, read as the reverse complement.
ATTCCCAACTGCAGCACGATCCAGAGCATCACTGAGTGCCACGCCGAGTTCGTCATCGAGCAACCCAACGCGGATCTCTATCGATTCGACAGCACGGTGACGGTCAACGGCATCACACTGTCTATGAAGACCGAAGATGTCCTCTATCGCGGTTCCACCGTTCGTAATACCACTACGGTCATCGGCATGGTCGTTAATACCGGCGAAGAATGCAAGATCAGGATGAACTCGAAGCAGACAATGAAACCAAAGAGGCCCGCGCTCGAGACTATGACCAACAACATCGTCATCTGCCTCGCGTTGTACGTTTTGATCATATCGATAGTCTTGACGGGTGGATACTTCTCATGGCAAAGCTCTGCCGAATCCAAAGCGTGGTACCTTGCCGGCAGTTCGGTGCCCTTCCAGGAAATATTCTTTGGCTTCATCATCATGTTCAACCAAGTCATCCCTCTGTCCCTATACGTCGGCCTTGAGGCGACGAAACTCTTACAAGCCTCGCTCGTCATGAGCGATTTATCGATTTATCATGAACCATCAGACACACCAGCCGAAGTCAACAACACCAACAACCTGGATGACCTGGGCCAGATCAGCTACGTCTTCACCGATAAGACTGGCACTCTCACCGAAAACATCATGAACCTTCGCCGACTCAGCGTGGCCGGGATCAGCTGGCTTCACCTGGCGGACTTGGGGGAGGCAGACGCCTCTGTGTTCCAAAGTTCTGGCGCAGGCTTCACCACCGACGACATGAGGAATCACATGCGAGCCGAACCTACTTCTCCTTCCACGAATCGCGCGACCAGATTTCTTCTCGCCATGGCACTTTGTCACACGTGCCTCCCAGAGACCGATGCGGAGGGCCGCATTCAATACGAAGGCTCCTCGCCTGACGAAGTCGCCCTGGCCAGAGCAGCAAAGGACATGGGTTTCGTAGTCACTCAGCGATCCTCCCAGTCGATCACGGTTCAGACCCCTGGTCGAAACGGCAGCGCGACCACTGAGGTTTACCGAGTCTTGGATGTGATCGAGTTCAGCAGCCAGCGCAAGAGAATGACGATCATTGTCAAGTGCCCGGATGGCAGCCTCTGGCTTATTTGCAAGGGCGCAGACAGCATACTGCTTCCACGCCTTGTGCGGAACCCGTCGGATCTGGCCCACCGGCAAGCCGCCAGTTCATTTTCACCCGGCATGGCAGACGGGCATCGACAAGGTATAAACGGGGCATCGTATAGTCCTACTCGCTCCAGTACCTACTCAGCTGGGAGTGATGGAAACAATCTCGGGTATGCTGACGAATATGGCTCCGAAGACGGTATGCTCCTTCAGGCTCAACAAGCATCACGAACCGGCCCAAGCGAACCCATCGACAGTTTTGCCCCTCGGAGCGACGAAGACGATATCCAGCAATGCTACAAACACGTCGACGATTTTGCGGCCGAAGGACTACGCACGCTCATCTACGCGGACAAGGTCCTCACGGCCGAGGAGTATGAAGAATGGAAAAAGCTCTTTGTCGAGGCGGAGACCAGCCTCACCCAGCGCCAGGAGCGCATCGAAGAGGTCGGCGAGATGATTGAGCAGTCTCTCCATTTACTCGGGGCCTCTGCGGTTGAGGACAAGCTCCAGGAGGGAGTCCCCGAAACCATCCTGAAGCTTCGTCGTGCTAATATCAAGATCTGCATGCTTACCGGCGATAAACGGGAGACGGCCATCAACATTGCCCACTCGACTCAGATATGCGGGCCCGAGTCCTCGATGAGCATCTTGGATGTGGATGAGGGAGACTTGGAGCTCCAGCTGAGAAACGCCATGAAAAGGATCGAGGCAGCCGACCAAGACACGGACTGCTCGGGGACCACCACTGCCGTCCACACCGCCCTTGTGGTTGATGGAAAGACGCTGGGTGAGATCGAGAAGGGCTCATCAGCCGAGATTCGTCAGCTTTTCTATGCCCTCGTTCCCGCGGTCGATTCGGTCATCTGCTGCCGCGCATCGCCGGCTCAGAAAGCGCTTCTCATCACCATAGTCGGCGATGGTCCCCCGCCCGAGGCCAAGCCGTCTTTCCTCTCCGCTTGCCTCGGCTGGTTCAAGCGGCCGAAAAAGCCCCTTACGCTGGCCATCGGCGACGGCGCCAACGATGTGGCCATGATCATGACTGCCAGCGTCGGCGTCGGCATCTCTGGACGAGAAGGGCAGCAAGCCGCCCGCGTGGCCGACTTGAGCATCTCGCAGTTCCGGTACCTGGGCCGTTTGATGCTGGTGCATGGGCGATATAGCTACCACCGTACCGCCATCTTCATTCTGACCACCTTCTGGAAGGAAATGTTCGTCTTCCTGCCCCAGGGCCTGTTTCAGGGGGACACCGGTGTCACCGGGACCAGTCTGTATCAATCAACTTCCCTCATCTTTGTGAGTTTCCTGACTGGGGCGTCGATGGTCGTCATCGGGACGTGGGAGAAGGATCTCAGTCCTGGTACACTCATGGCCATCCCTGAGCTGTACACCTACGGGCAGAAAAGAGAGGCCTTGAAAATGTCGATTTTCCTCGGGTGGATGGGCAACGCCGTAATTGCAGGGAGTGTGGCGTTCAACGGCCCTTGGCTCGGATATGCCAAAACGGAACTCGTCAAGGACAACGGGCTATTCGCCCAGGGCACGATGACGTTTATTGTCTGCATTATCTGGATCAATTACAAGATTCTGTAAGATGTTTCCCTCCGCAAAACCCCTCCTCACTCTCGCATCTAACAGAGAACCCCCCCGATAGGATTCTGGAAATGCACCACAAAACCAAGATCGCAATCTGGTCGGCCGTTGGAAGCGTCGCCGGACTATGGGTTTACCAGCTCATCAACGCGGCTTCGGCCGCACCGAGCTCCACGCCGTATTCTGCTAAAAACGGCTTGACAACTGGCTTCGGACGGGACGCAGCCTGGTGGATGACCTTGATTTGGACTCTTGGTGCGCTCCTGTTGATTGAGTTGACGCTCAGATCCTTCAAGCAGAACAGCATGATCCGCTCCGCGATCTATCGTTGCTGGCCTTTTGAGAAGAAGACGGCAATCGGAGGGGGTGTCCGCAATGGGTTTCGAGACTGGGAGCTGCGCCTGTGGCAGGAAATGGAGACGGACCCGGCCGTCGCCAAGATACTTAAGAGGCTCAGCTAAAAACCAGCATGTTTACCAAAGGGGAACCCTACTTCATTAATCTTGTGTGTTGGTAAGACAGCGAGGAGGACCTGAGACAGAATGAACAACAATATCCATGGGGAAAGGAGCGGGTTGCAGGTTTCATTTTGTGTTAATCTATGAACTATACAGGACTAGGAGATGATGTATATAAATATGCATCCTTGAGCGTTTTGTTCTAATTATTGAAACAGTGTTTCCTATATCCCAAGTACCTTTCGACAGCTAGTTGTTTGAAGTATCCAGCGTGAATACCGCAGACACATCAATGCATAATCCAGACTTATGCAGAACACATAACAAGCTTGCACAATCCTATGGGTCGATGATATTACAACCACTTTTGGTGCTCACTCTGTGGATACACGGACCACGACCTGCATTAGTATGGCAGTACGTACCCGATACGAATACGAATCAAGACCTGAGCGCAAGACAGCACATCGCCTTCACCAGCATGGAGTGGAAAACCTGCCTGGCCAGACGAATACGAACCAGAAGAGAGCGAAGCAAGTGATTTTAGAATGAGATCCAAGTTCAAGTAAAACGAGAGGTCCATATTAGATTGCCAGAAAGGAACTTGTATAAGCATGATCCGTCCCTCGCGTCTGATAACACGTTCTCTAACACACGCTGGTTTGCCAAAGGACTCTCGACAACTCTGATCTCTCACCGTGTAGTTTAGCCCAATCGAAGATGTCGACCTTTTCAGAAACAATACAGCCGGTTTCCACGGCGTCTGTTGCAGTCTATGGAGTCATCGGACTGGTCGCCTTGATCCTCTTCAACGCCTGCCACCAGGGGTTCTTTCGCAGCAAGACCGAACCGCCTGCCGTCTTCCATTGGATCCCCTACATCGGAAACGCCGTCTCGTACGGCATGGACCCCGTAGCGTTCTTCATCAAGCACCGGAAAAGGGTACGATGTTCCGTGCTTCACGACCACGACCTCTACTGACGGGCCGACTTTAGTACGGCGACGTCTTCACCTTCACCCTCTTCGGCAGGAAGATGACCTGCTACTTGGGCATCGAGGGCAACGACTTCGTCCTCAACGGGAGGCTCCAGGACGTCAACGCCGAGGAGATCTACGGCCCGCTCACGATCCCCGTGTTCGGCCAGGACGTCATCTACGACTGCCCGAACTCGAAGCTCATGGAGCAGAAGAAGTTTGTCAAGTTCGGGCTGACGCAGAGGGCGCTCGAGTCGCACGTGCCCCTGATCGAGAAGGAGGTGGTGGACTACATCAAGACGAACCCAGCATGGAAGGGCGCGACGGGCGTCGTCGACGTGTCCGCCGCCATGTCCGAGATTACGCTGTTCACGGCGGCGCGGTCCCTGCAGGGGGAAGAGGTCCGAAAGAAGCTGACGGCCGAGTTCGCCGAGCTGTACCACGACCTTGACATGGTTAGTCCCGTGAGCCTTAACTCCCAAAGACCGATGGTTGCTAACACAGTCTGTCAACCCCCCAGGGCTTCACCCCGATCAACTTTCTCTTCCCCCGGTTGCCCCTGCCACGAAACCGCCGTCGAGACGCCGCCCACGCCAAAATGAAGGCAGTATACGAGGGCATTATCACACAGCGTCGGGAGACCGGCCTCGGCGCAGACGCCGAGCACGACATGCTGTGGAACCTCATGAGCTCGAGTTACAAGAATGGGACGCCCGTGCCCGACAGCGAGATCGCCTGCATGATGATCACGCTCCTCATGGGGGGCCAACACTCGTCCTCGTCCGCCAGTGCGTGGATCATGCTCCGCCTGGCCGCGCACCCGGACATCGCCGAGGAGCTCTACGAGGAGCAGATTCGGAACCTAGGCGAAGGCGATAGGGGCCTCCGCCTGCCGCCTTTGCAGTACGCGGACCTAGACAAGCTCTCGCTCCTGCGCAACGTCGTCAAGGAGACTCTCCGCCTGCACGGCTCCATCCACTCGATCCTCCGTAAAGTCAAGAACCCTCTCCATATCCCCGGGAGCTCCTACGTTGTCGGGACCGACAAGGTCCTCCTGGCCTCGCCCATGGTGACGGCCATGAGCGACGAGTTCTTCCCGAACGCTGGGAGCTGGGACCCGCACCGCTGGGACGAGCACCTGGCCGGTGAGGGTCCAGTCGACGTCGAGGATACCGTCGACTACGGGTACGGGGCCGTGTCGAAGGGGACGAAGAGTCCGTATATCCCGTTCGGCGCCGGGAGACACCGATGCATTGGTGAAAAGTTTGCGTATCTGAACTTGGGCGTCATTATTGCTACCATCGTGCGCAACTTCAAGCTCGAGACCATGGATGGACGTACTGGTGTTGTGCCACCGACGGACCATACATCCATGTTTGCACGTCCGATGCAGCCCTCGAAGATCCGCTGGACTCGGAGGGAGTAGAATGTTAGGTCATGGAGGATGGCATCAGATGTGGCCGTATATCGACGTGGAAGCAGTATTAACACTAGGCCAGGAGTTTTCACAGGCTGGGTATGTTCCTATAGATACAGGATGAGCGTAAAACCTGCTTGTCTTCTCCCTCTCAAACTCACTTCCGGAAGAGGCTGGAGATAGAGAACTGACGCCCAAAAGGGTATACAGTTCGCCGTTTTATCGGACAGCGTGTTATGGGGAGCGAGACATTGTTGACCTGTTTGTTGTCGTCATGTACATATGTCCAGAGAAGTCAATCTACCGTCACTGTAACTGGACCGCTGTCACCTAGCAGCCTAGCTTCCACCCACGTTCCGTCATTCCGAGACTCCACGCGATCCCGGGTCCCCTTCTGACAATCTCGTCGACTTCGTCCTGGTGCTTCCGCTGCGCGAGACAGATCTCCAACGCCTGCTTGTCCTTGGAGTTGACGGCGACCAGCCCCTGCAGCACGGAGCTCTTGACGACCCCGATGCGCGCCACCCTGGTCTGGATGATGGCGGTCGCGAGGAGCAGGGCGGAGAGGGCGACCTGTGAGGATATGAAGGCGAGCCAGGGCCAGCGGACCTGGACGAAGGTCTCGGCGGCCAGGACGTCGCCCGTGACATTGGTGGTGTCCTTTGTTATCCTGGGAGTGCCTTTAATCAGCCTTTGCTCGGTCCGAGGATCGATCAAGTAAGTCAAGAAGAGAAAGGGACCCAAGGTTTGGAGCAAGAGAAGGAGGAAACAATGAGACAATCGGAAATACAACAACAAAAGAAACGGCGGCAGCAGCATCAGGGAGTAGATCAGAAATATTCACCGATTCGATAAACTCCTCGCGACGTTGCCCGTAATGTTCGCAATCCCTTCGTTGATTACGGTCTCTTGCGAAACGCCCGGCCGACCCTGGTCCTCGAGGGTCTTGGCCCCGTACTGTAACGCGGCCCAGTACCGCGCCGGCGCCAGGCCGAGCGTGCTTGGATCGCTGGCGCCCATGTCCGCGTACGTGCCGTTGAGAGCATACACCAGGCTCTCCACCATGGACCCGAGCCCCGTCCCGCCGAACGGGAAGTTGGCGCCGGGCTCGAGGGGGTCCCTGATGGCCGGCAGCTCGCGGCGGCCCTGGCCGGCGGGCAGCTCGACGGACCCCGTCTCGACGTCGGTCGTGACGTCGACGACGGACCTCGCCTCGATGTTGCCGGCGAACGAGAGGTCGTACGTCTTCGTGCAGAAGTAGAGCACCGCCTCGGCGGCGCCGATGATCTCGACCGGGCCGGTGCGTAGGGAGTAGAGCACGGTGAAGTTGAAAATGGACGACTCGGGGTTCACGTCGGAGGCTATGGGCCGCCGCGTGCCTCTCAGGACGACCATTCCCTGGTAGTAGCCGCTCAGGTTGGCTGAGATCCCGTTCGGGAGGGAGGCGAAGCGTAACGGCGGCGGAGGGGACCTCTGCGTGACGGTGACGTTGAGCGAATCCGTAACGTTCCAGGACTTGGCGCACACGCTCAGCGAGGTGTACGGCTCCCACTTGCACTCGCTTGTGGGGCAGCGCGCCGGACTGAGCGGGAATTCCTGCGTGTGGCTGTAGCTCAGCCCCTCGAAGATGGACTGCTCGGTATAGTGCTGCTGGTTCACTGCGGAGAGGCGATGTTGTCAGCGGAGAGCATTGCCGTGGGCAGTCGCGGAAGCAACTTACCCCCGGAGAAGACGTTGGCGGTGTTGAAGTAGAAGGAGGTCGAGCGGGAGACGACGGCGGTTCCGTCGACGTGGGCCAGACGGACAGGGTACGTCACGGCAGACTGAGTCAAAGTTGACGTGAAGATGGCCGTGAGGAAGACCACGGTCGAAATCACGCTGGGAGACCTGCCTCACGCATCACCGTCAGCGGGTTCATTCATCTTCAGATTAGGTATATCATACCATGCCCTGGTCGTCATCAGTAATTGGATACTCCCCCACGGCCCCCGGCTCGCCGAGTCAAAGTCTTGAAAGTCCTTCAAAGGTCGTTCCTCGCGGTACCAGAGCCACTTGAGCTGCGAGATGCTCTCCGAGACCGGGATGACGAAGGCGGCGCGGGCCAGGGTCGCGAGGAAGGCAATCAGGGTGTTGAGCGTCAGCCCGAGCGGCCACTCCGGCAGCGGCTGGCCGTCGAAGCGGCTCAGCACGCCGGCGAGGGCGGCGACCGAGGCGGTGCTCACTACGCACCAGAGGAGCTCCGGCACCCACCCGCGAAGCGACGCGGTCCACGGCTGCTCCTCCGTGTGGACGAGTGGAGACTCCTTGTACGAGATTCTAGACTTGGTTTCGGCACGTCCTGGTGTGTAATCCCAGCCAGGTGATTCAGCTGAGGCGTGTTCCGCATTGGGAAGTGGGTTGTAAGAGGCATCGGAGCCGCCGAATACATGGGCCGGTGCGGAGGCGGCGCCGTGTCGGGGCAGAGCTGCCGCGCTGAAGGACATCGAATCCATCGGGATCGCGTGCCGAGGTTCTCCCGCCCGGGGTCGGTCTTCTGCCGAGTCCGCGGATTGCATGAGTGGCCTATGGTCGTCTGCGAACGAGTCCGATGGTTGTGCACTGGACGGCGGAAATCCGACTTGGCCTGACGGCGGTGGTGATCGGATACCATGGAGCCTGTCCATGACCGTGTGGGAGGTTGATGAGCAAAGTCCAAGGTTGAATAACAGTCCAACTGCAGGTCTGGTTCATAGTAGATGGGCACTCTGGGCAGACTCGGTTCCATTATCAACGGAGAAAAGCAGCTGGTTACTGTCCCATCTTTGTGGGTTGATCTACCCAGGCAGCAGAACGAAGGATCACACAAACAGAGGCTGTGCTTATGGTCGCCCCACTAGATATGCCGCGACAGGTCAATCATGTCTCTGTTGAGGGCTCAGAACAGCTAAGCGATGCAGCCAAGCCGGGGTCGAGGGCCTGTCAGTGGCACTGCCGAGGCCAAGGTAGCGAGCGAACTGTATTTACAAGGGAGGCGGCAGAGGGACGGGGAACCCAACCCCTTGCAGCTTCGCAGTTGATGGCGACGGTGAGGGACGGGATGTAGGTAGCCTCGGCCGATGCCCAATACCAGTAGCATCGTCAACCAGGTGTGGTGATGTCTGGTTGTCGTGATGCGCTTGCTTCGTTCAGTGAGAGATAGTACCCGAGTCTCGAAACCCGAGTCCTCGGTAAAATAGAAGTCATCAAGTTGTATTACTGTTTGAGCCCAAGGGCATACATGCTCATTATTTTGAAGGGCGGAATCGTTTGTTCTTCTCTATCAGAATCACTCTATTGGACAGTTCGACTCTGCTCTGGCTCAGACTTGCCTTTACGGCGTCATTGCTGACGGTCTCGTTTGAAGCTCGAGTGCATGCCGCAGGCAAAGGGTTACTGTACTGCAAAGCAGCAGAAACGCGCAGTCGCCGACAGCAGCCCTCGGGCGACCGCCAACTCAGAAGTATCTGTGTAATCATCACCGCCAGCCTCGGGAAACACTAGCAACCCGGATCGAACTCTCAAGGAGAAATGAGCGTGGTCCCTTTCGTCTTGCCGCTCTCCATCTTGGCTGTTCTCGAGCCGAATTGAATCTACCATGTCATTAGCTCCGAGTTTCCGAGGATGGGATCGGCTTGGAAGCTTACGGCTCTCTTCTTCTCCCGGGCGACAGCAGTCATGCCGAGCGCTTCCGCGAGCAGCCTCAGCACCCTTTTTCCGGCCTCAACCTCTGCTTCTGCTTCAGTGAAGCCGAAATCGCACTTCTCCCACACTGGCACTTCAATCGACCACTTGACAAAATCCTCGTCGAGATAAGGGAACCGCACCTCGCGGCTCCAGTGGGCCATGGCTCTGTCGTCGCGTCCGAGGTTCCGCTTCCCAAGTCGGCCGACGTCCAGCTTCAGCTCATCGAGGAGACCCGGGTGACCTCTCCTCGAGAAGGCGGTGGCATGCCGCACGTAGCCGCCGAATAGTTCGTCAGCGCCGAGACCGGAAAGGAGGACTCGTGCTGGCGTGGCGTAGTGAGTAGCCGTGTCAGAAGGGTGGCTTTGCGCCATGCCGATGCCACGGGCGGCAAAGTAGAGGGCGTAGGCGATGGATAAGTCCATCTCGGTATTATGGGGGTGCATCAATGAGATCACTTGGCTCCGATGCCCAAGTACTTCTTGGTAAGGAACATCCACCTGTCAGGGGTTAGCAAAAGACTGCCTAGTTGCGGTTGTATAAAGAAATCCCACAGCAATAAATCTCCACCGGCGGGCCGGACAAACAGCGGTTAGTTCAGCGAACGACTTTCTTCCAGTAATTCTGTCCGGGCACGCCTCATAGAGGGTCAGGCCATCAGTTGACTGCTCAGCCTTCGCCGCCAAGCGAGGGTTCTCAAAGGCGACATTGATCAAGTCAATGCCTTGTTCTGAGGGCAGAAGATCGCTTGCCACACGTGCCAGTACAGTGCAGTCCAACCCACCGGAAAACAAAACGGCAATCCGCGTGTCGTTGTCCGCCTCGTGAGCCGGTGGTGTGGGAACGTCCAGGACGCGTAGCTTGAGCGACTCTGTCAACTGTTGCTTTACATCCTGGACTGACGGCGACGACGCTGATAGTGGTTGGGTGTCCGGGGGCGGTAGTGCCATATTAAAGACACCGATGTTGAGAACCTGACATCGTAAGTAGCAAAAACGAACCATCATCCGCGAGAAACGTCGAGCTTACCGTCTCCGCCTCACCTGGTGTCCACGACCGAGGGAAGGGTGAGCCACTCGAGTCACCGCGCCATCCGACCAGGTTCAGGACGTAGATGCCATCCGCCTCTACTTCGGTCCAAGCCGGCGACGTGCTTTCGGCAACGCTGGACAGCCTCAACCCCTCCTCCTGATTCAGCAGCAAGGAACGCCGACCGAGGCGGTCGCGACCGTAGTAGAGACGAGACGCAGGCGCGTCAAAGTAGACAAAGGCAAAGGGGCCTTGGATGCTTCGCAGCACGTCCGATACCGCGTCCTCGGCGTCGTCGCGGCTACTGGCCGCAGTGAGCAGGGAGAATATCGCCTCGCCGTCGTTGCCTTGAACGGGTGCGCCTGCGAGCTTCCAGGCCTCACCGTTCCAGCAGAGAACGGAGCCCGAAGATGCGTCGCGGAATGGCTGCTGGGTGACGTGGTCGCCACGCAGAGCCAGGACGGTCGACGTGAAGGTCAGGAAGAGGTTTTCCGAGCCGGCACCGCCTGTTTTGCTCTGGGCTTGAACCTCGCCGAGATGATCAGGGCCGCGATTGCATAGGCATGTCTGGGTAGCCGCTGGCAGCGACTGGAAGCCGTCGCGAGAAACAACTGCGTGGATTCCGCACATTGCTGGGCCGGAGAAAGCACACGCAAACCTACTGTTGACGTGAGATGAAAGGCAGATTGATGGTGGAGTGTGTCAAGGACTGAAGTACCTAAGTCAAGTGGTGGAGTAGTTAGTGCACCAGCCACAGCTCTATGCCACAGTACTGCGCCACATCTCAGGTCGCTCAAGGTACGGATACCTGCGTAGGTACCTAGCCAAGAAGGGACAACAGCGACAATCCTAGAGAAGGGTATCTTTTAAAGGGGCAGTAAACGAAATGCTAGAATTAATGATGAGCCATGTTGCTCTTTACGACACAGTGGAAGCTAAGCACCGTTCTCCTTACCTGGACTACACATAATCTACCACACTTGAACACATGCCTGTGGCGGCCTGAGATATGTCTCCTGATCCTGATTTCCTGTACCACATCAATACTGTTACACAGCCTAGATGATGTGGCTCGCAACGCAACACCTTGTCCATCACTTTCGCGGCTGATTGTGTACCTAGGCAGCCAATCTTTAACGTCACGTGGCTCTCTCCCTTGTTTGGCTGAATGGTTCTGTTTTTCTTCAGGCTGCCTGTTGACTTCGCGGACATCCATTCTACACCAGCGACAGGACGTTGACATCATTCAAAGGCAAATGCACGCTTCTGAACTCGGTTCAAAACACCCTTCGTTATTCGTCGTCTTCCAATAAGCCCCAGCATATCTCAGTGCTCAAACTGTCACACTAGCTCAGAAGCAAATGGGTCAACGACATGTTAGAGACTCGATCCGGGAAGTTGATGATCAAAGTTTGCTTATAGGGGACACGCTTCTCCTCTCTCGAACTACATATTTCAACGGTGCTTGGGCTGACGGAAATGGCGGAGGCTATCGACTCACCGAAGCACCATCTCCCCTTCCCCCTTCCCGACCACTTTCCAACACGAGTGAGATCAAGCTGGTCTACGATGCCGGAGATGTTTCTGCTGTCTTCCGCATTGGCGAAGCTTTCTGCAAAGTGAGGCTTCTCACCATACCTGAGGTCACACGAGAGCATACGACGTATGCCTGGCTTCACCAGCGCTTGTGGAGTTTCTCGATTCCCAAAGTCATCCATCATACCGAGCACCAGGGCCGGTATTACATCTTTCTCACTCGCGTTCCCGGGATGACCATCGACAGTCTGTGGCCCACCCTGGACGAGAACACCAAGCAGCGCTACGTCGAAAGGGTCGTCGATATCTGCAAAGAACTCAACGCCGCCGCCTCTGGAACAAGCATCGTCGGAGTAGAGGGCGGCGTTCTTTCGGAACTCTACCTCGCGGCGGACGGAGACTGTAGCCCACAAACCTTGCGCAAAACCTCCCTGGAGCTTGGCATGGACTGCTCAAAATTGATTTTCTACCACTGCGACATGAGCCCTACCAATATCTTCTTCGATCCTGTCGACCACTCCACCGGCGTCATTGATTGGGAGGTAGCCGGGTTTGTGCCTTTGGAATGGGTCAGGACCAAGTTCCGAGTCTCTGGCGGATTCGATCTGTGTGGCGGTGACAAACTAGATTACCGGAGGCGAGTGCAGATTTGCCTGGGCGAAGCAGGCTTCACGGATGTCTCATCAACGTTTATGGATATTCTTAACAAGAAGTCACTGGCACGTGAGCAGAAGTAAAAGTGCAGAGGAGGTCTCCGAGTAAATCGATCCGCCAAGCAGTGATTAATTCAAGTCCATGTAGTCAACCAACCAACCTACGACCCTCTGTGCCACATATCGACTAACCGAGAAACACGCAGCTCTTTATCTGCATAAATGGGCTAGGAATCAATGTTCCATAAGACAATATCTTTCCAAGGTGTCATTAACTCCTTACTGCTTATCCTAACCACGCTGCACTCTCCGCAGCGTGAATACCCGACCGAGCCCACTGTTTCCATTCAATATCCGCTGATCACAACAGGTTTTCCTGTGTAACTGTAAGCACCTGCATCATCGTCCCAGGAGCCACTGGTTTTGTCTTTTCAGTACCCATGGCGAACCGGGAACACTTCTACTTCTACGCGCCAACGTGGGATTATCCCCCAGGCGGCCCGATCAAGCTCGGCAACGTCATCACGTCGGTGAAGAAGCCGCATCTACCCCTCTCCTGCGCCGCGCCGGAAGACTCCGAACTCCTGCGAACGGAGAAAAAGAGTGTTCAGTACACCAAGGAGAAGTTGCGGAGCGGGAGGTTTTCCGTCCTGACCAAATTCTTAAGCGTGCTTGGCTTCGGGGTGGATATCGGTGCCGAGATTGATAACAGGTAGGCGTGTCACTCGCTACCCGCAGTCTATCTGCGCTATATGTATATCCAGGCCATTGACGACAGTAGTGACGAGGAGACCTTCGCCTTTGATACCCTTGAAACTACCCAGTTCATCCCGACAACAGCCTATTTACAAACATGCATCGATTCTGACAACGTGCGTCGGTTTCTCCAAAACTCACGCTACCGCAAGCCCGTCTATGTCATCACCGGCATCAAGGCCGTCAACGGGGCCGAGGCGAACACCTCAAAGTCTCGCGCCGTAGGCGGCACGTTCGCGGTCGAAGTCGACGGCACCCTCCTCAGCGGGGGCGCCGTTCCCATCGGGGGCGGTCCCGGGATAGAAGGCAAGGTGGCCAACAGTACCGGGACAAGCTGGGCAGGCAGCAGCGACTTTGTGTTTGCGTTCCGCGTGAGCAAGGTCTTTGTGGGCAAGGCGACGGGCCAAGTGGCGAGCGAAGAGGAGTATCGCAAGGGGGCGATGCTCGGCGATGAGGTTGGCGAGGTGAGACGTCCGCAGCTGGCTGTCTCAAAGGTGGAAGAGCCGAAAGCGGAGGCCGAGGACTGTGACACGGAGGAGCTGATGGATGATGGGGAGATTGTGTTTTGTGCCATTCCCAGGAGGGACGAAGATGATGACTGAGCTAGAATCTGCCCAACAGCACTTGGTTTCATAGATGGGATAAATAAAGCAGTATGGACTTTTGAGACGTTTAGACTATAGTGACAGAGCCTATCTACCTCTTCAAGGCTTGTAGGATCTCGTAATTTACGTTCTCCAACTTCCCGCCAAACATGTTGTGTCCATTCAAGCTTAGCTCCACGTATAAGTACCCATCCCTCGGCGAGTAGTTTGGCCCACGCTCGGCGCATCGTTTGAGCACGGCTTCCATGTTCTCTTTCCGTTTCATCACCGTCGCGCTCTCCGGTAAATGCAGCCGGGTATAGTGCAGTAGAAACGCCGCGATGCCGGCGAGGATCGGCGTCGCGTACGACGTCCCCGAGCGGGAGACGAGGTAATCTTGGCCCGGGCCGTCGCCGCAAAGAAAGGTCGGCCACGCCGAGCGCACCGAGTCACCGACCGTCGCGATATTCACGGCGTTTCTCTCGGGGGTCGGACTAAACTTCGATCTGTTGCCGAACGTGTCGGTGGAGTGCACGCATGTGACGTGCGGGCTGCTGGCGGGATAGGCCCGGCCCAGGTTGCCGCCGCTGTTGGACGCCGCGGCGAACATGAGGACCTTTTTGTGGTATGCTCTGTCGATGGCCTCTTGGAGGTCGTCGTAGCCGTCGAAATCGGACGACGGCCAGCCGAACGACATGGAGATGATGTCGACCTGCCACTCGTCGACCGCGTGGTCAATGGCCTGCATCCATCAGCACCAACATCCATATGTCAAGGATTCCTGTAGCAGCGGCACCTACTTTTCTCACAACCTGCGCGTCTGGTCTTTCGTTGTCTCTACCTGCGATTTTAATGACGTAGAGGTCTGCATCCGGGGCATACTCGCGGATGAGGCTGGCTACAAACGTGCCGTGTCCGTTGCCATCCGGCACTCGTCTCTTGTGAGACTCGTTGAAATAGTTGTGCTTGTCTTTCAAATCCCCGTAGGCGTCAAAGACGGGGTGGTCTCCATCGATCCCGGTGTCCAGAATCGCGATTTTCACCGGGTTAGAAGTAGCAGTGGATGACGGACAGTTCTCGATGTACTTTTCGTAGACGTCCTTGTACCGGGTCTTCCAATTCTCATACCTCCTGCTTCTGGAGGGCGATCAGTCAGTATGCGAGTTTGAGAAAGAGACAGACAACGAACGTTTCGCACTACAGATGGACGTTGGAGCTTGTCTGGAAGCTATAAGCAAGCACGGATTGATCAACTCACCCATCTGAAAGTCCTGCCTCGTCATCAAAGAACCGAGCTGAGTGAGAATCAACCTCGACACTGAAGCTGGGCTTCATGTTGAGGCTCGGATGAAACGTCAAGAATGGGAGCCAAGACTGAGGATGTCCCCTCCAGTACTCTGCTCCCATCACGTTGGCGCTGGCTTGGTTCTGAGCAAGTGAAAGACCTGCAGGCGACTGTGTCCGATCAGGCGTGATCGCGCTTGAGAGACGCGAAGCGACCAAGTCTTCTGACTCTCTGGTTGGTATCACATGCCCCCATTGCGCAAAGTTGATTTCTCTGGCATGTTCGTCGACGCCGTCCAAAGGTATGTTGCTGAAGCCGTGGGTTAGATTGAGCTCGAGTGGCCGAACGACATTCTGGTACATCCGCGACCTCAGCGTCTGATGGTCCAGGGGCTGTCCCTCTTCATCCTCCCATTGTTCGCTGTCCAAGCAGTTATCGATGGCCGTCAAGAGGTAGAGACAGTCTTCGGGGATCTGCGCCCTCCAGCCTTCTTCCTCTCTTTTTGTTCTTCGCTTCTGATTGTCTCCGAATGAGCTCCAGTCTCCACCTCCGTCTTCGTCTTCAACGCCATTAAATACCTGGTCCACGTCTATTAGAGAGATAGAGCCATTGGCGTTTTCGATGAGCTGGATACGGTGCATCTTTGCGAGCCTTTCGAACGGCTTGACAAAGTACACTTCCATCAAAATCACAGCCAAGGAGACCAATGCCGGGAAATGATGGTCCGAGTCCAAGTCTTCGCCGGCGAAAGGATCACATGATTCATCTCCGGTATCTTCTCTGCTACTCAACTGCGTTTCGATGAACGGTCGTAATGGAACTTCGTGTGATGTCGTCTGGAAGAATTTGATGTTTGCTGATCCCCAGCCTGGCGGAAGCCATGAGGTATTGTCAAGATGAAAGACGGTATAAGCGACAATGAGAGAGAGTACTCGCTTTGTCTTCTCCGTAAACCATTCGTGATGCTCCTCTAAGCACTGAGCAAGAGAGATTGCATCCGTAGACTTGTCGATACGGAAGTTGGTTTTTTCAAATCCCATCTCGAACAGTTGGTTGCCGGTGAGCTTCAGCTCGAGTCGCTGCAGAGGCTTCGATTGTGTCCTTATCATTGGCGCGCATAGCGTTTTGATGCTCTGGCGTACGGCGGACACCGTTTTCCCATGGGGCACTGCCGTGTCGTCTGGAAGGCGGAAGCCAACTTGTGTCTCCTTGAGGGTGTGGATCCGAACCTCGTTCCAGTTACGCTCCATGGAAAGAAACATCTTGAAGTCCAGGCCCCCCGCTGTTGTGTTCTTGATCCGGTATCTCCGTGTCCGTTGCGCGGGCTTTGTCGGCTTTCTGTATGTGCCTAGCTCCAGCTTCGCCCCAAAACGATGTGGACAAGAGCAGGCGCATTCTTTGCAACTCAGCAAAGCGTTGAAAACCGACTGAGCAGCTTTCCGGACCGCGAATGATGGCTCGTCAATGCCCGCGACTGAAATCTTGAAGGCTTCGTTTCGAGACTGTATGGGCTGTTGCTTGCTGATTTCATCCACGCAACTCTCCAAAACGCCATCTAAGAGATCACGGTCTCGGCTGAGTGCCACAGGTCCCAACCACCGGCTGACAAATTCGACGATCTTAGCATTGTTTCCTAGGCTCTGCACCTCTCTCCAGTGGAAATTGAGCGCCCTGAGGCGCGCTTCCGCTTTGAAGTAGGCTGGCAACTCCGGAACGCCAGTCATTGGTATCAACGAACCGAGATGAGCGAGAGCTTGAGAGACCAGGCCAGCATCTAGACACGGCGAGGCCTTCGCAAGCTCCTGTAGTCTGGCACAGTTGAAGGCTAGGTGACTGTAGAATACCTTGCTGTCTCCGTTGCTGTCGTTAAGCCGGGCAACTCCCGCCATTTGTAGGAATGTCACCGCGACATCTTGGAGCAGTTCACCGCTTCCGATATCATGGTCGAGAGGACGATATGCAGCCATCTCATGTCTCTTCGCGTAACTGAATGTCAATTCTTAATGATTTTGCAATAAGAAACCGTCTACGAACCTGGCTTGCTGTATTCGGGATGGCAAGACGCAGCAGGAGGCGAATCCGTTGTTCACTGTCCAGAAGCACTTCGCCCGTGGTCGACCCGTGGAAGCACTGCGGCTGAGAAAGATAGGGTGTGTGGTGGCTGGGATTTGTCTGCTTAACAGTTTGACTCCTTTGGCTAACAAGAATGATGCCTAACTTTCCATCTATAGAGCAGACTATGTTGTCATACGTCTCTAAAAAACGTAGCTCTGCAATCTAGAGGCGCATATTCGACAAAAAATGTCTTTAAAATGCAGGAAATCTATTTTTTACAAGCTGAGAAGACTTGGACATGATATCAGACCGCTAGAGTATCCAAATGACATGATAGTGCCCCCTCATCGACCCAAGCCACTAAGCGTAAGCGTACATTAGCTCAACATCTGCGATGCGAACATATTGGGCTTGCACGATTTTGTGTTGTTCCTCACCCAAACTGCCTCGTCCGCCATCTCAATAACATGGAGACGAGGACCAGGCATGAGGAAGGTCACAATTTGATGGGGCCGAATATTGCTGCCTCGGCTAACAAATGTCTGGACTCATTCCAAGAATGCCTCCAACGAGCTTCCGCTGTCCATGCCCGGGAGCTGTCCATGGTGGAGGATCAAGTTGCAAGGTTCTCTACCTGGGCGACAGCCATGGGAGTATTTGCCCCTGAGCGAGCATCTATGGACCATCGCCTCCGCTATGCCCCCGACGTCCGGGACGTCGTCGATGGCCTGCTCGAATCTCTAAGATACCGCGTCCGAGCATGTGAGTCTCATTCTTCTCATTCGACCAGACTAAGGGACAAGCTCAGACTAAGGGCACATAGGTTCGGCAACACTTGGCTCGATTGTGGAAAACACGCAATCCGAGTCCTTGAGTGCCCAAAGTGAAGGATTGAAACAATCCTTCGCGCACATCGGGACCGAGATCAGTCACCTCAACAAGATTTCCAACACCATTCGGAAAGCGAGCAAAGAAACCCATGTTCAGAAAGCGGCCGACTTTCGGATTGAGGATGAAGACGGCAACGACGTAGAACCCCTACTCAGGCGTGTTTTTGAGCACAACGTCAGCGACTGCTTCCCCAACGTCAGCCCCAATATCCGACGCCGTCTTGTCGATTCAATGATCTTACGCCGGAAACTTATCCTGTACCGAAGACATCGCCACGGGACTTCTGCTATTCGGCCCCAGAAGACTGTTCCCAAGGCTTTTGTTGCACTGCCGTCTGTTCAGACAAGCCTCTTGGCTAACGATACAGTGGAACCAGGTAACAAGGCACCTGTCAGAACCCCGGCTTTTGCATATGCGGCTTCCCAGGTTCAAAGCGTCACAACTTTGAACCCTCAAAACTTTACAAAGGCCTCTTCGAGCTTATCCGTGGTCTCCGAGAGCAAAACCATCGCGTTGAGCAACCATGAAGCTCTTGTTTTCCCTCCAGCACCCGGTCTCGCTGCCAAACGGAAGTACGAACAGCTGAGGAGCCGACGAGAAGCCGACCAAAAGCAAAGCATCGAGGCAAGCGGAATGTCAGTTGACGATAAGGTAAACAATGAGATTTCAGACAATTACGGCCTCGACACCATAGGCGAAATCACCTGCCCTTACTGCCTTTACGCTCTCCCAGCTGAAGTCGTGTTTGATGAGAGGAAATGGAGGTAAGTGGCCGCCTTCCTCTCGAGGGGGAAGTGCCCCCTTTGGATTTTGTCCCCTAAGTTGCAACCTAGAAACCACGTAAAGAACGAATTAAAGCCATACGTTTGCCTTTTCGAAGACTGCGACCAATCTGATATTCTCTTCACTCACAGTGATGAGTGGCGAAGCCACATGGACCAACACTGCAGGTTCTGGCGTTGCTCATCCCATCGTGGCTTGGGGTCTTTCTCAACCCGTGAAGAGTACATGGGCCACATGCGGCAAGACCACAATACAACGCTCAGCGATACCCAACTCCGAGCTCTGGCGAACCGTAACGCGCGGAAGATAGCCGACATCTTCACCATGTGCCCCTTATGCGGAATCGATAAAAAGACAGCCGGAGGTGATCTGGAGAGCCACATCACCGGACATCTGAGATCCTTGGCCCTCAAATCTCTGCCAAGTTACGAAGAGGAGATGCAATCAGAAGACGAAAACGACGAGCAATCTTCCGAACACTCAAGACAGCAGAGCAGAAGCACGATCAAGAACCTGATGAACGGCAGTGACGTCTCTGGTTTACCTCTCATATGGGTTCAAAACAACGAAGAGATGGGAGAACCCGAAGACGAAAACGACGAGAAACATTCCGCATTCTCAACACAGCATATTAGAAGCTCGATCCAGAGCGTTAAGGACGACAGTGGCGTCGATGACTTTACTTTCCTGCTTGATTATCCACTTTACGATTCTATGGCAGACGTACATGACCTCAGAGCAAGTTTTGATCTAGAATCACTAACCCCCGAGCACGTATACAGATCTACGCGTGTTTGGGAAACGGATCTCCAACGTTTCCCGCCAAATGAAACCCTCGATTTCGACGAACAGCTCACTATGCCCGGCTCTGAGTCTGAGCTTGAGATGCTCGGCGCCGAGTCGATTCTAGACTATTTCCCAAGAGAGGGGCATCTTTCGGAAAACGAGTTGATATATACAGAGGCTTTCCCTGACCCAAGTCGGTTGCCCGCGCCTCCGGTGGAGAGGCCCCGAACCCGCAGCGCCGAAATAGTGAGATTTCTGGGGTCCTGGGAAGAAGCCAGAGGGCGGGATCTTCAGAGTGAAGCCAACAGCTCATCGTCAATCACCTCCGACCCAAGTCGCCTCGCCTTGCGAAACCCAAAGATACTTTGCACGGAATGCGAAGTCCCTTTCTCTGAAGAGAACGCCTATCAAAAACATATGAAAGAACACCACTTCCGTCCTTATGTATGTGTCTTCAGCTTTGCTGGCTGTCCGTCTACCTTCGCCAGCAAAAACGAATGGAGACTCCATGATGTATCCCAGCACCTTCGCTACTGGGTCTGCGCCCAGGAAAAGTGTGCAGAAATCGAAAATGACACCCTCGCAACGAGCCGGTCCGTCTTCCCTAACGGCGCGGTATTCTCACGAAAGGACCTATACGCCCAACATGTTCAGCGTATGCACGTCCCGCCAAATGTTCGCAAGGCCCAGAAGCAGAAGAAACCCACCCCTGAATGGGATAAACACCTCGAAACTTTGCAGGCAAATGCAGAGAGAACACGTTACAGCCGCCTGCCAAACGACATGACATGAGATGCCCTGGCGTCGACTGCAAGGCTGAATTCAAGGGGGTAAAAGCCTGAGACGAGCGCATGGAGCATGTTGCCCTCCATCTTGAGCGTGCTGCTGATGGCAGGGAGCCTACGGTGCAGTTTGGTGGAGAAAACGATCCTTCATTGACGGATTGGGCGTCAAGCCTTGCTGTTGGTGTCATTAAGTGGTCATGGGTGACTGGCAAGTGGGATCTTGTCAACCCACTCAAGCCCTGATCTTTTTGTTCCAAGTGCCGATTACCATGGCTGAAAACTGAATACAAGGCATGGTCTACGGATTTCCCATGTGGCTGATATGGCATGGGCGACTGGCACAGAAGGGTTGGGAATATTTACACGTCCATTATGCTTTGATAGGTGACGGGACTGAGCGGGGGCTTGCGGAACAGAACGTGATGGAGAACCGTTGCATGTGGCCATGCTTTTCCGGGAAGAGACCTGGGGAGTATCCGGGTACGTTGATGGAATTTGAGCTCCAACCGCGACGACCCGAACTTGGCAGACGTGGTCAGGCCAGCATTGGCCGACAAAACATCACGCCACTCCCCAGATCGACCTCCATCGTGCGACATTGCCATCATCATCGGCTCAGCGGAAAAAGTTGAGGCAATGACATAAAACAGCTGCTTTTCCCTCAAATACGGAGCGACAATGAGCAATAAGACGTAACAAACCAACATGGCCTCCAGAAGAACCTGTCAACAGCTATGGCGCATCCGTCACACCCCAAACGCCGTCACCTCAAGCAGAAACATCACGAACCCCACATCCCGGCCGGTCGTCATTCTCGGCGCAGGTGTTCTCGGCCGCCGGCTCGCTGTCATGTGGGCCTCCACGGGCCGACCCGTGGTCCTCCACGATGTCGACTTTCGGGCGCTGGCCTCGGCCACCGTCTATATCGGCGACGCCCTCACCAGCGTTTGCGCCGTGCGCGAGACGCGCCCGGGCCGGGTCACGACAAGCACGGTCCTGGAGGAGTCGTGCGGTGCGGACCCATGGATGGTCATCGAGGCGCTCCCCGAGGACCCCGAGATCAAGCGCGAGATGCTCGGCAAGGCCGACGCCCTCGTGCCAGAGGACTGCATACTGGCCTCCAACAGCTCGACGTGGCCCACCTCGGCGCTGCGGAACCTCATCACGCGCCCGGAGCGCCTGCTCAACACGCACTACCACCTCCCGCCGCGCAACACGTACGTCGAGCTCATGACCTGCGGTGCGACGGACCGGGATCTCATGCCGTTCCTAAAGGCACAGATGCGCGGCGTGGGCTTCAACCCACTGGCCCTACCGCACGAGTCCGTCGGCTTCGTCTTCAACCGGATCTGGTCCGCCGTCAAGTCGGACACGCTCCGGGTCCTGCAGGCGGAGCTCGCGTCTCCGAGGGACATTGACGCGCTGTTTCGCGACTTCTTCCACGCGGAGAAGGGGCCCTGCGAGAAGATGGACGAGGTCGGTCTCGACACGGTGTGGCAGGTCGAGAGGAATAGGGTGAGCATGGGCGTGGTCGACGCGGACAAGGCGGGATATACGGACTGGTTGGAGGAGAATTACATCTCGAGGGGCCGGCTGGGTGAGAAGACGGGAGATGGGTTGTATTCGGCAGAGGAGAGGAGGTTACTCATGGAGAAGAGGGCGCTGGCGAGAAGCTTGTATCTGACGCCGCATTGAGAAGGAGAGTGGCTGCCTGGAGAAGCACCTATTAGGTCACTCTTTTCTTGGGTTGTGTTTGATGATTATGATTTAGAGATATATATTTGAATGATGGTAGCAAGAGCAATACTTTGAAGAGTAACTAGAATGGATATCAAGAATGAACTTGCGAAGTATATGCTACTGCTTGTTGCCACAAGAGGCTGAAGAGTTGCCTGTCCGCACCTTGGGGTTTCTTTTCCTTTATTCATTACCACATTTCAAGATTCCCAAGTTTTTCTTCTTCTCATTGGACACTTATCATTCTAGGTTGTGGTATTATTGCCAGTCAGATGGAGGACAAGCAAAGTCTCCTTTAACCTGACTTTTTAGGAAGGAAGCATCAAGAGGCGGACAGCTCCTTCTTTCCTTCCTTCCTTCCTTGGGTACCTACTTCAAGCTAGACCAGGCTCAGCCCTTCCTTGCAGATGTCTTTGCCTACTTTCTCCTTGTATCCTTGTACTTTCGGCTTTAGGACTTTCTTTTTAACCCCCTTCCTTACTCTCTCTCACCCTCCTTCACTCTTCCACTCACACTCACAGTTGCCATACGCTCACAGGCCTTACCACACTTCTCAGCTTCAAGCTTTTCTTTTTGCAGCATTTTGTCCAACCGATTTTCATTCTTCAAGGAGACCTGTCGTCCCTTAAGTTTTGTTCTTCAACTTTTATCCTGCTCAGTAAGCCATTTGCTTATTTCGCTGCTGATTTGTCTTCCCTAACGCATCTCTTTACCAGACATCGCTTTGCTTCAAATTACAGTATCGCTGTGTTCTGCGCCGCACATCAAAGAAACCAACATAACTTCCAAGTCCAGCGACCCGAATACTCAGCCAAGCACTTTTTCCAACAAAGACTATTACGCATCATTCCACAACAGCCATGGATCTCTTTTTGGAGACCGAACCGTTTTTCTTCGACCCCAGAGGCGACCTGACCCTCAAGGTCGGCAACGAAGAGGACACGGGCGGAAAGTATACCTTTGTCGTGTGCTCCAGAACCCTAGCTCGATCTTCCACCGTCTTCACGGCCATGCTGTTCAGTGGCTTTGCAGAGTCCTGCCCTAGAGAGGATTCAGAGGAGTCGTCATGGACTGTGGAGCTTCCGGAGGACAGCCCTTACTCCTTCTCTCTCCTCATGGATATCATCCATGGCCATTTCGCGTCGCTCCCAGACATGTTGCGCGCACGAGATCTGCATGACTTGCTCATCTTGACGAACAAGTACGACATGACCCACGTCCTGCACCCCTTGGCCCGCACCTGGTTCAGACCTTACAAAAAGGTCACCACCTGCGTGGGAAACGAGACTGTTCTGTGGATTGCTTGGGAGCTTGGTCACAAGGAGCTCTGTCGCAAGCTCATTCGTTCCCTTGTCTTTGAGTCCAGAGTGGACGAGTACGGCCAGCTGCTCGACAGCAATGGAGATCCTCTCCCAAGGGATTCATTTCTGGAAGGCCCCGGGGTTCTAGGTATTTCCACCACCCCCCTCCAGGCTTTCGGGATGGCCCACTAACAACTGGTCCACAGATCACGTAGCTCAGGTCCGAAGCAGTCTCATTCAAAGTATCGCCTCCCTGTTCCACAAGGCCATCCAGTCGAACCTGGATGGTAATGGATGTAAGGCGCCGACTCGCCCGTCCATGTATTGTTACATGACGAAAACCATCCAATGCGACTCCATAAACGTTGGAGCTCTGGTGCGTTACACCAAGACACTCGGTTTCCAAGGAGAAGGTCACGGGCAGATAGATACCTCCCAGTACCTTGGAAGCGTCAGGGACCTCGCCTCCTCGGTTGAGCAGACAGGCTTCGACCGCATGCTCTTTCACTTGTTCTGCAATCCTTTGCCCGGCATCCGGATGGAGATACAGGACCTTCTGGACTCGGTCGCCCTGCCCGCCCTGGAATCCTACTCGACCTACTTCCAGCAGCAGGCCAAGAAAACGGGTATCGAGAGAGGGGTGCCGGTCGTAATCGAGGAGGGCGAGCCGTCTCGCAAGAGGAGCAGACACGACTGACCCCGTCAATCTCATTCAAGGAAGGTCTATTGAAAGTTGCGAGGTTTTTGGGGACTGAAAAGGTGACAGGACGAGACAAAAGCGGAGACACAAGGACCCCGGTAGCGTACAGCTTTCTATAGACAGGTTTGCAATAGACGCTTTTAATCACTGGACCACGACCAACAGACCAGGCAAAACGGGACGTTGGGGCGTATGTAATATGTTGGATGGTTATTTAATGTATGAACGCTACTACTACAGTCTATTCTCCCTCCTTCTCTTCCGCCATCACCTCATTCGTATCGAGCCATTCCATGGTGAAGGCCGTCACGATCCTCGTCCAGTCCCGCACCGTGGGCATGTCGAGGTGCTCGCCGTCGTCCTCCATGCGGTGCCACACGGCGGGGAAGGGCGAGGGGATGATGTGCAGGACGTTGACGCCCTTCATCATGAAGGGCACGTGGTCGTCGCCGATGCCGCTGCGGCCGAACATCTGCGGGTTCTTCTCGGCGTCGTAGAGGAACGGGTTCTTGGGCTTGGTCTCGAGCACGCCGAGCTCGCGCATGCGCTGCTCAACCTTGGCCATGGCCCGGTAGGCCCAGTGGGTGGACTGGAAGTAGGACGGGATCCGGGGCTCCGCGGAGCCGAGTAGGTCGAGCAGCACGAAGGCGCTGATCTGCTCGAGCGGCGTCTTGTAGTGCGACATGGCCGGGTTGAAGGTGTGCTCCCACTCATTCGACAGGGACCTTGCATGAGTGTCAGTGAGACGGCATCACATCTTTGTGACCACAACAGCGCGATTCGACTTACCTCGCGCCGTACAGCGAGTCCGTGTCGGTCCATGACTTGAAGGCCTCTTCGCCGTCGAGGAAGAGGATCTGGAGGCCCATGTCCATGGGAACGGTGCCGCCCAGCTCACCGAGGGCGACCATCTCATCGTACATCTGGGTCAAGTACGGGTCGAGGGCCTTGGCGACGTGCATGAGCATCGCACACGGCGCGGCACTGTCGGTGGCGCCGATGAAGCCCGCGGGCTCGTACTTGCTGTCGTAGTGGGCGACGAGGGTGAGATAGTTGGCCTGGCCGGGCTTCGTCCAGGGCGGCTCGCGCCTCAAGATGAGGTTCTGGAAGGGCACGTTGGCGTCGCCCGTGGCGGGCGTCTTGTCGGTTGAGTTCTGCCACTGCACGGTCCATTTCGGCAGCGACTTGGTGAAGAAGTCGACAAAGTGGCGCTGCGTCTGGAGCTGGCCGTCCGTGCCGGGCACCCGGGGGATGAGGAGGGGGGAAAGGAGCGGGCCGGCGTGGATGTCGAAGTCGGCCTCGGAGACTGTGACGTTACGCAGCGCGGCGTCGGAGAGCGGCATGTAGGCGCACGCCGAGGCCGCGAGCAGGAGGTGAAGGGAGGCGATCCAGAGTCGGCGGACCTGGCCTCTCACCAAAGGGAGGCCGATGAGGGCCATGGCGGGAGGCGACGGGGAGGGGGAACAGCGTGGGCGTGGGCGCGCGATGGGAACCCCCTAATCTCATGAACTCATGCTGTTTCTATCGCGGAGCCGTAAGTTCGGAGGCTTGCGGCGGCGCGGGATGCCGTCGGAATAAGGTAACGACGTGTTGAGTTCGCGACGGAGCTCCGAGGGGGGGGCGGTTTAAGTGAGAGTTGAGGCTCCAAGCAGCGGCGATGTTGGAAGTTTCCGAAGAGGTGTCAACTTTTGGGACGTTTCCAATCCGAACCTGACCGAGGGAAGGGATGTCCGCAAGGGGTTAGACCGAAACCCTCCTGCAACATTGAGCTGCATTCCCCCCAATCCCTCCCCTGGTCGTGCTGTTTTGCCGTGGTGGGTCCCGGGTGGATTAGATAAGGTGCTCAGGGGTCCGCTTCTCCGCAGGGCCCGGAGGTGCACGTTCCACCGCGACAACCCTCCCGTGCCTGTCACACTTCTTTCTCACTCACTTACTTATTCACTGAGATCTCACTCATCGCAGTTTGTATCTCATAACCTACTTCGAACTCATCACTTGCTGTCTTCGCACAGCACACTTTGGAAAACTACATCTATGTACATCTCATCAATCCTCTGTGCTATTCCCAAATCACCCATGTCTATCCCCCCTCTGCTTCCTCCCCAACCCATTGCTGGCCCTCCCTTATCCTTCAAGCACCCCCAGCAGCCGCCGTCATGAACAAGCGTTCCCTCTTCATCAACACACTGCAAACCAGCACAAGGCTTCCGGCAGTGATAACCAAGATGTAAGGAAGGTTTAGGGCCTCGACAATGGCTTCGAGAATCTCCTGCTGCATCTGCGGCGGCAGCGTCGTGACGAACTCCGCCCCGACACCCGCAATCGCAAGATGGATCTGGTCCTCCGTGACAGTGTCGGGGAGGATCTCGGCAAGCCGGGTCTCGGCCCTGTTAAGGAACACGGCGTTGCCGACGGCCAGGGCGATGTTGATCCCGCCCGTCTGCGCCAGCGCCATCAGCGACGCCGCGACGGCCGCCATGTGCTCCGGCACGCTGGCCTGCGAGATGGAGAACCCCGCCTGCGTGTACGTGCCAACCCCGGCGCCGAGCATGGCCGAGGCCCCGTAGACCCACGCCGTGCTAGTGTCGGTTTCAACGACGTACATGAGGCTGGCGGCGACCACCGTGATGATGCCGCCGACGGTGAACCACGGCATGTACAGCCCGAACCTGCCCGACGGGTGCGACAGCATGCCGCCCTGCGCGAGCGTGACTGTAACCATGACCAAGATGAACGGCAGCAGGCGCACGGCGGCGTCGATGGCGCTGTCGCCCCGCGAAAACTGGAAGAAGACCGGGATGAAGTACACCGGGATAAAGATTGCGCAACCCCCCGAGGCGGTCACGCAGAACATCAGCACCATCGTGCGGTAGTACTTACGGGAACTGATCAGTTCGACCGGGAAGATGCGGCGCTCCACGGTCGTGCCGATGGAATACGCCTGCTGGACGCCGAAGACGACGAACAAGACTCCGGCGACGACGAAGAGGGCGATCTCCGAGCCGGAGTCCCACTCATACATGACGCCCCCGAAGCTGATGGCCATGGTGAAGGTGACGATAGCGCCGAGCATGAGCACGGCGCCGACCCAGTCGACCTCGGCCAACCGTTTGACGATGGATGCGCCGGGCTGCGGATCCGGAGACGGCAGCATGAAGATATAAACCGGTGCCGCAAGAGCGCCGATCGGGAGGTTGATGTAAAAGGCCCACCTGGTCAAATGTCAGCCATCTTAGTACCCGACTCTGGTTCGATAACACTCACCGCCATGTTGCATCCGAGTCGGCGAACGCTTTTCATGGTAAAACATTTTCATCAGCTGGTATGTCCGGGGACGATTGGCACGGAAACAAAACAGTGTGGCAACGCACCTCCCCCGACCAAGGGTCCAAGAATCGTGCCGAGGCCCCAGGTCAGCCCGATGGATGCCAGATACATCGGCCGCTCCTGGATCGTCGTCGTCGCGGCGATGAGGACCATGACGCCGAGGTACATGCCGACGCCGCCGAGTCCACACAGCGCCCGCCCGACGATGAGGCTGTCCATGTTCGGCGCCGCACCGCAGAGCGCGCTGCCAATCTCGAAGACGACGACGCTCCCGATGTACAACCACTTGGGCTTGAGGTGCGAGTACAGCTGGCCGAAGAGGAGGTTCACGGCCGTCGAGACCATGATGAAAGCGACGGCCAGCCATGCAATGTCCTCGATGGCGTCGAACTGCAGGACAATCTGCGGCTGCACGTCCGCGACGACGGTGTTGTCGAGAGCGAAGAGGAACGTCGACGAGAGAATGGCGAAGACGATGAGGTACCACTTGAGCCCGGTTACTGTACGTACGGGCCCTGAGGAGGCAGGTTCTTTGGCCCGCTCGTTGTCGGTGGTGTCCCCTGAGAGAGGACCCTTGTTGGAGGAAGAGTCGGGTGGATCTGCCTTCTCCAGCAGCATGCCGGCCTGGGGCTGAGCCTCGGGCTGAGCGGTCATGCTTTCTCGATTTTCAAACAAAGATAGAAAGAAACCTCTCAAGAGATACCGACGGTTATCGAAGTGGCAGTCTTCATCTTCCGAGTAGCCTTGGACGGATCCCAGCTTGATTAAATACTCCCGTCGTCAGGACTCCCAACCATTGGACCGTGTGGAAGCAATCCATAAGCTCTAGCTAGTATCCTTACTGGACTTATGGCACCATAGAGGCTGTAAGCCCCAACGTCCGGTTGGTCTAAATGTCTGGCCCTTTTTGCCTGCCTCCAGAGCTAGCTTGGGGAACTCACGCAGCCCAACTTTCCACCTGGCCGCGCTTCGATTCTGCTGCGTCGAAGCCGAGTCGAAGGCTCAGAGTCCCCCCATCACAGAACTCTATCTTCACCGTACCTTCGACGTTTCAATGGTGACTTGCAAAGACTGTTTCATCTTCGCAAAGAAGCGCGCGGGAAAGATAGAGGCCCAAAAGGGGGTCACTCTGCGGTAAAGCGAAAACCTTTTCATGACAAGCTTCCCGGCCTCACGTCGGCCAAAATACGAGAACCGCATGGCATGCCCCCAACCTCCAGGTCTCTGGGAACCACTCGTTCCAAAAGTGTCGCCATCGGATCATGTCTACTTGCCTGATTGGTTGCCTGCTGACCCTGGAAGGGCCAAAGTGCAAATCCCGGTAAGCTCGAAGCTGACATGCCGCATGTCAGAAACGCCACGGACAGCGTGTTCTGGCATCTATCGCGCTGCCTGACGTATGAGATGCAGCCCTGCTCGGGAAGTCTCACCGCCGCGATGTGCTTCTTTTACCTGCCCGCCTGGACAACTCGATGCCGTGGTCCAATGACGATGACTCGCCCATTGTGGCTGTGATAAGACCCAGAGTAGACAACTCATAGCTGAAGCAATTGCCGACGACATCCGTGGCTGATTGGGCTGATAACGTGCGATTGAGTCCAGATGTGAGAGGCCGACCTCTGTTGCCTGTTCTTGTTTGATTGGTTGCCTCACGGTGAACGGACTGCTTGGGATACAGCTGTCGCACTTAGCTCGTCTCACCAGCTGCATTCTTCGTCACTGGCTCTTAGTCTTTATGTTCATGTTTCCGTTTGCTCTCTCCCCGATTTTCCACCTACCGTGTTCTGTCATGGAAGCCACAGAAAGCGATCAAGATTCGGGAATCCCCGCAAGTAAGCTGGAATGTTTCTAAATGACAGCTTGCCTGTCTGCCTGTTTCTATTGCCAATATACGTTTTGTCGAATCCTGTGTGTCAGATGCGGTTTCTGAAGTTTGTCTTCTGCCACTCCCAGATAACCAAGCGTTGTTGCAATCCTAGCTTTCGGCTCTTCCAATGTGTGACCGAGGAAACCCGCGTCGTCTTCGACTCCCTACTTACTCTCGGCCTTGTACCGAGACTGCTCCTTGGTCAGACCACCCTCAAAGTCCACGTCAACATTCTTCGAGCAGACATGCTTCCCATTATAGAGGACGGTAAAGTCAATGCCGGCGCCAGCACATGTCATCTCGACGGTATATTCAAGCTTGCCGAAAACCTTGCCGAGAGAGTTGGTGAAGCGTGGCAAAGTCTCAAAGTCGATCGCCTTGTTCCACGTGACGTCACAAAGCTTCTTGACGTCCGAGGTTTGGCGCTTCGGGGCTGGCGAAGTCGCAGTGACATAGAATGTGTCCGTGATATTCTTCGGTGCCGAAGAGTACAGTCGGTAGTACTCGTGGCGGACAGGTTGCGTGTTTGAGATGTCCATGCCCTGGATAAAAGCCATTAGTCAGTATGACGGTCGCCATTTCTGAGTGTTTAGTTTTCTGTATACCTGCTTGAGAAACCATTTCATGTTCCCACCGACACACCAATCTTGTTCCTGCTGGTACCAGGACTTGTCGGAAGAATTGTGAAGTGCCGGGTCGAATTTCTGATAATACTCAAGGCCGTAGCTGGCACGAGAGATTCTCGAACGCACGCTGACTGCGAGATGAGGGCTGAGGCTCAGGCTAGCAAGTCCCTGGAGCGTTGCACCACGGCAAATGGCAGTCCAGCTTTTACGTGTCAGCGATGTACATCTCCCGAAAGACATCTCACTTACGGTTTGGTTCCGGAAGACTGAAGGAGCGTAATGCCATCGCCAAGCATCGACTTGACATAATTATGGATGTATCTGCTTCGGCCAAAACCGCCAACAAGAATGACAGTCTGTCTCATTGTCAACATACATTCAAAATACCAATGTTGGGCTCGATTGAGCTCTCTTACCTTGGGCATTTTGCCGGAAACTGTAAGCACACCATCGATCTGCTTCTGGATCAGGTTGCCAATCTTCTTGGCAATCGGATCAAAGACCTGGTGCAAGTCACTGTGTCCGAGCATCAGGTTTCGCTTGCGCTTGATGCCCCGCGTCGCGCCATTTCGGATTTGGCACTCGGGAGGCAACCTGAAGTTCCAAGTGCGACCCTCTTGGCCCTCGTATCGCTTCTTGATACCATTCTCCCAATCACAGTTCAACATATTGGCGGCCTCTTCATTGGGCACCATCGCCCAAGCAGCAGGCGTGACCTTCTTCTTGATGAGGTTGAGGAATCCTTCATCGAGGAATACAGCACCGCAGAGTCCGCCGTCGCCCTTAATGGCTTCGCGGACCACTGTAGGGCTCAGTTTTGTGATCTCATAGCTGATCAGGTCGACGGTACCACCGCCGGCATCGCACACGACGAAATAGTCGCCCTCCTGCAACTGATGTCAGGTGGCGTGGAAACCATGATTATACGTTTCTTCGCACTTACCTTGGCAAGCGGTTTACTGGTAACATCCTTGGTGGTTGCTAGAGCCGCGGCTTCTGGCTCAGAGATGAAAGCCAAGGTTGTCTCGCCAACAGGACGTTTGTGGGTAATTCCTGCATATTCTGCAGCACGTCTCATGCGAGTTTTGGCATAATCAGGCCAGATGGCTGGCAAGGTAATGACGACGTGAAATCTGCAAAGCTTGACAGTCTCCTCCCCGGCAGAAATGCCAATGCACTCCATGGAATGATTCCACAGAAGGCGAAGATAGCTACTGATGATCTCGATGGAGTCTTTGTTGGCTGCTTTGGCGAGAGCCTTGGCAGTTGCAATCTGTGAAGAATGTTGAATGTCGGGTGGGAGATCCCCCTCATCCACGAGCAGTAGCTTGAACCACTTCAGAGGCTCCTGGTCTGTATCGAGTGGAATGCCGGATCCCCAAAAGACCTCACCTTGAGACTTTTGGAAGAGAATCGCAGTGGGGGTCTTCTCGGTGTCCGACGCGAAGTTCAGCTCGGTTTCCCATCGGGTGATTACTTCAATGACATCTGGCTGGCCCGAGTATGCCCAACTGACACCCGAGAACCTAGATGAGAGTCAGCACACGAGTAGGAAATAATTGTGGAAGGGACACTGACGTAGTGCCAAAGTCGATGCCAACGACAATGACATGCTCCTTCTCCTTTCCAGCCATTTGAGAGGTTGTCACGATGATTTTTGTCTGTGGTAGAAAATTAGCAAATCGGCAAGAGTGATGCGATTTTGAAAACCGGCAAGCCTTCTGGAAGAGTAAGTTTGATCGAGAGAATTCTTGAGTGATTCGAGGGCATAGTTGAGGGGTCAAAAGGGTAATTTTTTGGATACGAGCTGTGGACGGGATGTACCTGCCTGAATGTTGACTTATCCACCGTGTGTGGCGGGCGAGTAGTGAAAGAGAAAGACAGCAGGCCGGGTCAGGGGATGTGAGTTGATTCGGTTAAGAAAATAGGAAAGGTAGAAGTTGGAACTGAGAATACGAACTCTAAATACGGAGGTAGAGGGGAGAAGTGGCCCATCGTACTCACTTTGAGGAAGGAAGGAGGATTTCGAACTCAGAATTTGCATAGGTGAAAAACCAAGGTATGGAAAATTGGGAGCAAGAAGGAGCGACTACAAAATGCTCAAAACGTTGAGAGTAAGCCGGGATTACGAGGGCAGGAACGATGAGTCTTTGAGTGCACTTTCTTTGACCTGTTATCGTTTCTGAGAAGGCCTTCCTTCCTTAAATAAAAAGACCGCAGTGTTCTTCTCTGGTCATTACCTTCTATTTCTATCCCCCACTCAGCACTCAGCCAATATTCAAATCTTACTAGCAAGTCCACCAACGTTTCTTTTTTCTCACATTCAATTTATTCGCAACTCAACAGCCACATCTACAAGTTTCAACGCAAAAAAGCTTTCTTCTAACAAGTCCGTCACTCAACCTGACATGCCTCCTCATGTTGGCCCAAAGGTATGTAGTCGCCTCACAACCAAGCATGCTGAAGTGATTTGCGTCACCTACTTACAAAGCGCAGCGCGACCCCGATGTCAAAATGGAGGTCGACGAACTCCCAAAGTCGCGCCTCGAGCTAGATGGAAAGAGCAAAGACTCACCGGTCTCTATCAGTGCCCCACGGGAAGAGATGAGCAACAAGCCGTCTCTCTATGAGAATGCCAACGCACCATTTTCATTTCGCGAACAGCGTCTATGGCAAACTGTCTCGGCACGAAACAAGAAAATCAGAGAACTCGAGAAAAGACTTCGGCAAGACATACCCTCTGCCGACCCTCGCGCGAATTCGAGTACCACCATGGACAGAGAGGCTATGATGAGACATCTTGCCGTGATAGAAAGCCTCGCAGAAGAGAACGCGCAACTGAAACATCGAGTCCGTCAATTGGAAGCGCACGGAGAGGAGAAGGCCGAACTACAGAATTCCCTTGCTGAAGCATCCAAAGTGGCCGATATGAATGAGGAGAGACGTGCCAAAGACGAGAAAAACTACCAAGAGATCGTCAAAAAACTCGAAGGACGCATAGGAGAACTTACGAATCACACTCAAAGCCTTGGTCAGCAGCTGGTTTCACTCAAGGCCCATAATACTGGAAACCGAACACTCGCCAACGATGGGAAGGTTTCTGATGACGAGATACGATCCCTTTGGCAGCAGATGGCCTTCAACATCCAAAACATCGTTGCCAACTTTCTCACTGGCCGTCCTCGTCCTACACAGGAAGAACTACGTCACGAGCATAGCACCACTGGGAGCTGTGTCGTCTGTCAATTGACTCCCGAAGGTTTAAGCTTGCTGTGGAACGAAGACATGAGGGACAGTGTGCTTGAGGGAATGATTTGGGTTGCCATCTGCGGGTACACCTTTGAGAACGTCCGACAAGACAACCGTGTGACCATCTGGGGCGGCGGCATCGGAAAGATTTTCTCCAGGCTCTACAGAATTCTCTTCGGTAAGAACCTCCACATCCTCCAAGAAAACAGAAGGACTACAGAGCACATTTACTGATGAAAAGTAGTTGCTGTTAAGAGAGCCGGAACGGACCCTGCTGCGGTGCTGCGGTGGAAGTCAGAAAGCGCTCGACTGATCGATAGCATTATGGGTGCCAGTGAAGAATCAATGCAAAGTGCAGTGAGAGACGAGTTCACAGGCCTTTCTAGGTTTCTCCCCAGCAACAACGAAGATCTCGTATCCGATTTTTTCAAGGAGCTCAACATAGTTTTCGAGGATGCAGTTCATCTTCATGCGATATTCATGAAGTCTCGGGCTCTTTTCTACATTGATTGGGCCATCAAACACACCTCTCCTGACAGCGGCCTACTCTACGACCCCGAGCGCCACAATGCCGAAGCTTGGGTGCAGGATCTGAGCAACAAGAGCATCGTCCTCTTCAGCATCTCGCCAGGGCTTATCAAGATGGGCAACGCGGACGGTGACAGCTACGACAAGCGCATTCGACTTGCCAAATCATCGGTTGTCTGCAATTAGGTCACCACGGGATCGTGTTGGCGTCTTCGACTGTCGCGACGGAGCGAATTGGGGTCTGGTGGTGGTTTCTTGGGATGGCTTCTTGGAGTGCATGGACATGAAGGGTTGAAACATGCAACCACGGGCTCATCATGCGGCCTCGTTGACGCGTTGGTCGTGGATTGACAGCACGCGGGCACTGGTTTAGCTTCAGATGCTGGCTTCATAGCATTGAAGCTGTCAAACCTGGAATTAAAAAGATTTGCATCGGAATTATTTAGAAGTATTGGCGTGGTGTTATTATTACACACAACATTGACAAAAAATTTGGAGTCGATGGTTGAAGGTGTGGACTTGGAAAAAGCAAAAACTGATAGCACAACTCGGTTTCGATCCGAGGACCTCTGGGTTATGAGCCCAGCGCTCTACCCCTGAGCTATTGTGCTTGATGCCATTTTGGCTCAAACTTTGAAACATATAGCCTTGAAGTGGAGCGCATCCATTGCGGCTAGTGTGGATGGGACTACAACGACTGCACACAACTGAACAGTGGCAGAAGCTTGAACAGTGACCAAGTATTTTGTTTCAAAGGATTTTATTCAGCCCGTATCCTCATCATTCCGAACGTCCAGCACGGCCCGCCCAACCGAACCCCCCCCCGGACGCCGGATATCGGAGCATGTGGACCAGACCGCACCTCTCGCGTGCTCACCCCCACGCCGAGTCGGTGCCGCGCGATGATGGACTCGCTGGGCGATGATAGGACAAGGCGACCCCCAAGACCTTAGCACACCCTGGGCCCTGATCTCGCGCCGCGGTCAGTGAGCTTATCTCCGCGACAATTCCCCTCGGGCGGGTTTGGTTCCTTCGGTACCTAGTCATGGTAAACGACCAACGTCTCCCCCTTTCCAGAGTCGCTTGTGTCATGGAAATCCGTCGTAGTTTGAACAAAACTTCCCCCAATTGAACAAACGACGTGCTGTGAACTGAAGCTACATTCCCAACCAAGGTTGTTGGAAGACGGCATCTTATGTTTTGGGTGCCAAGCAAATAACCGACTTCCGTATCCAAGTGCCATGACTTCATCACCATCGCTTACCAACTCAACTAGCCCCCCTCGACGGACGCTCGCGCAAACGCTAGCATCGGCATTCGACTCCCCAACGAAAAAGATCAGGCGGAAGACCCCGGGCCAAACGTGCTCGGAAACGCAGATTATAGACCGCTGCCACTACAGGAGAATTTCAACTGATCTCCAAGTTTCGGTGCGAAGGAAGTATAAATATATAAAAGCCCATGGCGCAGACGCGAAACTCTGCCGATGATGGCAGAGGCAACACGAGCACGGACGTCGTCGGCGACAGGGACATGGTCGCGGCGCCTGAGGCTGCGGCTGCGACGGCCGGGCCCGACGAGGCGGAGACGGAGGAGGTGGCAGTGGCGGGAGAAGCTTCCAGCCCGCAGGTCTCAGCCCTGAACTCTACCCCGGATGGCTCCGGTGTGGAGAGGAGAGGGGGCAATGTCTGGGCGGGCGACGAGACGAGGTCACCCACGCCGTCGCCGTCGAATTCGGACTGCGAATCGCACCGCGGCGGCAAGGGACGCGACGGGGTCGTGGATCTGGTAGTGAAGGCGCTCACCTGGACGCCGAGGAAGCTTCGGTACGATCCCGAGAACCCTCCGCAGTTTACTCTGGCGCTGAACTTTATGTTTGCCGTGGTGAGTTTGTATCTATGCGATCAGACGAAAGACATACTAATCGGTTGCAGGCGGCGACGTTTACGGTGGCCAACCTCTATTACAGCCAGCCGGTGCTGAATAGGATCGCCGAGACGTTCGAAGTCAGCTTTGAGAGGGCGTCGTCGGTAGCGACGTTGATGCAGGCCGGATACGCGGCTGGGCTATTGTTCATCTGCCCGCTGGGCGACATGGTGCGGCGCCGGCCGTTTATCCTGGGACTCATCTGGGTGACGGCGATGCTCGTGAGTAAATGCGGATGAGAGATTCCGGGGTTGCGTGAAGCTGACGGTCTCCAGTGGCTCGGCCTCTGCGTGACAAACTCCTTCGAGGCATTCCTGGGCCTCTCTTTTATCGTCGGTGCCACGACTGTCACGCCGCAGCTCATGCTCCCGCTCGTGGCCGACATGGCCCCGACGCACAGGAAAGCAAGCTCGCTGTCCATCACGACGTCGGGCCTGATGCTCGGCATGCTCATCGCGCGCCTTTTGTCGGGCATCGTGGCCAACTACACGTCGTGGCGCACAATCTACTGGGTCTCGTTCGGAGCGCAGTACGCCATTCTCATCCTGTTGTTCTTCTTCCTGCCGGACTATCCGTCCAAGAACCCGGACGGGCTGAACTACTTTCGCGCGCTGTGGACGATCGTGACCATGTTGTTTACGGAGCCAGTTCTTGTGCAGGCGTGCTTGATAGGGTTCTTCATCAGTGCCATCTTCACGTCGTTCTGGACGACGTTGACGTTTCTGCTGGCGTCACCGCCGTACGAGTACCCGTCCATCACGATCGGGCTGTTCTCGCTCATCGGCATCGCGGCAATCTGCGGCGGGCCGGTTTACGGGCGGCTCATCATGGACCGATACGTGCCGTTCCTGTCGTCGGTGCTGGGTCAGATAGTCATTTTCGTCGGATGCGTGGTGGGCGCCTTCACGGGCGAGTTCACGGTTGCGGGACCTGTCATCCAGGCGATCTGTATCGACATGGGCATCCAGACGGCACAGACGGCGAACCGGACATCTATCTACACCATCAACGCCAAGGCGAGGAACAGGGTCAACACCGCGTACATGGTGTGCGTGTTTTGCGGACAGCTGACAGGGACAGCGGTGGGCAACAGGCTGTATGCGCAGGGCGGTTGGAAGTACAGCGGAGGCGTATCTGGTAAGTGGTCTTTTGGTCGTGTGGTGCGAGGCGTTGTGGTGCGAATGCTAATGCCGATGCGCTCTCCTTTAGTTGGTTTCATCGGTCTATCAATTATCATCACCATGCTCAAAGGCCCAAGGGAGAC
This sequence comes from Colletotrichum destructivum, assembly GCF_034447905.1. Lineage (NCBI taxonomy): Eukaryota > Fungi > Ascomycota > Sordariomycetes > Glomerellales > Glomerellaceae > Colletotrichum > Colletotrichum destructivum. Next base: position 655,687 of record NC_085897.1, on the reverse strand, counting down.
GAGGTGGATCGGCTGGAGCGGCGGGCACAAGCTGCGCAGAGACAACGTCGCGAAGAAGCCGGAGCCGGTGTCGCCCGAAGATGAACGAGGGACAACGAGGGCGGAAGGGGAGGAGGAGGCGACGGGGGAAAAGAGGCCGGAGACCGGAGCCGATCACTCGGTGGCGCGATGATTCGGCGGTGACCGGGGGTCGATGTACGTCGGTGGCTGGGCCCGGGTCTTGGCTGTCGAATTGTGGTCTGGCCAGCAGGTGTCCCATGTCCATATTGAACTCCAGTTGAGCAAAGTTTGGCCCGTCCAGATGAGGCTTTTGAGCTGAAACTGCGATGATGAAGTGTCGGAAACTCAAGCTCGAGAGATGCTCATGACGTAGGTGCCTAGGGGGCAAGGCAGATGCTGCTGCCGCCAGGTTCCTTCTTCCGCGATTTGTTGTTTCTCAATCCTTCCGCCTTTCCTCCCCTCCCCGCCGGCATGAACCCTCTTTCCTTCTCGAGGTGTGTGTGTGTGTGTGTGTTCTTCCTTCCTTTCGCGGCACAGCGCGTGACCCCGGAAACGAGCCCCGCCGGTCGCCCGCCAAGACTCTACATTGAGGCCCCGTCCTGGACATCAGAGTGGCTGAGCAGCGACATGCCACTGTCACTGGCGGCCGGCCGTTGAAGGATCGCTCTTTGGCGGGTACAGTGCAGCGCTGTAGCCTGGCGGGGGTGGGCGCCTCAGTATCAGTGGCGAACGCTAATAGTGAGCAACCGTTGACAACCTTCGCAAACGATCGCTAACGAGGATGAGGCCCGCCAAAATTGCGTTTTCGGGCCCCCTCGACACCCCTGGAACTGGTGCGAAATGCGACCCGAACCAACCACCGCCGACGGCCAAGACTGGCCAGACAAATAAGCCATAGGAATTGGAGGGGAATAAAAATAAAAATAAAAAATAGGACAAGAGAGAAGAAGCGGTATTTCAATAAAAGCCGGCCCTTGGCCCGCCCAGATTCTGAAAGACACCCCGACCCTGCTGCCCCTGGGATGACATGACGTCTCACCCTTACTCTCACTCTCATTCCTAATCTCACCCTCGCCGACGCCGTCTCACCTCACGTCGGTCATGTTGAGCTGCAACCCGCGAGGCACCAGCGACAACCCACGGAAAACGCCCTGATGGCCCGCTTCCAGGGACTCGACTCGTCCGACCTGTTCCGCTTCGACACCCTCGCCCTGCGCGACGACATTCTGCTGGCTGACGACAAATCCGCCTCCAAGGTCGAGTACGACGAGTACGTCGTCTTCAAGAAGGACAATGGCATCCCCTCGGGCATGAAGACCGAGCTCGAGGGCGACCAGGACATCAGCTTCCAGCTCCAGCACAAGGACGACGTGCCGGGCCACCGCACCCTCGACCTCGCCTTTCGCCGCGGGTACTCGGTGGACCACAATGTGAGCATTTGTCTCGCCTAGATGAGAGGTTGACAGACACTGACACCCACGGTAGGGAGTCTTTACCCAGGAACCGGTTCGGCATCCGGAGCTGGTGTTGGATGGGCGCGTTCGACGAGTGTGAGTGAGGATTGCGACGCCTCTTCTAATGGCCCCCCAAAATGCTGACAGCCGTAGCATCTGCTTCCGCCGCAACAAGTCGTTCGACCGCCGTGAAGACGGCATCACCATGACCCCCGATGACCTGGACGCCATGGATCTGCATCCGGCCACCCTCCAGTACTCCCGACGGGTCACCAACGAGTCCCGCTTCTGGTCCCTTGACCGTTCCAAGCTGAGTGAGTTTCTTCCGGGCCACCGGCCTTGAACGCGCCACGCTCACGCCCACGCCCCAAACACCGGCTAACTGTTACCTTCAGGCCTCATCCTCTCCTTCTCCAAGAACCCCAGGACGCCGTACGACTTCCTATCCATGACTTACGACGTACGCAACCGCACCTCTTCCGTCCTCGTGAGGCAGTCCTTCCACCCGCGCCAGCACAGCCTCGAGAACCTCGACGAGTACGACCAGCGCCTCGAGGCCTGCCGCGCCCACTGGGCCCATCCTTTCATCACCCCCGTCGTCCTGCTGCAGGTCCAGTTCATGCGCACCGAAGAGGCCGTCATGGAGAACATCAACCACGTCAAGTCCCTTGAGTGGGAGGTCAGCAGCATCGCCGGCTTCGAGGCCTTTGAGATGGAGCGCGAGCGCCGGTCCAAGCTCATGCGCCGCCTGACCTTCGGCACCCAGAACGAAAAGGTGCCCCAGGTCGCCGGCCCCATGAGCATGGCGAACCTGATGAAGAGCGCCCACGACGTGCTCAAGGAGTCCATCAAGCTGCTCGACACTGTCCGCTGGATGGAGAGGGTCGTCAAGCTGATGCTGCAGGCCGGCGACGAGCTGGCCGAGCGCATGTCGACGGGCGAGCTGAAGATCCGCCTGGACGATTTCCATGTCAGGGACACCGACGCCGACCGGCGCGACGAACAGGAGCAGCAGGTCCAGCCAGATGAACCGCCGACGGGACCGCCCTCGCGCTCGTCCCAGAGCACGCACAGGCGGTCACTGCCGCCCGCCCCCGACCCGCTCGCCGATCCTCTTGGGAACCACTGGCATGAGATCCGCCAGTACCTTGAGGGTCTACAGAGAATGTGCATGGGCCTCGAGACCGACCGCCGTATGTCAGAGGCCCGATGCCGCGCTCAAATCGACATTGTAAGTCGCGGCCCTTCTTCCCTGTTTGCCCCCCGTTTGATCGCACTCCCACCCCGCTAACACAATCCAAGATCTACAGTAAGATGGCTCAAGAAGACAACGTGCTCAATGCCCGCATGGCCGTCGCCTCGTCGCGCGATTCCTCCTCGATGAAGGCCCTCGCCGTCATCACCGCCATATTCCTACCCGGCGAGTTCCTCGGAACCCTCTTCGGCATGTCCATGTTCGACTGGCAGGCCTCGGGCGAGGACGCTGCAGGTGACAACGCCGCCGGCGCCGTCTTGAACCCGGAGCCCGGCACGTCGACGAACCCCAAGGACCCGATCCCCGTGCTGAGCCACCTGTTCTGGGTCTACTGGGCGACCGTCATCCCGCTCACCGTCGGCATCCTCGTCGCCTGGCGCGCATGGTGGGTCAACCAGGACCGCTACTTCCGGCGGCACCTGTCGCGGGAGCTGTCCGAGGAGCGCTATTGGACCGCCGACGGCAAGCCGCGCGAGCTGGAGCACTCGTTCTGGTGGGACTTCTTCTACCTGTCAGTGCGCCGCGACGAGCCGCCGGCGCCCGTGAGCGACCCCTTCGGCACGCTCGAGCTGTCGACGACCATGTCGCAGGACAAGGATGAGCTGCGGTCGCCGCGTGGGGAGACGACGGTCCGGAGGGGCCAGATTTCGTTCCTCCGGTCGCAGAGCATCCGACAGCGGAACGCGGTTGCCGTGTAAACGTCTGTACATATGTGCGTGCGCGTCTATGCACGCGTGTTTGTTACTTATTTGGCGGTTTGCTTTGCTGCATCTCTGCCTGGGAAGGTCTTCTTAAGCGTTTGCTAGGAGTTTTTGGGTTTGCCTTTCTAGTGTGGATGTCTGACATTCAAGGCCATGTTTGTTTCGAGAATTCTATCCGGGAAAGACCTAGAAGTGTATAATAGACATGACGAGAATTATATTGATGATGCTTAGATCCGGCTACCAGGAGCTCATCAGCGCGGGGTTAGATCTTCCTATCGCACATCTTCATCAGTGACTGTCAGCGATAAGAGCGAACAGGCCAAGCGTCCGAATAATGCCCCTGTAAATGGCTCCTCGTGCCCTTCACCTGCTCTCGAGGATGAGACATTGGGTAGGACGAGTAATATGAAGATGATAGGAGTAGCTGTTTGATCTGAGCACAATTTCGCGTGCCCCTTGTGTTGTGTCGGAGGTGACAGGTGACCACTGACCCAGTCGAGATGTTATTTGCCGAGCACATGGATCACACCGGTGTCAAAGGGCAGGAATAAGATACTCTCCCCCATGAATTAGGCTCGTCCATGCTTCCGCACCTCGCAGATTATGGTTTCCGGTCATTGCCCACTGCCAATGACACCCGAAGAATGATGTATCGTGTCCGCCAGAACCCAGTGCGGCGTAGTCGTACCATCAAACTGCTGCTGACATGAGAGAAACGGGCGAATCGAGCCGGTGGCTGTCAGACAGCTGTCACCCCAGATCCCCTCGCGGAACAGCGCGTTTTCGTCCCGGATCGTCGTCGTCGATGCCGTTCCGATGAATAAGTTAGCCACGACCTGCGCCAAGATACCTGTACCACCCGAAAATGCTCCAACGATGCGCAACAAACGGCCTCGAACCCCCTCCGTCCGACCCTGCCAGCTCGTGCTACCGAAAATAAGGTAGTCTGCGTCGGAGAACAATGTCGAATTGGCCATCCACTGCCATTGCGGCCGTGGCCCGGCGTCCCACCAACCTTCTGTCCGCCACCTCCTCCTCCACAGACAGCAAAGCCCTCGGCTTCGGGACATGACAAGCTGGTCAGACACTCTATCTGATTCCGGGGCTTGCTTTGGGTTGTTTTAGGTTCCTTGTGTGACCTGGGGCAAGATGTTTGTCTACATTTTGTAGTCAAACATCTTCTGCAAACCACCACCCAACAAGCTCCAGACCTCCATCAGGGGCTGCCAAGCCTCTCCTTAGATTTCGGCACATCCTTCCTTCTGTAGTCTTCGGCTTGTTTGATATCACTTCATTCTTTCCTGACTTTTGAACTCTGCATGACCACTTGATGTTAGACACGCCACTGCATTGTGGTGGGGTTGCACTGTGAGTCTAGCCCAGCCCAAGAAGGAAGCCACGCTAGGTTGGCAGGCGGATGAAGAGACAAGGACAACAATTCGCATGAACTAGTTACCAAACGACTTTGCAGTTGCTTTATGAGCTCATTTCAAATCGCCAGGGACTTGGTATCTAAGAGCTATAGAGAGTCGTTGGTTCTGTAGTGTTGTGCCTACTGGGAGAACATTGGAGATCATATCCTGGTGGGAAGGAATCAGCTCCATGTACAGCAACCCCCATCAAGATGATTACTAGCTACTTCCAGAAATAAAGACTTCAGGATTATCACGCATGGATGTAAATCTGCACGTTTGTGCGGGGTGCCTTTGTTGCTGTTGTTGCCCAGGTTCCTCTACATGCAGCATGCTTCCCCAGTGCAACGCTCCTGCCCGCAAAGCTTGGGTCAACTTGGCAAACTGCTGTCCTATCATCTTCCAATGACATCTTCTTACAGGGCCTTCTTTCAGAGATAGAGTTTTGAAGGTGGGAAGCTGCAGCAGACAGGCGAGCTGCTGAGGTGTCACCCTGCAACCTCCATGCAGGATTTAAGTCCTCTCTTTCCACCCCAGTAAACCCAGTCAAGCATGTGCTATCACTCATTCTGGATATTCTGTAGATAATACCTACAAGCCTCTCTTTGTTCCTGAGTTGTGTCGCCCATCCTTAAGCTTGATGATCCTTTCCCTGCCAGCCAGACTGCCTCATGGAGCCCCGTGAGCAACACCCTGCCTCAGTTCAGAGACCGTGACTTCCCTATTACCGAACATGCCATTATAGTAGATTAGATCCTCTGATAAGCGATTCTAGTGCTTGGTCTGGACTACCAACGGCCCTGAAGTTGTTGGCGCTAAGCCCCTTTGGATGGGCAACTCATGGGTTTGCCTTGACCTCCTTCTCTTTCCTCAGGTAGATTCCTTCCTCTCCAGCTTTGCTTCAAGCCTTGTTTATTTACATGAGGAAAGAACAGTGTGGTCTTGTAACTTCTTTAAACTAACGTTCTCTGTTAGCCCGTCGCCCCACAGACAGACTGGCCGCCCTCCTCCTCCTCCTCGCCCTTATAAAAACCCCCGCTTCCTCTGCTCAACGCTCTTTTCTTCTTCTTCTCCCATCCGCAACAACTCTTCTTCTTCAGATACCCAGTCTTCAACAAGCAACTTCGTTCGCTGCCACTCTCTTGTCAGCCTTTCGCTTCCACTCCACCCACTTCAGTCATTGCACTTCCCTCACTACACTCCCTCACGCAACAACACCAGTCAAGATGTTTGCCAAGGTCATCATCACCACTGTCATTGCTGGCCTCGCCACTCTGAGCACTAACGCGGCTCCCCTCACCAATGACGTGGCTCAGGCCCTTGAGACCATCAACAACGTCCGCGGCGTTGCTGGCAACCCTTCCCTTGTCCAGAACAAAGACATCTATGAGTAAGATAGTATACTCCCTCTTCTTCCTCTTCATTCTTGGCTTGTACACACTCTGATATTTATGCTTTACAGGCCCACCAAGCTTTCTGCCCGCCAGGACCTCAACCCGGGCCCCTTTATTGGCGACATCACATTCTTCAACCCTGCCCTTGGTGCCTGTGGCTGGACCGACAACGATGGTTCTATGATTGTCGCCCTTTCCCACGTCAAGATGGGCTCCCAGTCCAACGGCAACCCCCTCTGTGGCCGCACTGTCCGCATCAAGGGTCCGAATGGCCAGACCGATGTCAAGGTCACTGACAAATGCATGGGATGTGGTGACACTGACATTGATGTCAGCCCGGCGGTTTTTGAGAAGGTGGTTGGAGACAAGGGTCTTGGTCGCGTCGGAAACATTGAGTGGTCCCTTATCTGAGCTGCTTTTCTGGCACTTCGAGGATCTTCACAGCCTTTGCTAGCATGGGTGGAATATCAGGAAGATGAAGGCAATGTTTGTGGGAAAGTACTTCAAGGGGTGACATATTGTCGCAAAGTCTAGAGAATTCCAGAAACCGGTTCATTCTCAAAGCATCTGTGCCTTTCGTGACACTCTTTCCTTTCTTAAGTTATGTGTCCAGATCAAACAATATCGTCAATGCAATTTGATCTTGTAAATCTTGTGCTTCATGATACTTCTTTCCATTGTTTCAACTATTCACTTAATGCTTCTCTAAGCATTCTATACTAGGTACTTAACCTGCGTACCTACTGCTGGTGGATGCTCTTCATGTGAGAGCATGTCTGGAATTTGGCATTCCCTTACAAGCTGAGGTTCTTGGCATTCTTGAAGGCAGTTTCGTCCGTCTCCGGGACAAAAACCATGTTGTCCTCAAAAAAGGCGCGTAGGAATGCGTTCCTCTCATCGTACCCGTACTGTGACACTTCGTCAGGGAGCTGATACCTCTTCCTCTCCGACCCCTTTGCAGGTGCTGTTGCCAGAGCCTGAGCCTTGTTCTTTGCCACGGCCCTGCCCCAGTACGTGAGATGCTCCTCCAGCCCGAGCACCTCCAACAAGGCCGAAAGCCTCTCCCTTTCGGTGGGGTATTTCTTGACGATCTTGCTCAGCGCCGCAGAAAACCTAGCCGCCGGCATGTCCCTCCCCACCTCAGCGATTCGCAGCACCAGCTTCGTCCAGTACATGATCAGCTCCGGATCCAGCGTGCCTTCGAGCTGCCTGAACTCCACTGTGCCCTGGTAGATGGAAGTTATCTCAGTCGAGTCCCCAAAGTAGGTTCTCGTCATGCTGGCGAAGGACAGCCCGCCCTTGTGGCCGTCGTCGCCGGGCTGGAGGAGGCCGAGGATGTCGGGAATGTTCTTGGCGGACCAGAGGGCCAGCATCATGTCTTGAAGACGTTGCGGCATCACTTCCATGGGCAAGTGGGCCTCCATGTCGGTCGACGCCGCGGTGCTCACGTCGGAGTCGTACTTGTCCAGCACATCCTCCTCGGCCAGGGCCGATTGCGTGCTCATGGGCGCCGCCGTCTCGAAGTCGGAGCGCGAGGGGTGGACGAGACTGTACAAGACGGGCTCGGCCGCCCAAACGAGCGTGGCGATCTTCTTCATCGAGCGGAGGGAGAAGCCGCGGACGTCGCCGACGTGGACGTGGAACCCGCAGGTGGGGTCCGTCATCGACCGCGTGCTGGCCCGGATCAACTGCAAGACGTCAATGACCTTGCCAAAGTCGCCGGGGGTAGGGCGGAGAATGGGGCTCGAGAGCTCGACGCCGACGTGGCCCCCGTAGCCGAACTCGCCGTTCTGGAAGTTGGAGAGGGAGGGGTCGCTGTGGATGTGCCAGATCTGGTGGATGGAATCGACGTCGTCGACGAAGCGGATCAAGGGGTAGCCCATCTTCTGAGCGATATTGGCGATGTTGGCTTTGCTCCCCATCGGGATGGTAGGTCCCCAGCTTCTGAACTGGCTGTCGAAGGTGACGCCGAGGTGGCCGGCGCCCGTGAGGAGCCTCGCGAGGCGGTTTCCCAAGGCGGAGTAGGCCGAGTTGAACGGGGACACTCGGGCCGCCGGGTGGGTGTAGACCCATCGACGGTCGTCCGGACGAGCATCCGGATGCTCGACCCTGTTGTACGGGACGAGGTATTCAATCTCGACGCCGAAGGTCTGGTGCTGGACGCCTTCCCTCTCCAAGATATCAACGGACATGCGCTTGGTCAGCTCGGGGACGAAGGGGTTCGGGCCGAGCGATTTGTAGTAGGCCGCCTGAGACGGAAGCCGGAGGTCGACGAGGAGGTCGAAGACGGTATACGGTCTAGAGGAAGCAGATTCAGCAGTTTCAGAGCTCGCAACGGACGGACGGCTCAGCCGTTCCAACAGAGATTGCAGCAGACTTTGAGGCGCGTTCTTGCAGAAGTCGACGATGGTATGACATACCTCCGCCCAAGCGACAATCGCCCTCGCGTTCATCGTCCCGCCGTGCTGGTTAAATCGGATGGAATGGTTGTCGGGCTGAAGGAGGCTGGTGAAGTCGTAGGCGCCGCGAGTAACGCGGGCCTCGTCATCCTTGCTCTTCTTCACGTAGACCCTCGTCCCCTCGACCAGATCCTCCATGGTAGACAGGCCTCCCTTGATTGACCGGATGGCGTGGTTTTCGAGCGAAGTGCCGCGGGTCTGGGTGGGCACCCATACTTGAACCTTGCCGGAGAATCCGTGGTTGGACATGGTCTCCTTCGATTCCCTCTTCAGGCTGATTTCGTGGGGCAAGTCAATCGGCGGCAAGAAGAAGCGTTTGCTGGTGTTGGCGAGACGGGAGAACTCGAGGCCAGGGGCCACGGCCGAGCCAACCCCGCAGTACTCGGCGTGAAGGGTGCTGAGGCGCGGACCCGCGGACCAGAGGAGGGCGAGAGTTCGCTGGGCCTCGATGACTGTGAAGACGCTGTTATCTGGTTTAATCTCAACGCCGAGACGGGGGAGGTGGTTGAGCCCGATCTTCAGATCGTTGTCGGTTTGGAGGGCCGAGCAGACGGAAGCAACGGTGAAGGTCAGACGAGAGTCGAGCGGGATGAAGGGCGAGCTGACGTGGGCGAGGCGCCAGGTCGTCTTGCCGAGGTGGATGATCCCCTGGTCGACATGGACGAACCAGTCAACGTCACCCAGGGTGTTCGAAGCAGGGACTCCCATCTTGCGGAGGCGGGCCGAGATCTTCGCCCCGGGGTCTTCGGGCTTGTAGGTTGTCTCTTTCGTCTGCCGAGACACGGCGGCGTCGACCCTGACGACGAACTCTAGGTGGATACGGACGCTCATCTTGGGCAGGCTCTGTTTGATGGTATGTTGGTTGTCTGAAGCAGTGTTAGTATTCAGGTTCGGTGAGTTTTTGGAAAAGGTGCTTAGGAGGGCCAATCGGCTTGACTGAGAGAGTATCGATCGATATGCTGAGAGTGTCGGGGCAGTGAGAATCTCGGAGTGGTGAGAATCCTGGATGTTGGAGTGGATGTTGGGTTTCTGGTTGGAGGTTTTCGAGTTGAAGGGTTGGAGAAATAAATGCATTTATAGTAAAACCCAAGGCATCGTCTGATGGAACCAACTCGTTGACTTAATCACACACTCCACGATGCAGGACTTGAAGGCTATGCCAGGTGAATACAGAATTAGCATTTGCTGCTATGATTAAGCACCTTTTATATTCTTTCTGCTCACAGTCATTGGGGTGATTATGTTGGTTGGCGTTGGCTTTGGGCCTGCGGCCGTCGCGAGAAACAGACCACGGCTACCGGCCCATGAGCCAGCCGGGACGTCGAAAAGATCATACTTATAGAGACATAGACCGTTTGGAACATCGGCATCTAGAGTTAGCGTAAAGGGTTGTGTTCCGGCAAGTATTTCGGTACCCGGCGTAATCTCTGTTCAGAGGAACGCAGATGTTTGGTTTCCTTACCTCACAATGCCCTTGATAGGTGTTTGATTAAAAGAACATACAACGGCATTCCTGCAGGCACCAAGAAATCATGCAAAAGTGAAGAACTTAAGACATCGTGATAAAATCCATAGAGAGTGAAGGCAAGTTTCTTGATCTCGAGCTAAACAGACTACCAACATTGCGAGGGCGAGATTCTACAGAAACAGTTACTAGGATTCAGGAAAAATGAAGATCGGTATTGTGAACGGCTCAATATGCCAAACTGGATGTTACATATGTAGCTGTATGCTTGGAGAGAGAGATATAAAGTAGAAAATAAATGTTTTATCTTTGGAGACAGGATAATGCGAGTCTTGCTCGGCTTAAGCTGTTGCATACAAGTGCCTCTTCATGATACGTCGTCCTCGGTGAGCTGAGCGATTTCGGTGTGCAGAAGGCGGTGTACTCGGTAAGCGTCTAAGCGAGGGAGTAGTGGATACAAAAAGACGCTAAGCTCCTTTGGGATTCGGGAAACGCCGACTGGATTTTTCTGACGCGCCGTTGCTCCTCCACAGCGCAGAGCGGCTTCCAACGCGATCCACACCTCGCAATCGGTGCATCGCTCCCCCTTCCGTTCCGCGCTCACCACTAAGGCCAATACAATCCTGATCCATCGGTGCGCGCAACCAATATTCGGGCGACACACACCCAACAAACACCCCGAAGTCTCCCTCGCCGCCAGCATCCCACAAAGCGCCAATTCGCGCTCGCGCATGCGCTGCGACCGTCCATCGGTGCCGTTCCCTTCGCCCTTCTGCCTTGCGACGACTAGTTACAACCTGCGATGACCCATTGGGTCTCATAAGATCCCACCATGGACACCCGCCCGAAGCCACAGGCCTTCCTGTCCACCTACGCCCCGCGCATCCGGAGCTACAACAACTCTCTGCTTACACCCGCCCTGGCCAGCGCCCCCGCCGGCCCGACCTCGAGAGTCACGAAGCGTGGAACGACCATCATCAACTACGCCGAAGATGGCTACGACGACATTGACGAGGACGATGATACCAGTCGTCGTCGCCCGACTGGCCTGCGAAGTTTGAGGAGGGAGGAGCTATCCAACATTCAGGACCTGTCGGACAAGGCTGCAAAGGACACCAACGAGCCCGTCGAAGTGCAGGGCATCTGGCGAGACTGGTTTGGCAAGGGGCGCCAGGTCCGGAGTGACCAGCAGAACTCGGCCCAGGCCGACCTGCCCTTGACGCTGATCCCCATCCGTATCGAGCTCGACATTCCGGCCTTTGTGCCCCAGGTCCCCTTTCCCTCGGCCCCTCACACCGTCGACACGAGCCTGCCCCAGTACCGACCGCAAGAGATGACGCCGCCCTACCGGCTCCGCGACACGTTCCTCTGGAACCTGCACGAAACCGTCATCACCACCGAGCAGTTTGCGCAGACGTACGTCCAGGACCTCGACCTGCCGAACCGACACAACACCATGCTCGAAATCGCCAAACAGATCCGCACACAGCTCGAGGAGTATGCCGGTGTCGCCCTGCACCCGCTGTTCCACGCGCAGTCGCAGTCGCAGAACCCCGGCAACAACGACGCGACCAAGGCCAGCTCGGTGTTCAACCACGACGATTCCCCTACGCCCGCTACCAGAGGCATCAGCCGCTCCGATACCCCCATGCAGAACGGCGGTCTCGGTACGCCGTCCAGGATCAGGGATCTCACGTCGGCGCCAGGTGTCACTGCACACGCGAGCCCCGTACCGGTTGACACGGATGAATACGATCATGACGACGCCTACCGGTGCATTGTCTCCCTCAGCATCAACCTTTCATCGACCCTGTACACGGACAAGTTTGAGTGGTCCCTGCTGCACCCACCAGGAATGCCCGAGGCCTTTGCCAGCCAGACGTGTCAAGACCTTGGCCTGACCGGGGAATGGGTCCCTGCCGTGACGCACGCCATCTACGAAGCGGTTTTGCGTCTGAAGAAGGAAGCTTGCGAGGCTGGTGGCCTCGTAATGGGCTGGAGCGGAGCCCGCGAGTTCCCCAACGAGGCCACCGCTGGGGCCGATGCTGGGTGGCGGTACGACCCAGAAAACCTCGCCGACCCCTGGGAGCCCAAGGTTGAGTTTTTGAGCAAGGAAGAGATGGAGAAGCGTGAAGGAGACAGGGAGCGACAGATCCGCCGCCTGCGCCGCGAAACCGCTCGGTTCAGCTCCACTACCGGTCTTGTCGGCGGTGTGCCCTTCTCCGGGTTCGGCAACGTCGTCGAGGCGCCGGAAGAGGAACGCATGGGCAGGGGCGAGCGGTCCAAGAAGAAGCGCCGCTTCCGCAGCCTGAGTCCTCTGGGCCGGTCTGGAACCCCTGGCGGACGTGGCACGCCAGACGTGGGATCCGGATATGGTGCAGGGAGCGGTCTGACGGACCAGGAGCGCTTGTCCTGGAGATGTTGGCACTGCGCCCTCTGGGGCTCGAGTGTGTGGGCGGTGAGACCTGGCCCAGCAGGGCCGAGGGTGAGTTCCAAGTCCTTTTCCTTCCGTATGACGATGCTCTTACTAATGCCACCAAAACTAGTCGCTGTGCCAGAATTGCGGGTTGATCTACGAGCGCGACGGCAAGCTCCCTCGCCAAACAAAGAACATGCACCTTACCATAATCCGAACGGCATAAGAGCAGAGCAGAGCAGCCAACCTGGCGCTCGCATCTCTTTTATCATTATTTGTGGATGTCGACAACGCGTAAGAAGGAGGGCACCTTGCAGGTCCTACGCATCAAATGGTCTTGAGAGACTGTACAGTTTGGAGCCGAGTGCTTAGCGTGTACATGCTGCGAAGGGGTGGCAGGTTCTGGGGGCAGGCGTTTACTTGGAGATAATCAGGCCTCGGGCCAAACAAGGGAGACAGGCAGGGCAGTCAAAGGAGTCCGGCCCAGAGCAGGGTTGCGCGCGATATTCCAGTTGCTTTTGGGGTAATCCAGGGAAGCTGTCAATAGGTAATTTGCCTCTTGTGAGTAGGAGCCATTGTAGACTATGTGTAGAAGGACATTATACACAGGGACAAGTGTCTCAGAGAGAGCAATAGGGTGAAGTGATTAACAGTAAGGTGATTAACACGGACGACTTCCCTGCCTTGACTCTTTCAACTCCTCCTTTGGGTGTTTCCTGTTCCCTGTTGCCTTTATTACTTCATCGACATTGATCCTCCAGGATCGGACTCAAGGGTCTGCATTTGTCCTACTGGGTCGGGAATAAAAGACTTGTGGGTGAGAGGGAACACACGTGGGAAGCTGAAGCATCAAAGCTGAAGTATCAAGAGCCACAAGGAGAGGTTTGGATTTGGCTTCTGCTATTACCTAATCCTGAATCCCCCGCCATCGTGCCAGATTACCTAATCTCTCCCGACACAGCAGCAACTCACTGTGTTCACCACTCCGTTCGAACGACGTATGGACACTGTCCGCTCTCTCATTCACCTCACCTCCCACGACCTCCCTCGACATGTGACCCCCCGAGTTGTCGTACGAGCCGCTCTGCCAGTCAAGATCATACAACTTTCTAATTTCCGACACCCAGGACGACCGAACCAGCAGATTCGTCAATGCCTGCTTTAGTTCTGCCCGGTCCCCTTGCCCTGCCACGATTGGCGGCACAACGTCCGCGGGAAGACGACGCCGAATCGGGACGAGAAAACCACGGAGCCTCGACGTCAAACCTCCGCGTTTCTCCCAGAACGTGGGCGTTTTTTCCAATGTGGGGACATCGCCGGCTAAACCTTTCAGTCAGATGAGGAGTTTTTTCCCCCGCCGGCCTCCTCTGCTCCCGACCCAATGTTAACCGACTCGACTGGGACCATTGGGCGAGGAGGAGATGGCTCGATGGATCGCTGAAGGCTTCCGGGCGGTACTGTACCGTATCCGCAACCTGTGAGGCTGCTGCTGCTGTCGCTTCTTTCGCGCATCAGAGATCGGAGCCACGGGTGGTGGGGAATTGGGCGTTCGCTTCTGCACCTGTGCCGAAGCATTCAGGGCCCATTTCACGGCGGCAACATGCGTAGAGTCAAGTGACACCTCGCATACCCACCCGTGGCTGCGTCGGAAGCCGGAGGCTCGAGGCACCAGGAAGCTGAGAGTGGTTTTCCAGCCATGCCGGGCCAACCCTTCTCGCCCTTCTTCTTACGACCGCATCTATTGCCTCCGGAGTACGTGTGAGGCAAGGGGGGGAGGAGAGCGGTAACGAGGAGGCCACCCGATGCAGAAGAGATAACAGGAATCATCGGGCGAAGACTGCGCGGCGATCATGGCTACCTGCGGGCTTTCTCGGTTGACCACGTCGTCCCGGCTGACAACGATGGCTGAGGCCCGTTTCCATCGACCCATTGAGCTGCTTACGCTACGATCCGCACTTCTGAGCTGCGCCCTGGCGTCGTTCGATACCAAGTCTGGTTTCGCCGCTGGGAGGAGGGCACAGGATCGTCTTGGAGTGAGCAGTCATGCCCTCGCGCCGACATGTGCGGCGATTCCGAGTCCGTTGGATGAGTTGGACCAATTCGTTCTCGCGATAAGGACGCTGTCCCTTTCGCCCTTCGACGCGTCGTCTCCTTCGGGTGTCGGCTGTTGCCCATTCCGTCGTCCTCCACTCTGACGAGGCACGACGATATTGCTGCCCACACCATCTTGTCGCCCGAGGTCGTCACCCTGTCGCATCCCGCACATTCCCGGCGCCTTCATCTCAACGCTGGCGCTTGTTCTGGCCTGCTATTACCGCACAATGACGGCGAGGTTTCATCTCCAACCGACTTCAACATCAGGATGCGGTTGCGCTAGCCGCGTCCACCCGCCATTCGAAAGCCCGTTGTGTGTGTGTGTGTGTGGGTGTGGGTGTGCCTGCCCAAGATAAGGGACCACACAAGTCCAGGAACGCGGACCCGAGATCCAGGGCAATTTACCAGGCGCATGCAACCTCACGATATATTGTATTTGACCCAGAATAGCCTCGACAAACAATCTCCGGCTCTCCCTCCCTCGGTTCCGAAAAGCTAGTCGGCTTGTTCTCCGGGGCTGTCAATTAAGCTTGCGGGAACTTCTCCGCATTGATGAACAGCCCTCTCACACCACCCCTTCGCCCCCATAGAACCCCGCGAGCTGGCGTATTCTAAGTTGAGGCTTTCAACGCCCGGAACTGTCAACCGCAAGTGGGGTCTTGAAGATGCAGTCACCCGGTTCACCTGAGAGCGGCGGAGGCGTGGACGGCTCTTAGAGGCTCACAGGGTTGCTCGGATTCAGCCATGCGCAGTTGGAGAACAAGAGAAGTCGGTAACCATCGTTCGCTTCTCGCGGTCATCCTGAAGCTGCTCGGCAAGGGCGATCACTCTGATCTATTTCGCTTGGGGTCTCTCGGAAACACATCCTCCAGGGGCGGAAGCCCATCCTCAGCTTGGTGCCCGCCTCTTTGCCTCTCAGACCTGTGACCAGACCGAGGTAAAGATAGGTCAGATGGAAAGATTGCACTTAAGACTATCTCTTGACGTCGATGTCGTCGAGGCCTTTTGTCGATCACAGTCGGGTTCGGCTTCGCTCTGGACCCTGCCATGACCGGAGGCTGAGCTCAAGCTTCTCGACCCTCGTTTGCCCAGAGAGTCTAGTTTTCTGGGCTATCACGGGTAAACTGCGAGCGGCATCTTGGCAAGTCGTGACTAGGGACAAAGGTAATGTCTGGCCGTGTATTCATTCGCGCGATGCCCGCCCTCGCCGACCAAGGGCGGGATGGCCGGCCGGCGACGGGCTCATCGAACAGTTACATCGTACCGTGACGAGCAGCTCAGAGACTGTTCCCGCAATACCGCAGAGAGTGCAACGTGACCAACCAGTCCCGAAAGGGGTGTGGTGGGCGGTCCAGACGCCCTGTCCTTAACACGGCATGCGCTATGGGGAAGTAGTTCCGCCGCCAGATTGGACCAAGGGCCCTCTTTCGACTGGACGCAAAGTGTGCTTGGCTCTTGGATCCCATCGGTGTGGCAGACGTTTCATTGCAAGTCTTGATCAGTTAATAGCCCTAGCCTCGAAGCCAAGTTGGCCCAGAGCTCTGGAATTCGGAGCCGCCGCTTCACTCGTTGACAACTTCAACGACATGTGTACTTTAGAGGAAGGGGTTGCCATATCGTGAACCACGAGCCCCTCGGAGGTCTAGTCAACACCTTACCTGAGAGGCCGTGCAACGGGCACCCAATCGGTCTAGCGTACCGAGGAATAGGAAGAAAATGGCGTCCTGCGCCGCCCCAAGCAAGGGACCAGGACGGGCGACATGGCAGTGAGTACCGAATGCCCCAAGTGGCGTTCGTGCGGGGGGGACAGCATCTCGTCCCGCCGTCATGTGCGATGAGGGTTGAAGCGGAACCCGAACGAACCCTTGCAGAATGCGGGGAGCAAGTATATTCTCACCGTCAGAGTTAGAGAGACTCGCGTATCTCTTTTTCGAATTTTATTTTGTGCTCATGAGTGTCGACGAGGCGGACCAATGTTGGATGGACGAGATTCCGGGATGGATGCCCCGCGGATCCTCACATTGATGGTGTGCAAGAAGGAAAAGTCACTTGCTATCCTGGCGATGCGAACGAGTACAGTTTAGACCTCGTTCCGACGAGTTCAATCCAGTCAGACCAGCCTCAAGCGTGGCGGGATCTTCGGGACGCAATCATGGTCACGAGATTGTGCCGAACTTTCTCTTCCCCCTTGACCTTCTGTCCATGCGAAAAAAAAGATCGCATCTCACGATGCGTGTTCCTGTCGAGAAGAATCAAAGAGATGGAAAAAAAGGGCTCAAAGCTCGCGGCCTGCATGATTCGAGGCCCGGTAGCACTCGGCGCGTGGCCTCCGCGTTGGGCACAGGGGGGGGGGAGGCCATGAAGTCGCTCCAATGAGGAAAGCCGGGGGACAGGGGGAAGGGGCAAGTCTACATTGGGCAACCTCGTTATGTGGCTCGTTTTAATTTCTGCTTTGTCGGATGCGGTCGCGCCCTGGTTTCTCCGTTTTGATGAAGAGTGGTGCGTGGTCACTGGTTGTGTGTGTGACCAGCCGCATGTCCGGAGGGTGACATCGTTCGGGACTGAGAGTCGAGAACGAGAAGTCCCCCCCCCTTTCTCCAAAGCTCAAGCGGTGCGGCTTCTCCAAATTCCCTTGTCGGGGAAACCCCCCCAGGCCAGGACATGCTGCATACACACAAACTTTGGCTCGACGACGAAGCATCGTGGTTGTCCCTGACTTACACACCGCGCGCAGGTTACACACACCCTTTACTGCTCGATGTCGCCGTCGCCTCACGCCGCCGCGGACGCTCGCCCCTGAGCAACCTGTTCCTCCTCCAAGCGGTTTGTTTGCCAAGCGTGCCTGGATCCCTCCCAACCGCGACATGGACATGGTCAGCTTTGCCCTGGATCCAGATCATCTGCGGCGGCCCGGGTGCCGTGAGTCGTCAGACTCCTCGCCCCCCCCCCCCCCCCCCCCCATTCGTCATGGTACTAGCCGATCATGAGATGATCTCGCCGGGCTAGAGCTTGATGATGGTTAGGGAACGCGGGAGACGGTGGCGAGCATCATGAAGAATGATGGGTTGACGGCCAGCCGGCCGGCGAGGGACATCGTGGGCTTTCTAGAGTGAGATATCTCTATATAAACCCATGATTCCTCGTCCTTCAGCCATGTCTTTCTTCTCATCTCATCCTCATCCTCACCTCTCTCATCTCATCTCACCTCATTCCTTCAATATCACTCCCACTCTCTCTCACTCACTCTCCTCAGCAGAGTAAGCTCGTCCCGTCTTTCACGATGCAGACCAAGTTCGCCGCCCTCCTGGCCTTCGCGGCCGCTGCCCGCGCCCAGCAGGTTTGCACCTCCCAGGTCGAGACGCACCCGCCTCTCCAGTGGCAGAAGTGCGCCGCCGGCGGCTCCTGCACCAACGTCGCCGGCTCCGTCGTCCTCGACTCCAACTGGAGATGGACGCACACCGTCCAGGGCTCGACCAACTGCTACACGGGCAACACCTGGAACAACGACTACTGTGCCACCGGCCAGGGCGCCAACTGCGCCACCAAGTGCTGCGTCGACGGGGCCGACTACCCGAACACGTACGGAATCACCACCAGCGGCAACGAGCTCAACCTCAAGTTCGTCACCACCCACCCCTATGGCAAGAACATTGGCAGCCGTGTCTACCTCATGAAGGACCAGAACACCTACGAGATGTTCACCCTGCTCGGCAACGAGTTCACCTTTGACGTCGACGTCTCCAACATCGACTGCGGCCTCAACGGCGCCCTGTACTTCGTCTCCATGGACGCCGACGGCGGTCTCTCCAAGTTCTCCACCAACAAGGCCGGCGCCAAGTACGGCACTGGATACTGCGACTCGCAGTGCCCCCGTGACGTCAAGTTCATTGACGGTGTTGTAAGTTTGGGACAATAACCCAACCCCCCCCCCCCGCGTCTGTGAAGCCCCTTGTACAAGACCCGAGACTCTAACGAGTGCCACTCTCGCTATTAGGCCAACGTCGACGGCTGGAACCCCAGCAGCAACGACGCGAACGGTGGTGTCGGTACCCTTGGCGCCTGCTGCGCTGAGATGGATATCTGGGGTAAGAGAAACAGCCCCTTCCTCCCTTTGCTCTTGATATCTCAGAATGAACTGGGTGGCTGATCCTCCCTTCCAACAGAGGCCAACAAGATCTCCACGGCCTACACCCCCCACCCGTGCCTGAACAACGCCTACCACTCCTGCAAGGGCGACCTCTGCGGAGGCACCTACTCCAATGACCGCTACGCCGGCGACTGCGACCCCGATGGCTGCGACTTCAACTCGTACCGCCAGGGCAACAAGACCTTCTACGGCCCCGGTGCCAGCTTCACCGTCGACACGACCAAGAAGGTCTCAGTCGTCACCCAGTTCCTCAAGGGCGCCGACGGCATCCTCTCCGAAATCAAGCGCTTCTACGTCCAGAACGGCAAGGTCATCCCCAACTCCGAGTCCCTCGTCGCCAGCAACCCGGGCAACTCGCTCACCCAGGGCTTCTGCGACGCCCAAAAGTCGGCCTTTAACGACCGCGACATCTTCGAGCTCCGCGGCGGCTTCAAGCAGATGAGCGACGCCGTCGCCAAGCCCATGGTCCTCGTCCTCTCCCTCTGGGACGACCACTACGCCAACATGCTCTGGCTCGACTCCACCTACCCGACCAACGCCACCGCCGGCACCCCCGGCGCCGAGCGCGGCTCCTGCCCCATCACCTCTGGCGTCCCGGCCGATGTCGAGGCCAACGCGCCCAACTCCAACGTCAAGTTCTCCAACATCAAGTTCGGTCCCATCGGCTCCACCTTCGCGCAACCCAACCCCCCCGTCTCCGCCTCCTCCTCCTCCAGCCGCCCGGCCACCGCCACCACCAGCCGTCCCGCCACCACCGTCTCTACCTCGACCCGCGCCGCCACTACCACCGCCGGCTCGGGCACCGGCGCCTCCCCCAAGTGGGGCCAGTGCGGCGGCAAGGAATGGCCGGGCCCCTTCGCCTGCGTCGCCGGCAGCACTTGCACCTTCGTCAACGAGTGGTACAGCCAATGTCTCTAGATCCCCTCTGAGGCGACGAGGACGGAACTGCCTCCACCACCCACCCCCCCTTTCTGGGGGGTCGGAGTTGTCCCGCCAGTGACGGCATGAGACACGAAACGACATTATCGATACAGGGAGAGAAATAAAGATTGCATTTGTCTTTTTCCTTTTTTTTTCCTTCTTCGTTTTGCTTGAGAAGGGGGGCAGCGGGGGGGGGGAGGGGATAAAAGGGGAGACGATGAGGAGCCACCGCCCGGCCCGGCCCGGCCCCCCTCCCCTTCAGGACACGCGGAAAAAAACACATGCACATACACACGCTTACAACCACAGACATCTTCATGTACATATTTTTCTCACATCCCTTCCTTTGTTTTCGTCTTTTCTTTCTCCCTTCCCTCATCGGGCCGGTGCGCTTCTCACGCCGGCCGCCTCCCATCGGTATATAAACAATCATTCGCTTGCTGAAAATCTTCGTCTTGTGACTCTTGTCCCTTCTCTCTCTTTCTCTCTCTCTCCCGCGATATATCTTTCTATGGAGTGACTTTCTTCCCAACCGACATCCGGCGCGGAAATCGGCAGGGCATGACGAAAACCGTCGCTGTCCCTCGAGAACCCTGATACGACGCAGAAACATGGACATCCTCCGGGACGGCGGTCGGCAGGGCTCACCGGAAGAGACGCCTGTTGGGCTCCTTGAAGAAGGACTCCTTAGACATCAGCTTTGATCAAATATCACCTTGACCATTCGCCAGGCTGTCAAGTACCGGATACGTTAGTGTAGATATTCAATGCTACCAAAGCTTTCCCATGTTCAAGACGAACCACAATAAATCATCACGCTCGTATGACAGTGCACGAGGAATTGGATTTGAGGGGAGAGAATATTCTGTATTTGATCCTCGCGAGTTCCGCATGTGCTACTACCCCTGCTGGTCTTGGACCATTCCATTTTCAAGCAAACCCCAAAGCCTCGTGTTTCCATTGTGAAAAGACTGATGAGCGGAGAAAATGCCGATCTCCTCCTGATGACTACAAAATCTCCACATAGAAAGCTGGCAGCTACCTCCTAATGACTCTTAAAACCGGTGACCGGACGAGTGACGCGGTGATCTCCTAATGACTGCCTGGTCTCCACACGGGAAGCTGGCAGCCTCCTCCTGATGATTGTTGAAATGGATAGCCGGACAACGAATGCCTCGGCCTTCTCCTGATGACTGGCAAGAGCGATGACTGAACGCATAAAAACTCAAAAGCCTTGTATTGCCAGTGCCATGGGCGGCCGGAATCACCGGACTGCCGGCCAGCTTCCTGACGACTTTTGAGAAAAATGACCGAATGCAACTAGTGCCACGGCCCTATCCTCACTTCGCCGCATCGCTTGTGTTGTGTGTTGGTGATGAGTGCCCCCCCACTCGAGATTCCCAGGGCTCAAAGGCCACATCGACTTGCGGTATGGCCTCTGGGAGAGTGATGAATACACGAGGACATGCTGCCAACCGTCAAGGAAGGGCATGGTGCCAGGCGTACAGCCTTGTTTGGAGTGCGATGCGTTGGGTAGTTTAACGTCGAGGCAGGGATAGACGAGAGGGTACACCAGCACTACCCGGGACCATGCTGGTGATCATGTACATGGAAAGAGACCGCTTCTTTCCTTTGGTAAACGTTCGACAAGTAGCTGATGCCGGGGACAACGGAATGTGACGAAATTTGGCTGCAGTCGTAACCACGAGCCATGATGCCGTGTTGCAGTCAAGGACTGCATGCTGGCTGTTGATGGAGTCTGCTCAGCCTAGCTCCGCCTAGAACTCTTGGAAGGTGTAGAAAGGGGTATTCGCCATGGCCCGTCTGGCCGAAAGATCGTCCATAGAAATGCAAAGAAAATCATGCTGATGCTACGATTGATGTGACGGATCAACTGACGCAGACGAGTGATTAGTCTGGATGGCGAACTGTCAAGGCGAAATACGCCGAGACGATGCAGGTAGCGCAGCCTGAGTGCAGCAGTTTAAGGTCATGCTGAGGACCGCGACAACTTGTTCCAGCTGAAGGACGCGTAGCAATGGGCCACTCAAATAGTGGGTAAGTTAGAATCGAGTCTGAATGCACGGCGAAAAGTGACAGGAGTGACGAAGAATGGCAAATGGCGAGGCCCGAACAGCGAACATACCTGCATATTGCGTAGAAAAACCGTCAAGAATCTCGAATGCCAGAATCGCTGTCCAGCAACGTGCCAGCCAGTCTGAAGCTTTGTCTTGAACGGCCACCCTTGACACTGAAGACAGGCACCAGTGTCAGAGAGGAGAGCTAGCGCGGTTGGCGATAGGGAAGAAACGCGCCGTTATCCTCGACTCGCGAGAAGGCCAACGCTGGGGGGAAGCGTCAGAGACGTGAGGTCTGGAGGAAGGAGATCATGGCGAAGAAATGAGAGAGGGGGCGGGAGGAAGATGAGAAACTTCCTCCTTTCCCACACTGAAGGGCGATGAGGGTCGATGTGGTGGTGTGGTGATGTGTGAAGATTGGAGGAGGTGGAAGGTGAAAGGTGGAAGAGAGAAGAGGGAAAAGACGAAGTCGGTAGGTAGGCCGTCAAAGCACGTGAGGCGGGATGGTGTTGTCCAGGAGGAAGGAGCAAAGGGCAAGGGCAGCAGGATCGTACCTTCCGTCAGTCCACTATGCCCAACCTGTCACAGGCAAGAGCGAGCAAGACAGCAGTGAGTGAGTGAGCGAGTGAGTGAGGCGGGGTTGACTGAGGTAAAGGTGAAATTCGATGAGATGATGAAGAGGGCGACCGATGCATGAAACAAGCCCCCCTCTGCATGTTCCTAATGAAGGGGGGCACCAATGCCGCCCACGGCAAGGCTGTATAGGTCGCTGCAGACGGGTCGTTGGACGCGACCTGATGCAGTGCAACAGCAAAACTCCGTCACCACAAACAACTCCCAAGGACGACACCTGTCACGATGATGAGCCATGGACACCAAAGCTATGTTGTAAATGTTTTCGCCCCTTTCTATTTAGGAATATCATCAACACCTTTCCCTGCCACGCCAAGCGGCGGTGCAACGCTGCGAGGGCGGCAATATCCCGTGTGAAAAAACAAGAAACAAATCGTCCATGACTCCGTAGCATATACGCATATACGCCCGTCCTGTTCCCAAAGTAGATACGCCGCACAACGTCCGCAAGATCCTCCTTTTGACTACCTAACTATTAGTATCCCTCTCGTCTGTGCAAAAGCTACCTGCCTCCCCCCCACTTCATGCCTGAGCCCAGCCACTTCCGACATTGGCGGAACCGTTCATGCCCATGTTGAGGAGGGCGTCGATGTCGCTCATGCCTTCGTTTTCGAGGACATTCATGAGCTCAACCTGCTGCTGCTGGCTGAGACTACCCTGCCGCTCTTGCGACCAGTTGAACGGCTGGTTGCCAAAGTGATCCAGCCCTAGGCCGGCGTTTTGCGTGTTCAGTCCGTGGGCCTGTAGTGACTCGCCAAAGAAACTATTGCTCATGGAGCTGAAGGTTTCGGGATTGATAAAGGGCGGCGGGGGATTGAACCAGTCTGTCACTGGGTTGTAAGCGGGCAGCGGCCGTTGGGGAGCGCCGGGATTCGATGTTGGAGGCGGTGGAGGAGGAGCAAAGTTTGGTGCTCTTCCCGACTGGCCCGGGCCCGGGAGCGGGGGTGGTGACATGTTCGTGCTGTGTTGGGCCATGTTGGGCGTGCCGTGCTGGAGGACGAGGGGCGAAGAAGAGTGCGACATGGCGGGGGTGCCCATCGCCGGGGGCGAGACGGTCGAGCTTGATGGCGTTCCGACATGCTGACCCATTGACTCCGGGGGCGTGGGCATCGCGTTGTTAATGGTACTGGGCGGCGATGACGAGGATGTATAACCAGGCGTTGTCGTCGCCGGCGGCGTGGAATCCTCGAGTGGCGATTCGGGGGGGTATGCCGAGAAACGGCGTCCCATGTTCTCATTAGACGAGTTGCCCCAAATAGAGTTGGATCGGAAGGTCGGATGAGGGGGAAAATTGGGATCCCACTGATATGTGTTCATGGATTCGGGCGTCGCGTCGAACACGAAGCCGAACTGCGGTGGGTTATGGGGTGGGTTGACCTTGAACGACGGTCCGCCGCCGCCAGGTGCTGTCGATGCCGAGATCTCGGAACCCTGCGGCGAGTTGCCGTCAAAGAGCGATGGCGGAGTGGTAAAAGTGCTAGACGGTTGTAGCACAGGGGTATCTCTCGCTTCGTAGCTCTGCAAGCAGGCCTTTGCGAAGATGGAATACAGTTGCACAGCCTGCGCGGTCCCCGGCCAGCGTTCGGTGCACTGTTCCAAAATGTCGAGTGTCTGGTCTCCCAGCTCCTCCACTTCCTCTCGAGGGTGAGCTTGCCGGATCTCAGGGTATGAAACGGTCCACAGCAGTGTGTTGAGAGACATGTAGAGGTTGAGGAGGAAGACCCAGGTAATGTCCACAGCCGCCTTTTCCATTTGCTGCTTTGAAAGATTGATGATGTAGGATGCGCCCTCGAAGCAGATGGCCGCAGCACGTGGAGATGGCTTGGGCACTTGCGGGGACGGGCGGTAGAGGAAGATGCGCATCTGGTGGTATCGCCCGGTGAACCTGCAGGGGAACGAATGATTAGCTCGGTCTCTCTCTTTCTCTCAACAACCACCCCATGCTAGACGTACCAAGGTCTGCACCACGCCGGGTTCTGAGGCGAGGAATCGATCCAATGCTGGATGTCGCTTTCCATCTTGGCGAACCACGGGTGAGTCTCGTCCCTGGGTTCGTCGCGCTTCTTCTCATAGAGCACCCTCCTGATCTCGGCCTGCTCCATGCGCATTTTGAAGAAATGCAAAGCAACTAGCTTCTTCTCGCTCGTAGGTCCCTGGCCGATGCCATCTGCTGTAATGTACTCGTCGTCGACGGTGGCAAATGGCTCGACGTCCATCCGGTCGTCGACCTTTGAGAACCCGTTCGGTCGTCCCATGCTGTGCGCCAGGCCGGCCTCCATGGACGTGATGATATAGGCTAAGCGGCGGCGCATGTCGAGCGTCAGCGGGTCCATCGAGTAGCCCGCAGAAATGGTCTTCTCATCGGTAAGACCCTCAGCCTGACAGACGCGTGTGGCCAAGCCCACCATGTAGTATACAGCGGTTCTGGTCGGGGTCAAGAGAGAGTATTGGCCGATCATTGCAAGACTCTGCAGGGACTTCAAGTCTTTTGGCCGAACGACTTTTTCAAAGTGCTCCATGGCAGCCAAATAGTAACTGTCTGCGAGACCAGCATATTGCGGGTCCATTTTTTGCAGGCTAATGGCAAACACCATGCGGACAATCAGGTTCTTGTAGGGGTCCTGGTCTCCCGCGTATACGGCCTCGAGGTCGTCGAGGAATCGTTTTTCGTGCAGCGTGGGCCAAAACACTTGGGCTATCGCAGCGTCAGTCAAGTGACAGGTGACAGAGGAGATAGGGAGCTTACAGCGCTGGCAAAAGACATCAACGAGCTTGTTCGCGACGGGTCTGGTCGGCAGAGCCTGGGCAGGGTGGGCGCTGATCATGGGATAGCTCTTTTTCCTATCCCTCGTCATGACGATGGACTGCATGCGCGTCATCCGCCTGGCGCGGACCTCAGGTATCAATTCGGATATCCGCTTCGAATCAGTAAAGAGTTTGGCACCCTGGACAAGCAATCGCGTCATTGCGATGCCACTGCTCGGTCCCAAGTAGCGGGGCGTCTCGTCGGTGTCGTTCAGGCGAACCAGGCCTCCAGGGCGGACAATGTCTTCGTCGACATGGGAGAACTCGTTGTCGTCGTCGGTGTACTGTCGCAACTCGGCCTCGAGGGCGCGAACCTTCTCCTGCAGCTTGATGACATAGTTGCGATTGATCTTCTTCCCTTTGGTGGTGTCGAAGTATTCGCAAACGGAGCCGGCGCGCTCGCAAGGCAGGCAACGGGGCAGGGTGGGATCACATCTCGTCTTGCGCTGGCAAAGGGAGAGAAAGTCAGTCCTGACACGAGTCCAAGGGTGACACCGTGACGCATGTTGAACAGAAGAGCTCGGGAAGGGCGGAAAGCAAAGGGGCAGAGTTCCACAAACCTGACGACAACGACAGCAAGCGGTCAAAGTATGTGCGATGCGATTTGAAGGGCCGTCACTTTCGGGATCTTCACGACTCGCAGGAGGAATGCGCGCGGCGCCCGGGTAGAGTTGCGGGGGATGATTGGGAGGCGGATGGTGATGATAGGGCGGGTTCGGCGGCATCATGTTGCCCAGGCCATGGCGGAAGACAGCTGCGGCGTCCATGGGCCGGGTGGAGGGCGGCTGGGCGAAAGGCTGAGGCTATTCCCCGGTACAAACGCGAACGAGGGAGTCGATGGAAGACTTGACGGGCGAGCCGGGCTTGTGTTTTCGCCTATTTCCCTCCGTCTTACTCTGCCTTTTCTCTTTCTCTATCTTTCTCTCCTCTCTCCACCAACACTGGCTGGGTATCTGGGGAGGAGTAAGGGGGGGTAAGTCGAAGACGGATGCGGAGCAGTAAGGTTTACGATGCGGAGGTGTATGCAGATGAGGATATTGGACAAGCGTAGGAACAGGCAGAAATTCTCATGATTCGGCGGACGAGGAGATCGATCGAGTGTCGAGGGTATCGTCGTGGGAGGGGCTGCGTCGTCGCGTGGACTCGAAAGCGGCTTGATTGATTGATTGATTATTGGGGACGTCCAAGAGGAGACGAAGAGACAGGAAGAGAGCGGTTCCACGTCCGGGTCAGGTAGCAGCAGACGCAGCAGGAGCAGCAGGGAAGCATTCGTACGTGGGAAAGTGACAGGTCCGCCGTCTAGGTCGTGGCCGGATTGGTGGGAGCGGGGCCTTCGTGGGGGGGGCAGAGGGGGAGAGGGGAGGGGAGGAAGGGTACTCGATGAAGCGTGTTGAATTAGCACATGTGACATGTACCTATTCTTCCCCCCCTTGCCCGGCGGAAACTAGAGCATTCCCGCCAATGCCCCCTGGGAATCCCGGCTGGTGATTCGCTAATCAGGGAAATCGGACTGAGCGACCACCGACTGGCAAGGTTCACGGGTACCAGGTGGCTGTAAGGGCGTTTCAGAACCATTGCGGCGGGGATGGGACCTATAGCAGATGTCTGTGTACCTTAATTGAACTCTGTTCAGAGTGGACGACACATACTGGGCGGGTATGGGTATCTTGTATCTTGTCGCTATGTCGTGATGACAAGTAGACTAAGTGCCTAAGAATGCAGCATAAAGCTTGAAGATCTCGTCACAGTGACGGTGGCTGCGACCGAGCTGGAACCGGCGCGGCCGTCAACTTCTATGTCTGGCAGGAGATGACTCCTGAGTCCTAGTTCCCCCCTGACGGAAGGACAGCCCTACCTGTCAGGCTGGCACTGGTACTGTTTTTTGGGGTCCGTGAGGTTCCAACAGACTCAGGTGGGTTGAAGATTGTACTGATGTGGGCAGCATGTGGGCCATGGGTCATGGGCCATAGCGTTGTGCAATTTTGCCCATAAAGAGAGCAAAGATTGATTTTGTCGCCAAGAGCGGGAGCCGTTGGCAATGACATGCGCTGCCGACTGCTGACCAAATCAGGGACCGCTAGCATTAGTTTGTTCCGGCTTAGCCGGGCAGCCTGTGTGTCCATGGGCGGGTTGAAGAATAGGGATACGAACATGGAGATGTGGTTATATGGTCATTGACATATCGACATGGTCATCAACTCATCTTGCCCGTCTGTCCAAACTGCTCCGGGGTGCCGAGCGGTGCTGCGTGTGTGTGCGTGTGGGTGTGTGTGTTTTGTGTGTGCGCGACAGCGTCTTCAAGGTGCTCCTGCCCTGCGCAGAGGGCGGCCCTGACCCGCTCCACAATTTGCTTCCATGCTCCTTCCATGACCGTCTTCCCCAAGGATTTTCTCACATGATTCGCCATAATCTCCACTCAAGGACAAATCGCACCTGCCCTAGAATTATTTCCCAGGGTGCCTGTAGAGGTGGTGGCTATGTAATTATGGATTTTGATTATGGGACATCCCCCCGTCCATTGGCCGTTTTCTCGATTTTCCATGTCGATTTTCTCATCAGGCCGCTCGTTATCGCTACCAAGGATGAATTCCGGAAGAATTCACTTCCCTATACTCCCTGGCAAAAACAAAAGAAGAAAAAAACACAGAGCGTCACATGCCACTGCACAGACAAAGCTGTCAAACCACCCACTTACCGTTGGTCTATTTTCGATTCGAAGCCCCGGTCATCCGGAGCGTGGTGTTTGAAGCCAGCAACGGTCACAAGCTTCTGGAAAGACAGAGAGACAGACAGAGAGACAGACAGAGAGACAGGCAGAGAGACAGACAGAGAGACAGACAGAGAGACAGACAGAGAGACAGCCAGAGACACAGACAGATACGATGAACCCATCGCACACCCACACCGCCGGCCGGGAGTTCTACTTAGTAATAGGTGCATGACTAACCGCTGTCAACCACCTCCTGGAGAATATGGAGAAGAATATCAGCTTCGTCACACCGTCTCTTTGCCCGCGCCCGCGCCCGCGGCCACCGCTCGATATTCCCTTTTAAGTCGAGTCGAGTCGAGTCCAATGCAATGTAAGGTGCATTTGCCACTCGCGGCTCTGTCCACTGTACAAACACAAATGCTACTTAGGTAGGTGATGACTAGTCCGCCCTAAACCTCATTTCGAAGCATTCCCGGCGTGTAGAGAACCTTTTCTGGACACAAACACCCTTGAGCCCGTCTAGGCTAGCTCGGAACCACCCCACCTTGCCTTTTGCAACTTGGCATCCCATCTTGTCGATTCCAATCTCTTGTTTGACCGATGTACAGATACTCTCTCTGTACAGATACATACCGTCACCGTCTACGCCGTTTACAAGTACAGGAAGCTCTCCATGTCGTTTCCCGCGGATTCTGCTCCCGCTGTTGCTCCATTGACTTCAATATCACAGGAGGGATCAGGGGGTTTCCCTTACCCCGCGCTGCTTACTTCGCGATATCTCGTCGAGGATCGTCGCCGCTAAGAAAAAATCTCCCATCGGGACTCGCAAAGCGTACGGAAAATTCGCAGAGATAAACAGCGGCTTGCAAAACAAAATATGGTACTGCGGGCTCGGACACGGAAACATCGTCGCGCCCTGCATGGGATGGTTCTCTTGGTTTTCTTCGCATCCAGCCTGAGCGGGGGAGAGTTGCCGTCCGTCCCAGCAGGCGGATGGATACCACATTGAATCTCAAAGCTTCGCCCGTATCCATCTTTGTGCCAAGACTTTTTCGACCCCGACGCAGTTCGTTGGTGCCGCTCGGCCGGAGTCAACGTACTGTTTCGGCCAGACCTTCCTGCTCTCATGTTTAACACGGAAAATATACAGGCACGAAAGCATATCTTGTACCCCCCTCGCTCCCGCGACTGCCGTCAATTAGCCTCTGTCGAAACTGTCAGATATGTCCCTCCGAATTTGGAATTCTCGCCGCCGTCCTAGAAAACCAGCAGGCATTCATTCGCCCTTCGCTCTTGTTTGAAGGCAGTGGTGTAGTGCGAATGAACAACCTAGAGAGACCCCTTTGAAAGCACATGTGGGAACAGGTATCACATTGCCAGCTCCACGTCTTTGTCCACAGCACTCAATATAGATATAGATAAGCGTACCGACGTATTTTCGTATTGGGTGGCCAGTGCCAGGTGGTCTGCCATGGCCATGGCCGTTTCGGCGGCACGCACCTCCTCGGCAGCTCACGGCAAGACAGACTGCAGCGCTGGGCGCATAAGGCATGGATGTTGCTGGCAACAAAGCGAGCCATCATCGCTCTCGCCTTCGGCTTCCTCATTCTTTTTTTCTGAATATGTATCCGTAGGGCCTGATAGTCTTTTCGAACCGAGCATATCCTCCATGGCTGTGCAAGCAGGGGATGCCAGGCGGCGCGGCCGAGAGGAGGCATCGACACTCGCTGTGGATGCCGTGCATTGCACAAGACGACCGGCAAGTCATTTGATGGGCAGGAGATGCGTGGGGCTAGCCAACCAGACCAGACCAGACCAGACAGACACTTAATCGCGCCATCGAAAGCGCGTGCGGAAGAGGACGGTATCTATCTGTACAAGACTTGTGTCGGTCGGCATCCCGCACCACAAAACTTGAACGGTCGGGCTGGAGGTCGAGCCCGAACGGCACACACAAAATCGACGACGTCTTTGATGTGAGACGGGCCCAGGCGGAAACCTTATCGCTACGACACCCGGCTTGCTGGCCTTCGCGGATCGCTGCCCCCCTCCCCACGCGGCCTGTCACTTCTCCTCCTGTTCGCGTTCACCATTCGCGGTTCGCCTTCTATTTTTGTTCCAGAATATTGCATCTGCCGGCTTCCCCATATTGCGTCGTCGGCACGCTGTGTCCCTGACTGCCTGCCTGAATCCTCGTCCCAGATCGGGAGCCCCGACCAAGCAACAGAAGGCTGAGGGATGGAGCTGCAGAGATCCCTGGAACCCCCTTCCGGCCCAATTTACATCAACAAGCAGGTGGCATGGGCCGCAGGGGAGGGGCTTTATCTGGCAGCAACAACAACAGGGGACAGGGGCTTTGCGCCTCCCACCAGCGCCTCCCACCACCACCCACCCAGGTGCCCGCCCACCGCACTCAAGCCTTGGTCAGGCAGACGGGTCCCAGGCGGGGTAAGCAGATGTCGGTTCGTTTAGTCGCGTCGCACGGCACAAGAGAGGGGAAGGAAGGCAAAGCGGGAAGTGTCGTATTAGACTATGCCGCCGATCCCCTCCCCTCCCCTCCCCTCCCCTCCCCTCTGCCCTCTGGGCCCTCTTCAAGTCTCAAGAACACGCCGTTGCTGCTGTCGCTGCTGCTGTTAGGTGCCCGCCCTTCCATACTACGCGACGGTTCCGCGGCATACGATACGGAATACCAAACCCCAAGCCCTTTCTCCCCTTGCCCTGCTTGCTCCCTTTCTTGTCTCGCTTTTCCACCTTGTTCGGGCCCCAGTGGGGTATGGTATGTATGGTCTGGCCTCGTCTTCCCCCCTTCCCCTGCCTTGCCGCGCCTTGCCTCGCCTTGCTTCGCCTTGCCTCGCGCTCCTCTTCAGCTTAACAAACCGGCGATTGCACCACACCACGGATATTGCGGGAGACCGTAGCGCGACAGGAAGAACAAGGGCTGCCAGACCTTGAACGACTCGCGCACCGTCGTCGTCTCGTCTCAGACAAGTGTTGTTTACCTGGGTCTATGGTGTGCGGATACCCCAGCACTCGCCCCTCTCCCCAGACACCTACCTACCTGTACAGAACACTACCTACTTACTTCGTCCACTGCTCATCCCTCGTGGCTGCGCTTGGGTTCTGCTGCACTCCTGCACCGCAGATCAGTTCGCCGCGTTTTGGTCCTCTGACAGCCGCACACTTTTAGCCGCCCCAAAGATCCGAGGATCGCACCCATCATCGGTTGCGACCCCTCTAAACTCTCTCGCACTCTATCAAGCCGTGAGCCTCGATATTTCACAAGTCTCCGACCGCCGATGCGCCATCTGCTACGCCATACGCGATACCGCGCTTAGGACGACGACAACGACGACGATCGGCTCGGTTCGCATTCGTGTACTCGCCGCCAGCCCCCTGCCACTGCTGCGCGACAGTTCCCGCTTTCTTCTTGAGCGTCTCAAAGTCTCATCGGCGACATTCCGGCCTTAGCTCGACATAGACGGACTGTAACGAGCCCACCCACCATCCTTCTGTTCTCTCCGGTCTTCAAGCGATTTGCCACTTCTTCACTACTGCACTGCGCCTTGTCGCTTGACAAACGAGAGATACGTAGAGTCGGCAAGAGTCGCTTAATCTCTCATCCCTTTGGCGCACCAGACGTCAAGCTACTCCTCCCGTTCGTCACAGTCGGCGTGCGATTCGCCCGTCGACCTCAGATCCGCTCGGTAGCGCGGCCTCGAGGCACGGCGGCACCTCGTTCCCCCGTCGCGTTCTAGTCGCTCCAATGCCGCGGTCCAGTTTCTCCGATAATCCCTTGTTGCGGGTATCACGGCCTGTCTCGGCCTGCTCGCGATGTGAGTTCTCATGGTCGCGGCTGACTGCTTCTGTTTCATGCGAGGCTAATCTTGCCCCACAGGTCGAGCAGCAAAAGTCAAGGTATATCATGTCCTTCCCCGGCTGCTCACGCCCTTGATGCATCCATCCCATCGGTCGGGCTCACGCTGACGCATGTCTTGCTGCTCCCTTAGTGTGATGGAAAGCTCCCGGCCTGCACCGCTTGTGAAAAAGCCGGCCGTGAGAATGAGTGCTCCAGTGCCAACGACCAGTTCGCCAGAGGCAAGGAGAGAAGGTTTGTCGACATGCTCCTTGCAGCAGCACCTCTTGTCCTGCAGCCGAGCTAATGGCATGTCAGTTACGTCGCGGCCCTCGAGCTTAGGGTCGAAAAGCTAGAGAAACGACTGGCGTTTGCCAGGTCGCGCAAGGCGTCGGTCAACCTACATGACATCGACGAGGCGACGGCAGCCCCTGCTGACCGCAAGGACTCTTTGGCCAACATCCGGGCTGCTATCCATCGCAAGGCTGCCCGTAAGAGGGAGGACTCGGATGTCAACTCGCTCGTGTCCGATTTCGGCTTTTTGTACGCCGCCACACCCCATCCCCTTCCATTGCGTTAACGCCACCAGCGCTGATGTCTGAATTAGGTCTGTCAATGCAACGACGCGTGATTTCGAGCCGTCGGTGAGCGGCATGACGTTTGCTCGCCTGGTGTTAGCCGCCGCAACTAACGACGATGTGCCCGACCCGACGGAGGATAGCTTCCCGACAAGAGCCGAGGCCTTTGCCATCGTCCAGTATTACATGGCCAACATCTACGCCCTGTTCCCTTCCTTTTCTGAAACGCATCTGCTTACGGTTCTCGACGACGTCTTCCAGCAAGATGAAAGGGTCAAGGATCGCCTCAAAGATGCCGACTTCTGGCTCCTCTACATGGTGCTCGCCATTGGGTACATGGCCCAAAGCAGGGGCAAGCAGGACGAGTACTACCGTCGCGGCCTCGACTTCGTGGCTCGCGCATTGCCCTTTGCCGACAAAGCATTGATGCCGGGCTATCCTACACAGATCCAGTCGCTCATCCTCTTCACGCAATTCTCGATGCTTGACCCCGCTCACTTTGACAGCTGGTATCTGATTGGATTCGCAAGTCGGGCTGTGGTCGACCTGGGCTTTCATCAAGATCCACCGCAGCTACAAGTCCCGGACAAGGCGGCGCTCGATCTCAGGAGGAGGATGTTTTACAGTGTCTACGCGCTCGATAGGTGAGCTGTCCTCGACGGCAACGGGAACGCAACAGTGTTTTCTAACATCGCCCGCAGAACTATCAGCATGATTCGTACCAGATCCTTTTCCTTCACCGACGACTCAATCAATGTCGAGTACCCCAGCAACTCGGGCTTGTCCTCGGGACCCATCACGGGTCCGCAATCCGCAGACTCGGCGTTGGTGCTGTTCCAGCTCCGGCGCCTCCAATCGGAATGGTACCAAACACTCTTCCAGGCAGACTCGGCACCCCTGCCCGATGCTGCTTCTTTTATCTGGCAAATGTGTCTCGAGATGAGGGAGTGGCACGAGTCTTTGCCAGACAACCTCTCTTCAGGTGTTCGAGAGCTCTTTGAGCTTGAGCTGAGATACAGCTACATATACTGCCTCGCACCCAGTGATCGGTCGCCTCACTTGACAGACTACGCGCGGAGGCTTATTTTCGAACACGCCATCGCATATATGAACACGATTCATAACGTCGCCCATGGCACCACGAACTCGGCATTCTACACCTCGCTGGATGCGCTCAAGGTCTACTTCGTAGCCATGCAGTTCCTCACCGCCCTAAATGCCGCCCGCGAACTGCTCATTTCCGAACAAAGAATCATCCCACCCATCACCCGTCCGGGTACTGCGCCTCCTCCACCCCTTCCACACCGGCCCATCGGCGGCGAAGACAGCTTAGATAGGAGCATACGATGCCTCCAGCAGGTGTTTGAGACGTTGGATAGGTTTTCTCAGCGGTGGGATATTGCGTCTCAGCTCAAGACGACGTTTGAATCCATTTCTTCGGATCTATTCTCTTGGCTTCAGGTTCGCCGCCAGATGAGGGAACAAGGGCAGTTGCCACAGCAACAGCAACAGCAGCATCACCAGCAACAGCAACAGCAACAGCAAACGCAACAACAACATCAACAACAACTCTATCAACATCAACAACACCAACAACATCAACATCAACAACATCAACACCAGCACCAACACCATTCCCCAACGCCCCAGGGACCCTCGCCACCACAGGCCCAACTTCCATCCTACCCGCCCCACCCTCACCCTCATCCCCAGGTCCTCATGGCGGCGCCTCAGATGCACATGCAAGGCATGATGCAGCAGCACCAGGGTCAATCAGGCCAACCCATGATGCAGCAACAGCAGCCTCAGACGGGGCAACCAATGATGCAGTACAGATGGGTCGATGGGACGGGACAGACAATGACTGGCCCTCCTCCAGGACAGGGCGGACCGGCCATGTGAGTAGATGATGTTCTACAAGGAGGGTTCAGGTGCCCATGTATTCTTACCTTATGAGACAATGCTATTTTCAAAACCAAACTAGGAATAGTTTTAGTGTCTTGCTGCCGGGGTTATGTGCATATTCCGTCTTATCAACAAGATGTGACATGCACGCACGAAGTAGAACCTCATAAAGATCCTAGTTGGTCATGTCCTGGGTTGAGACGATGAGTCTAGCTTGTTTGTCTTTCTGGAAACTCTACTAGCGTCTAGCTTGATGAAGTGTTAAGGGCACATCCGATGTTCCCATATCCCATCTCAACTCTCGGGCCATGGGATGTCCACCATGGAATAAACCCCTACGTCCGACATCCGCGCCATCTGATCTGGGTCTTCATTGTGGAAACGCATCATAGGTAACAGGTGTACCTCCATGTGCACGACAATAACCATTCCGAACTTGCTCCATTGCTCAGAATTGATCGAGGTTGACCGGGCTTCGGTTGACCGATGTGGCAAACCGGAAGGCCGACTAAAGGTAGACGGGGGTTCATTTGGGGTTCCGGATCAAGAGTTGGGAATGGCACATGGCAACCTATTAATTCCACAATCTGGGGTATAATGCGACAACGGTCGACCACTGCCGGGTGACTCGATGTGCTGTGATAATAGTACACCAATCCGCGTTACTCATTACTCCCTCTCTCTCTCTCTCTCTCTCTCTCTCTCTCGATCCAACCTCCTTAAACAACCTGCCTCCGCTCAGACTGCTGCACCTCCGCCCCGTCCTTGCTCCCGGGGGCCCGGTCGTGCGCGTCGTGGGCGCCGTCGTGGCCGGCGACGCCGAGCATCTGGCCGCCCTTCTCGGTGTGGTCGGCGCCGCCGAAGAGGCGGTCCATCTGCTCGAGCGGGATCTGCTTGGTCTCAGGGATGCAGAAGTAGACGAAGACGCCGAGGACCAGGTTCATGGCCATGAAGAAGAAGAGGCAGTTGAGGCCCTCGTTGGCGAGGAAGGTCGGGAAGAACTGCTGGAAGATGGTGTTGGCGACGTTCTGCATCTGCGAGCACATGCCGACGGCCTGTGCGCGCACGTTGACGGAGAAGATCTCGGCTGTCCACATCCAGGTCGTCGCGCCCCAGGTGGGTTTGTAGAAGAAGATGACTTTGGGGAGGGGGTGTTTTGTTAGCTTTGCCGGGTCTATATAGAATGGAAATGCGGGGGGGGGGGGTTAAAGGCTTACATAGGAACAGCAGGAACACAATGGCAATGCCTACGGGCTCGCTCTTGGTGCCGTCGGCGGCGGTGGGGGTCTTCATGCCGACGATGGGGACGATGAGCATGCAGACGGCCATGCCGGCGGCGCCGACCATGAAGAGCCAACGGCGGCCGAAGCGGTCGGCGGTCCACATGGCGTTGAGGGTGAAGAAGATGCCCATGGTGGCGTTGAGGGCGTTGATGAGGTTGATGGTGTCGTTGGAGGGCCAGACCTTCTTGTAGATGGCGGTCGAGTACGAGTTGAGGGTGCCCTGGCCGGTGAGCTGCTGGCCGACGTTGAGGGCGAAGGCGAGGTAGAGGCGCTTGCGGACGGAGGGGTCCTTGAAGAGGGCGGAGTAGCTGCTGCTGATGGCCTCCTTCTCGTACTCGATGGCCTCGCGGATCTGGAGGAGCTCCTCCTCGACCTCCTGCTCGGTGTCGCGGATGCGCATGAGGGCGGCGCGGGCGGCCTCGACGTTGTCGTTCTTCTGGATATACCAGCGCGGGCTCTCGGGCTGGAAGGGCAGGGCGATGATGATGATGATGGGGACGAGCATCTGGAAGATGACGACCATGCGCCAGTCCCACTCGCCGAGCTGTGCGCGGCGCTTGGAGCAGGCGTCTGTGTAGGAGAATCTAGGTGTCAGTCTTTTCTCCTTTCTCTTCTTTTTTCTCTCTTTCTTTTCCGTCCCCCGTTGGCGACATCAGGAAAGAGACGAGAGGAGGGAGAGTGGGGGGGCAAGACGTACAGTTGATCCAGTAGGCGATGAAGCTGCCCACGGAGTAGAACATCTGCCAGCAGGCCATGATGTGGCCACGGATCTCCGAGGGGGCGACCTCGCCGATGTAGACAGGGCCGGCAGTCAGGGCCATGCCCTGGCCGAGACCGATGATGACACGGCCGGCGATGAAGACGCCGATCTTGTGGTGCGGGGTGAAGGTCTGCATGAGGGTCGCGACGATGGTGACCATGCAGCCGATGGCCATGCCCCAGCGGCGTCCGAGGTAATCGGCCTATGGCGAGGAAGCTCTTGTTAGTCGGCGGTGTCTGGGGGAGTAGGCGGCGTCTCTCTCGCGCTGGAATGGAATGGAAAGGAGGAAGGGCAAAAAGGGGGGGCTTACGATGGGGCCGCCAATGAAGAAACCGGCGACGATGGCACCGATGGTGTAGGCGGTGTTGACGAGGCCGATGAGCTGGGTGTCCCTCTTGAGGTCGACGTCGACCCAGGCGAGCCAGTTCTGCGAGCCCTGGAGGGAGTTGAAGACGGAGGCGTCGTAGCCGTAGAGAACCATGCACATGGCGGCCATCAAGGAGATGTACCTGCGTCGACACTGTCAGCGTCTGGTCTAGACGGCAAACACCCTCTGGAGGGTTAAGGGGAGAGAGAGATAGAGAGAGGTTGACTCACCAGTTGTACACTCTTTTCCCGGTGGGAGCCATCTCGACGACGGTTGCTGTCAAAGACAACACTGGGGATCAGGGAAAAGAAGTCGTTATGTCGGCTGGAGAGGGAGCGAGAGACGTGGGTCAGGGCAACTCTGGCAGAAAGGAGGCGAAGGAACCCAAGTTGGAGAGAGTGAGTCGGTCGAGGAGGGAGAGAGAGGAAGGGACACAGCGAGAGATGGGAGATGGGAGGGTTTGTCTTTAAAGGTTTTATCACCAAAAGGGACACACACACACACACACACACACCGCGGACACACCTCATCAAACTAAGCTCGCAGCCGGATCCCCGCAAAGGAAAACCCAATCCCCCATTTTCCCCGTCTCCCCTCATTCCCCCGGTTCTACGTTTCCCGCGACTCCAGGTAAAGCTACGGATAGATGGACAGATAAACAGGGGGAGGGGGGGCGAGGGATACGGAAACGAGGCATGGACTTGCCGCTTCCCCATAATAATCTCGAGGGCGCCGGTCTGGCTGCTAGTGCTGGTTCCGGGGGAGCGGAGGTGGAGTTTGGCAGGTTTGGCAGAAGAAGCGCCGAGGGGGGTGAGCGTCAGTGTGAGTGAGAGTGAGAGCCAGAGAGTCAGGGCCAGATAGTGACAGTGAGAATGAGAGTGATGGGGACGGACTCCTTCGTCCCTGTGAAGTTCCTTCGCTAAAGCCATCAGCGCTGTGAATGCCGTCAAACGCTATATCTTCATGCCCCCGGTTCAAGGCTCGTCGTCCATCCACCAACGGGCAACACGAGCCGAGCGGCGGGACAAGACGAACCCAAGGAATGCGGCGAAAGGACGAAATCTCTTGGCGCGGCACGGGTGCGTGGGCGTCTCTTCCCCAGAACCCTCGTCAACTAAACCTCCCCCCCCTCTTCCTGGGGACCCCCCAACCGCCATCCTTGTCAAGGTTGTCACTCACCCTTTACATCGTACCCTTCTCGGCCGGCGGGAGGGGGAGGGGGGGGGTGTTTGAACTGGCGGAGAAACCCCATCTCTGACGTTCCACCAATGATAATTCCGCCTGGGGCGGTTCCCGGTCATTGACAACCCTGACAAAGTGGATAATAGCGAACCTTTGGCGAGCGGCGCGAACCAGTCACTTTCAACGCCGCGTGGTGGCTGGTCTGGGCAAACGCTTGTTTTCCTCACCTTGAACAACGTCTTCCCCCCTTCCGTCCTGTTTATGCTGGTGCAGGGTCGCCAGCGGAGATGCTAGCAGCAGCAGCAGCAGGAGCTTCTTCATGTGGCCTTCCTTATCGCACAGCCTTGACGCGTGCGCTTGTGAGCCCTGGAGAGTGTGAAGACAGACCGAAGTGGTGGTTGGGTGTGGTAGTAGACAGGATCGTAGGAGGGCGTCAGTGATGGCCCTTGGCGCTGCACATGACGCCTCCCCTCCCCTCCCGATGCCGAGTCCCGGCTCCGGCCACGCCTCACCGTGGGCTCCAACGCTCCCGAGTCGTGGTGACCGTACGCCATTTGCGTCTCTGGTAGTTTCGTCCAGAGAAACTCATTTTTGGTTGACGCAGTGGACTGCTGTTTAGAAGAACGAACGAAAACATGGGTTGACGACGCCGTCTGGTTGAATGGACTCGAAGGTAAAATCCTCGAAAAGAAAAAAAAAACCCCCCCAGAGGGCTTTGCATGTGAAGTGTGACACGGGCGAGTTGGTCACCGCATCCCAGCAGACTCTCCCCCCTTCCATGTTAATCTCAGGGGAGGGAGGGGAGGACAGGCCCATTAATCATGCAGCCCGTCCGATGCAAAATGCCCCCTCGACTGTGGGTGTGGGAGGACCGTTGGAGACGAGAGTCAGCCAGCCAGTCAGCCAGCCAGCCAGCCAGCTAGCCAGCCCGGTCATACTGTCCAGAGGATCCATTTATCAAGGGTTTTAGAAAAGCACCATCTCTCCAGCCATTTTTTGTTGATCTCGCCTCCCGACTTTCTCGTGAGAGAAAAGGGGCATAACAAGAGTAAAAAAGAAGGTGAGGTTCGGTATTACTCGCGCGCAAGACGGGCTTATGGACAAGCTTCATCTCCACGCAGGCCAAGACGCCTCAAAGGCGCACGACAAGCCCCGGCAGCCCTCCTTCTTCGGCGATTTAATGGGATGAGCAGTCCAAGAGAGTCAGCCAAGCACGACCATTCCGCGCATCCCGCGTTGGCACTGCAAGCCACCCGACGCCCCCCAAGGAACACCAAGTGTGCGTGTGTGCGTGTGTGTGTGTGTGTGTGTGTGTGTGTGTGTCTGTCTTTCTATCTACTTGCCATTGAGATATCGCATACCTGTTCTGCCAGTCTTCTCCCAGC
Source organism: Colletotrichum destructivum (assembly GCF_034447905.1). Classification (NCBI taxonomy): domain Eukaryota; kingdom Fungi; phylum Ascomycota; class Sordariomycetes; order Glomerellales; family Glomerellaceae; genus Colletotrichum; species Colletotrichum destructivum. The sequence continues at coordinate 616,427 of NC_085897.1, read as the reverse complement.
CTCTGGTCCCGTTTGACTTGAGGCTCATGAAATTGCGGCATGTGTGTTCCCCAAGTGCCTTGGCAGACGGCATTATGCCGCCGTTGAATCCCAGAAGTCTGGGTACCGAGGGAGAAAGGGAGAAAAACGTGGCGGCCAAAAGCGGTGACACTACCCACCACACAACACCCTCTTTGCCACGTCCAGATCACGGGGGGCGCGGCGCGCGTTGGATTTATTTTGACCTCCTTCAGTGATGCTCTCATCGAAATCCCCCAAACTCACGGCATCCCGGCACCTCGCCTCCGCCATCGTCAGTCGAGACCCCATAACATCCTCTCCGCTCCATCTCCCCCGGACCCCAGACTTCGGTGCCACAATACGGAGCAAAGATGGAAATCGAACCACTTAAGATACAAGTCCCCACGCCAGGCTGGCAACCCATCCTATTCATTCAGCTCTAGAGAGACCGCTTCAAAAAGAATAAAACCAGTGAGCCATCCATTGGAAGGGGATCAAACGGGGTCCCGCTTTGCCCCCGAACGTGATTGATGGAAGAAATGATCATTCCCCAGACGGGGGGAGCCGGTCAAGGCCACCAAAATGCCTAAAACACGATGTACAGACACTAGAAAGGATCTCTCTTCCTTCCATGGATGCACCCACATCCATACTTACCCCTACTAGCTGGCCGCTAACTGGTGTCGTCGAGAACACCACCGCCGCCGTCCTCGCCGGATTGTGGGGACGAACGGACGACTGTCTCTCAGTCTTGTCGAGAGGCAAACACGCCCAAGCCACGGGTCCCTGTCGCGATCGAGGCTGTCAGTCTCCTCTCCTCGCCGGTCCAAGGGCGCTGACGCACGCTACTATCTCACTCCTGCACTCTGTACCCTGCCGACGTGTGCATGTATACATGCAGCATACATACATGCATACCTACAGCGGTCAATAAAAAAAAACGGGGCTGATAGGAGATGGGCGAGTCTGCCGACAGATTCGTTATGCGATTCCATTAGCTTTGGCACCGAGAGGCCGGCTCGCCATCGTCGGCCGCGCCATCTTCATCTCTCAAAGCTGGACCCCTTCTCCGTCTCGGTGTTGGGTGCCTGTTTGCCCGTTTGTTATATCCGGATGACGGAATGGACTGATGTGGTGGACAGACTGTGAATCGTCTCCGGGCCTTAGGCTGTCTTCCCGTCCCCCCCCTGTTGGCGCGCCGATGGGCTATCTCGTCTCGAGAAAATCATCTTGATGTTATTTCCCTTTGACTTCCATACTTGTCCGTACTCGGATCGTTTCGATATTCAGCAGACACGCAAAAAAATGCCGGCAACTGCTTCGAGCGAATTCTGGACACGGTACTCGGACTCGGTAACATAAAACGGGCATGACTACATTACGGAAACTGTCCAAGTGATTGCGGGGGCACAAACGACAGAGGGCGAGACTCGGGAAGCCAGCATGGCGTAAAATTCTTCCAATTTCAATACTTCAGAATTGCTGACTGAGCACTTCTGTCGCTATCGACATCACGAAATCCTGTAGGCGAGTGCGGGTGGCAGAATGGTGACAGACTTCCCACGATTCTAAGCCGCTCTCACTGAGGGAGGGTGTCGGTCGGTTCGCCGTGGCTGGGTCGAACCTCAGCTTTCAAGCGGGTGTGTCAACTGCCCGCGCAGCGTCGCCGAGCGTCAGGTTCGCCAGGCTGGCCGGCGCAGTCTCTGTCCCCGTGGTATCTTTGTGCTTCTTCGTACCGGTCCTCTTCTTACGTTTGGCGGTCCCGAGGCTCACCGGTGGGGCCTCCAATATCCATCTTGCGATGGCGGCAGCGCGCTCCGTTAGGATGGGGTACTCCCTCCCATCGTCCACGCTCCATCGGCGCAGCGCTGGGGAAACTGGACCGGCCGCCCCGGACTCCGGCCTTCCGTTCGTGTTATTGTTCTTCAAGCTCATCAAGTAGGCGTGGTCCTCCTCGGCGCGCTTCTGGCGTGCCGTCACGGCCGCCCGGAAACCGGCCTCGTCGATGACCCTATCATCGTCCAACGCGTCCATGATGGCCTGCTGCCGGATTCTCTCCTTGCGCTGCTCCTCGCTCTCGCCCGCGCCGGGCAACGTGCTGGCGTCCCTGGTGATGGCGGCGGCCGCGAGGGCGGCTGCTTTGGGGGACGGGTGGGTCTTGTTCTGTTGCTCACCGAGCGGCCCGTCGAAAACAGGGAGTGGTGCAGGGGCACAGAGCTGCTCCCAAGACGCCATCATCTGGATCCAATTTTGCGCCCTGCGTAGAACCTCGATCCAGTCCGCCCTCGCCGGAGATCTGCTGGCTTGGAAGATGGGATATCCGTCGGCGAGACGAGCCAGTCGAGCCACCATGTACGCATGGCGGAGGAGCTCCTTGGTAGATGTCTGGACTAAGCAGTGGCAAAGTAGCAAAGAGTGAAGTGCTTCTGTCAGCAAGGGATGGTATGTGATGGCCTCATAGTTGGCCGGCTGCACCGGACCTGACGGACGCACGACTTCTTGGGACGGGTAGGGTGGAATATCGGCCGGTGGGACAGCAGCAAACAGGTCGGACAAAGAGTATGACTTGTAGGGCGGGGTGCTCCCCGCGTCGGGCACGCGGGGGTGACGGATGCCTTTGGCAGCGAGGTTGACCTTCTCGGTGAACTCCTTGGCTACCTTCAAGGGCAGATCTGGGGTGTAGTCGAAATTCGACAAGTAAGCCATGTAATCACGGAGCGCTCTCTTGGCATACGTCTTGACCAGCTTGCGGTGCTCCAGCCGGCTGCTAGCCGCCTCTTTGTCTGCCGCCGTGGGTTCTGGCATCTTCTCGCTCACTCCGGGTCCGTTCCCTAGGTCGAAGAATTCGTTCACACCTTTGGGGGCGCATGTCGTCTCTCCATTGACAGGGGTCTCTGGCAAGCCATCCACGACGTGCTGGCACGCAATGGTCAGATAGACCCCGGCGCGCTGAAACAGCAGCTGTGTCTCCAAACTGCTGGGCTGCTGCTCTTCCATCAAGATGACATCCTGGGTTCTGCGTGATCCGTTCACCACCTGCAACCCCTGGGAAGATGGCGTCCTGTGGAGCGGCTGGTGGAAGCGCTGCACTTGCAGGGCGGCGCTCAAGTCCTGTGCGGCTCCCTCGAAGTCGTCCTTGAAGATGCGGACGGTGGCCCTGGTGCGCAAGGCTTCTCCCTCGGTGGGGCGTGCCGAGATGACCTCGTCCAGGGGCTGCAGGCTGGTGCACTCGGCCATCTGTCGCGAGGGTATTTTTTCGTGGAAGAAGTGGACGTATTTAGCATCCGGGTCGTCCTTGCTGCGCTGCAGAACGAGAGCGCCGATGTCCTCGAGCGGCGAAGCACCCTGCATGGTGGCGACGCTGCAGGCGATCTCGTCCAGACGATAGGCGCGGGAGAGCTTCTGGCTCGCCTGCTCCCTCATACGGAATTTGCGCTCCTTGCTCAGCTTCGTGCCGTGACCGTTACCGACGCCGAAGCCCAACGACGACGCATGGCCGTTGAGCCCGCCATGTACGTTTGTAAGCGTGGGCGAGGCGACATCGCTGGCTGCGCGGACAGCCAGGTTCGTGGCTTCGTCGACCAAGCGACGGATTTTGAGGAGGTCGAAAAAGACGGCGGGGTCGATCGGACGGGGTCGCGGGGCGTTGTAGTTGATGTTGGCGATGGTCTCGAGGATCTCGATGGGCATCTGCAACCAGGGGCCGTGAAAGGAGGAAATGAAGCGCCAATGCCTGTTGCGCAGTCTCTGTTAGTGACGAGCCTCCCGGTCGACGACCCCACGACGTTAATTCCGTCGCTGGAGGGGGGCGCAATGTTTCGGCGCGAAGACACCGACGACGAGGGGCCGAAGAGCAAGAAGGAGAACAGACTTGTTGCGACAGATGATGAGGGCAGGAGCTGCATCGGCAATTGCGCTCGTCGACTTCTTGGACGCCGGGGCCTTGGACGAGCTGCTGGACGAGGTTTGCGATGCGCTCCCGCTGAGCACGCCGTCGCCGAACTCGTCGAGCGTCGTCTGTTTGTTCTTCTTCTTGGCCATGGTCGCACAGAGTCGATCGATGAGGATCCGAGCAGAGCAGGGGGAATATGAGCTGCGAGAAATCGAGACCGCAAGTTAAATGTTCGTCGGGTTTTCCTCTGGGCGCGTTCGCACTCGCACTCGCAGTCGCACTCAGGGAACGGTGACGGTAACGAGGACTGTAACGGCGAAGGCAATGGTGAAGAAGGTGGGGGATTTTATCGTCCAATTGATATTAAGCTCATGGTAATTATTAGCAGTATGTTTATTCCGACGCAGCTCGTTCCATATGCGCGCGATGGCCGGTTGGTCGGTTGCGAAAAAGTGAGAAAGTAGCGATGTCGGTTTCCAGCGCGGAACGAGACTTCGGTTTTTTTCCCCTTGAGTGCGAACTCGAACTCGAACTCCCTTCCCCCTCCTCCCCGAGCCGTTCCTGCCAGAGACCATCAATCATTGTTCTTTCCTCGAGACATCGAAGGGGGGCAGCCAAGGGAAAAGAGTATCACGTGAAGAGCTACAGTCAGATGAGTCAGCAAGCTTACCTCAGCAATTCTATCAGCACTCAGGCAGATAAG